>NC_090912.1:6319449-6654190 GCF_040956055.1 Brachionichthys hirsutus
AGAAGCAAAAAAAATACATTTGTCACTGAGGTTCAAGTTTTTGTTTGATTACATGTCCAAATCCAGAGAACAATCAGCTGAGCTTTTTTTTTTTTCTTCCCAGGGGATTTTCACAAGGGATTACCTATTGCAGCTTTCGATTAGGCCCAAATTTTTACTAAATATTGAGCACCAAGCAAAGATTCGAGGTCAATCCCTCAAGCATTGTGGCTTACATGGTTCAGCGTCACAGTCATTTGCAATCTTGCGGTGTCACACCAAGTTTAAAGATTACTCCGGGGCACCAGCCACTTGATCCGGCTGCAAATCTGGCCCATGTGTGGCACTAATGCTCTCAATTCACGCTTTGGTTTGGCTTCACTCTGCATCTGTCCTCGGTTGTAAAAGAAAAGACGTGTGTGGTTGCGTGTCGGCAGGACTTTGTAAGACAGTGAACATAACTTGCAAAAGCTCTTGTAAATGAGTCACGGTGAACGGGGATGCTGGCCAGCGGTGAGCAAGCACAACAGAGAGGATGACAGGATGACATAGCCAAAGGAGAAGAGGAGGAAACTGAGCGACACAGCAACAAGAGTTCACAACAAGAGTGGAGGGGGGGGGGGGGGTCATCACAACAATAAACTGCTGATAAAGACAATTTACCAGGAGATGGAGTCTGCAATTTGCTTGAATCCCGTTACATCCCGTTACACATTCATGCAAAATTGCCTCCTGCAAGCTATCAAGTAATGGAACAGCTGTGCATAGGCGCAAGTGTGTTTATTTTCTGTTAAGTCATTTGTGCTTCATATACCGTTCTAACATATTGATTGTTTCCTCGCCAGCCATGAAATCAGGAGGCACCCAACTGAAGCTGATCATGACTTTCCAGAACTACGGGCAGGCGCTGTTCAAGCCCATGAAGTAAGTACCGTAGGTTTACATGTGTCATGCATGAGATCAGAGCTGCATATTAGCCTAGGGCACCACATGACAAGGACATAGTGTTAGCAATACAGATATATGAAGGCTTCTCAAATTTCAGCAAACTCCAAACATCATGAATAAAAAAAATGTTGCAACGCATGAGTTTAAAGAGGCCTACAAGATACGTAATCTGAATAAGTGCCAAGAGCCGCCGTAGCATCTCCCGGCACATTCAGATAGACACCTATCTGCTCTGTGTGATCTTTTCCTGTCTGCTTTTTTAATTAACATCAACAGGCTTATGTGTTAATTAAGATGAACCAGCATAGAGATGTCTTTAGGGAGAAATATATGCTGGCGAAGGCGAACTGAACATGGAAAAAGAAAGGCCGTCTTTCTCATCTGCCTCAGATTTGCCCATCGAATTCCCAGGCCATCGGGGATAAACAGTGTCCAGGCCAACCGGGCTGCGATCAGAAGTAATTGCTCAGGAGCCTGGCGTGATTGCTTTGAAACGCAGAATGGTTTTCTACATGAGCGCCCCGGTGGAGAGTATTAGATTGTGGAAGAGAGATGCAGAGGCCGTTAGCATGTGATGTGTTTGCAGACACGGTGTTCTGATTGGAACCGACTACACATGTGAAGTTCAGGATGATTTTGAAGTCAAAGTCACATCAAGTGAAGGATCATTTCGACATAAGCAATGAAATGATGTTCACCTGATGTTTAGTGGTCATATCCTTTAATCAGCTCGTGTTTTACCTGAAGTAGTGCGAATGTATCCCATCATGCACAACAAACAGTAGGGAAAAGCTCAGAGTTAGAATTCCAAGGTCAATCAGCGGGAGAAGTTTAGAGCATGAGGCATTGTTAAGCGAAGCAGCCTCGGAGATTATGGTCAAAACAATGACAATCAAAGCTTCCGTCGTAGCTTTCAGACACAGAAACGTCTGCAGCCATCGACGGCCCCCAGGAGGCATCGGTGGTACAGTCATGTCTGACGTCAACTGAGATCACCCGGAGTCTGTCTGAGTAACCATTAGACTGGACCGGGATTTTAGAGGCTGCTCCATGGCAACAGGAACAACCAGACGATATGTACGCTTACACAGGAAGTGTTACCATATGCATTTGATTTGATAGCAAGATGGGCCAATGAACAGGAGGGTGTTCTGAGGGTAATATATCGTATGTACGGCGTGTGGTTCATCCAGTTTTGTCGGCTAGAGAAAAATAAATTCTGTATGGGGCAATGTACGGAAAATGATTGCGTTTACACATCCTATGAGGAAACCGGTAACTGTGGAGCGTAACACTCAGTAAAGTCTGACATGCAAAGAAACAACTCAGACGGTGATTTCAAGCCGGTTTCAGAATGATATGCGACAGATTCCTGCAGCTCTTTATTTAGCCCGTCATATTTTATTCAGTCCTTGGTTGTTCGACTGTCACCAGGCTGTCTCCAGTGTTTACAGATGACACCGAAAACAACTTAGAGCAGAAAGACTCAAATATCAGAGCGGCGATGGATAAAAATAACCTTTCTTCATACTTATTCAATCACATTGTGAGGATTTGTCGCTTACGTCATGATGTTGCCCACTTTCATTTTTGGAGCTGTGGGTACTGTAGTTCAATGGAAGTGTGCATCGTTTTACCTCACCTGTCACCATTACGCGGCATCAAGTGTTGCTTCAAAGAAGCGTTGACGCTTCAGGCCTTCTATTGCCAATCTGACCCTGGTGCGAGGCAGGAGACTGCACAGGCTGACACCTCCACACACACACACACACGCTCGGCGATTGTGTTTTGCAATTTAGAGAACTTTTATCATCAGCATTTCTAAATAACTGCCAAATATTTTGTCATAAACTTGTATGTACACATCACCCATCTACTTACATTTTGCAATCCTGTACTTAACAAAAATTGCGTTTAACAAGGACAAGTTCTTTGGGGGTTTTTTTTCTTTCAGACTGTCCATGGTCATGGAGTATTCTGTGTGGGGGTTTTTTTCTGAGATGTTTAACTAGTGCACTGAAAATATCAAAAGAAATCGTAAAGCCTTGGCTGCAGGAATAAAACATGATTGAATTGCATGGTGTTGACCTTGAGAAAAGCTACTAGCCTTTAGCTAACGAAGAAACCGGTCAATTTGAAGTAAATATGGAGCTGTGCATCAATAAAGAGGCCATGTCGAATGGAGGAGTCGGGAATAAAATGGCTTGTGAATAGAGAGGGTTGGTTCTGGAGCATAGATGAGACGCATGAGACAGACAGAGGCTTAGGGAAACAGTGATCGGTGCCAACCTGTCAAGAACTGGGACTTCCAGCTGGAGGGAAGTTACAGGCCGAGTGGAGGCCCTCCATGCCAGGCCCCCACGTCTGTCTGGACCTAGTCCCTAATGTGCGCTCTACCCATAGCCAGCCAACATCTTGTTTGTGGTGTGTACTCTGAACCTTCATGCCATGCTAATTGGATCTTGTCAGATGGAGGGATGAGGCATTGAGAAAGAGGAGGCGTAAGCCTCAGATGTGCAACGAAAGATTGGATTTCTCCCTCTCACACACTGTTTGACATTCATGAAGAAATCACTGTAAAATCTATGATTGCTTGTGGGTTGTTGTTTTTTTTACTGAAAATTCACAACACAATCATCTCATCTAAAGCCGTTTTCCACTTTGCGGGTCGCAGTAGTTGCTGGAGCCTATCCCAGCTTGCTATGGGTGAGAGGCAGAGGGTACACCTTGGACAAGTCGCCAGCGCATCGCGGGGCCACACAGAGACAGACAACCACTCACGCACACAGTCATACACTGCAGACAATTCACCTAAATTGCATGGTTTTTGCAGTGGGAGGAAACTGGAGAACCCGGAGAGAACCCACGCAGACAGAGGGAGAACATATAAACTCTGCACCGATAGGAATCAAACCCGGTACCTTCTTGCCGTGAGGCGACATCGCTACCCACTACGCCACCGGCCATGTTTTCATTGTAGTAAAAGAGGTGATGGCTGCAAATACACAAACAATAGAAGAATAGCTCATCCACTCTAGACCAGCGACCATTTAACGCCCCATAATGATGTTCACCATGTCGAATCAAAAAGCTTCGAAGCACAAAAAGGAGAGTTTAAAAATCTAATGTTTTCCTGCTCATATTATCTTCCTTTTCCATGATGGTTTCCATCTTTTCACCTGCTGGGGAATTACGTGAACTTTGGCTTTCAGCTCACGCTTCCAGGTGTCACAGCGACCTCTCAGTGACAGAGACACAGGTGGTTTTGGACGCCCGTCAATTTGTTTGACCCGGCTGCTGAAACCAGTGCCCGTCTGCGGAGAGCAGGTGTGGGTTGCTCACAGGTGGGCAGAGACCGAGGAGATTGTGACTGAGTCTCAGATGTCGGTTCCTCGGGTTCATTGTGAGTCTACTCGTCTCTCCTCATGTTAGTGATCCATCTGCCTGCGGTCTTGTAGTAGACCATTGATAGACATGTTTTCTATATTGGCAAAATAAATAAAAATTTAATTAACTAGACGAATGATGTAAGATTTGCAGAAATTGTTAAATGTTGCTTGACGGTGTTTCCCAATGAAAGCCACTGAACGCTTCAGTGTTGTGACATGCTTTCTTGTTTCGATTTTCTTTAGATTTTTATGAATGAATGAGTTTTTTGTGCAGTTTAAAAAGGAAAGAAAGGTTTTCCCCGCACTATTTTGATAGCGTTTAGGCTGAGACAAGACTTTGAATAAAAATAAATAAATAAATACTTGCCAGCTTGCCAAATCTAATGAGAAAAAGGATGTGAGCAACTTTTGGTTCTGCATTTTGGGTTCTGCATTTGAAAGTTTAGTTGATGTTATAGCAGAAATTGCACCTTGATGTTTAAGTCACATATTTCCTCTCGCTCTCATTCGCTCTCTTACTCACACACACACACACACACACACACGCACACACACAGAGAGAGAATGAGCGTTGGGATGTTACAACATCTGTTTCCCTGCCAACAAGCCTGAGCCCATCAGCTCTTCTTCAGGCACCAGTGCCCCCCCCCTCTCCCTCTGCAGGTCTTTAAGATGAATTAGGATTTTGATCTGCTCTCATGTGACTGAGGATTGCTCACTTTACACAGCCGCATTCCTCTTCCATCCAATCCGTGCTCCTCCTTCATCCGCTGCTGGCCTCTCTCCGCCTACTCCTATATTCCATCTGCCAAAGAGCCTTGTGTCCCCAGGCCTCAGGCTGATACTGTCGTCTCAGCATTTACAGTTCTAAAATTAGTGCTTTTCTTTTCCTTCTCTCCTTGTTTACTCGTGGTTTATTTACAGGTGATCTATTTAAGGCATGTGTGTAAACAAATCCATTTAATGAAATTCTCCATTGTTTCCTTTCACTCTTGGTTGTTGCTCAGCAAACAGTGTGGATTGTTAGCATGTGACTGAACTGGTAGAGATGGTGAGAGTGTGTGTGTGTGTGTGTGTGTATGTGTGTGTGTGTGCGTGGGTGTGTGAGTCTTTGACCTACTGTAAAGCTGTTTGCTGCGCTGGTGAACTAGATGAAAGCTTTAACAGTTGTGTAACTGCGTGTAGTCAGCGGTTTGTCATTTGCATACACACAAACACTTTTGAGTTGAGTTTGTGTGATGTTATAAGTGAAATATCAATCGTCCATATGTGTTCTCATGATTCTCTAAATATGGCAGTGTCTGTCATGATTACCACAGAGTCACTTCTTTTCCATTTGCTGATGCTCTTAAAAGAAGTCGCGTCTTGTCGTGTCCCCGTTTCGCTCGCTGTCTCGTCTTTCGGTTCGTCGAAGTCTTAGTTCAGTCTATTCTTGCGTCTTGATTCGAGAGGTCGGCGGTGGAGCATCTGGCACCAAACATTTTTTCTTATCATCTCCGATCTCAAACAACTTTTTATTTTGGCACACACTCCCAGTACAGACCCTGAGACACAGAGGGACCGTCTTATTTTAGACTCTAAGCTCCCCACATCCTCTCCTCTCTCTCACACTTCTCACATAAAGACATCTCTCATGAATGTTTTACTAGGTCAGCTCCTGAGGAAGTGGCATTTTTCATCATCAGCCCTCCCTTCCTTCCACTCTTTGCCCATTACTCTCTCTTTCTCCAGCTCCTGTCCCTGCTACTTTTTTTGACTTGTTTGTTTGATTCAGTGAGGCGGTTCTAATCCTCAGCTTGTCCCTTGCCTCTGTTCAGAGCTCTGTATTTTTAGATTCTCCCCATCCTCTCTCTTCCTAACAAGAGTTTATATACTCTCAGAGAAATGTGGCAGACCGGGAGTACTCTAATGATAATGTGATTACAGCTGAGACGCTACTATGAGTTGTGTGTCTATTTATTATTGTCATACAAGTTTGGTCATCATCATCATGTTCCTTGAATTCCCAGATCTCAGCTCATTTGAATGTAAACTGTTAAGTGGTTAGAATATCATGCTATACGTTCATCTTCTTCTTCTTCCTCCTCCGGCTTGTCCCATCAGGGGTCCCCACAGCAAATCAACTTCGTCCACTTCACCCCGTCCTTTGCATCGTCCTCCCCAACACCAGCCAGTCTCATGTCCTCCCTCACTACGTCCATGTATCTTCTCCTGGGTCGCCCTTTAGCGCTGTTCGGGTACCGATATAGTCCCTGTCTCTCCTCTGGACATGTCCAAACCATCAAAGTCTGGCCTCTCTGTCCTTATCTCCAAAACGTCTAACCTTCACTGTCCCTCTTATTGTCTCATTTCTAATCCTATCCAACCTGGTCACTTCCAAGGAGAACCTCATCATCTTCATCTCCGCCACTTCTGGCCCCGCCTCCTGTCTTTTCCTCAGAGCCACTGTCTCTAAGCTGTCCATCATGGCTGGCCTCACCACTGTCTTGTAGACCTTTCCCTTCATCCTTGCTGACACTTTCCTTTCACGTAGCACACCTGATACTTTCCTCCACCCGTTCCAGGTACTTGAAGTTCTCTACCTTCTTTACGTCCATTCCTTGCAACCTCACTGATCCCCCTGGGACCTTCTCATGTACTCTGTAATGTCAGGTTGTATAGTAATACAAAAAAATAATGAGTAAAGGTCTAAACATGTCTGTATGTTGTGATGAGATCGTGGTGGATCACCTGTTTGAATGAAATGTATATAGCTTGAGCAATGTGCTAGCGTGGCGTTGTCAGAATAGTCAGCCTGTAGTAAAGCATGAATAAATGTTTGGAGACTCTCAGTGTCTGCATCTCCTCAAGTCAGCAGGTTTGGTCCTGGTATTTAAATCACAGACGAGCGTGCATGTATTTTTTGTGAGCACGTCTCCTGCTGGGGGCTTTGTGTTACAACGCATTCATTTTTGCGACTGTGCAGGTTGTTGTGGTTCTTGACCCAGTTTCTGTAACTGCTTTGAGCGGTTATACTGCTCAGCCAGGCAGCCAGCTAACATATCATTACAGCCCAAAATACTCTCTGGGGAGATTCCTAAGCTTCCCGCTAGGAATGTCGCTACCGCATTTGTCTGGAATGCTGAAAATTCATTTCCCTCCAGGAGGCGGATTCTAGACAAATGGGCAACTTTATTTTTATGAGCAGGCCAACCCTTGGCTTGCGGCGGAGATTTGTAGTTTCAGCCATCCAGAATTGTTATTAGTTATTGTAAAGTAGAACTCATAGAGGCTCCACTTAATCAAAGGGAATTATTGAAGGCTAATTTCTGTTTATGCGCTTTTGTTTTTATGCACTTTGAATAGCAACCTGTTAATGGCCCTGACATTTTCCGTTTTTGTCTGACTTAGAAGTTTTAATGAAGATCATTTTTTCATAACATTGGTCTGAATATGACAAAGAAAAACACGTATCATTGTTATTTTATCCCTGAATTATACCCAGCAACTTCCCCTTCAGAAATGGGAACACGCACGCTTCACCTTATAACTGGGCTCCATCTCTAACTAACCTTTCCCAGGTGGATCTATCACCATCTGTCTGAATGTCTCGGAGCCGAATGAATGAATCAACAGTTTTTCAACATACAGAAAGAAAGAGCGCATTGTGGCCCTGTAACTTGGCCCATGCACAGAGGTTAATACAGCCATTGTGGGCCTAGCCTCTGCTTGCATGCGCCTGTTCCAAGGAAGGTGGCAATTAAGGTGTGTATAACTCCCCTATCGCCGAACAGAATCCAGGTAGAATGCGATCATTGTCTATCAAATTAACCAGAGGACGGTTCTACCAGTTTCGGCCCATTGTCAGGGAATGGTATGGGAGGGGCTGTAGCGGCCAGGTCTGGTGGGTCTGGAAGGAACCTGATCCAGGGGCTTGCCCAGGTGAACGTTTCTTTTTTTTTTTGCAGCTCTATGCAGCAATGATGGAGACAGTGGAGCCTCTGTGGTGGGGGCACAGTCGGAGCTGCTGCTGCTCCTGGGAAGATTACTCATTAAAGGAGCGTCTGAGATATGTAAAAGTTCAGATTAGTGTGAGTGTGTGTGTGTGTGTTGCTTGTGTTACCTCAATAATCTGGTGTGATTGTGAAGACTTCCGAAGTCTCTCCCTCATTCCTTTCATACACACTGTATATATAACTTTACTCATTCCCAAACCAAATGATATTGTTTCATCCCACTTAGCTCCACAGAACCCTGAGAGCTGTTTTCTTTTTTTTTTTTATGATTTCACCACTTCCTCCTCACCACCGTCACCCACTCACGACCACAATGACATCTCTCAGCCACCACTTAGCCTGTGATAGATGGTTTCTATTTAGGACACGCCATCTGACCGCAAACCGCCAATCACAACAAGACTGGTGACGGGTCCAAATAGAAAAGTTCAGCTGAGGGAGAAATGAGGCACAAAACCCACAAACTCAGTGAAGGGTGAACTGCAGGAGCTCGTAACTGTTAGCACAGAGCAGAACCGGTTTTTACTCTCCTGAAGGTTCTCAGGTAATTAGTGAATCCCTTCACGAGGGATCTAAAGAGACTGTGCTACTTATATCGACACTATTCTGTCGCCAATTAGGCACCCTGGAAATACCTCCCTTTAATAAGTCTGTATCTGTTTGAGTGTCCACATGCAGTAATCACAGAAGAGGAAGGGCAGGAAGGAAAAGAAAGTGACGGCGATTTGAGGATACATGGCTGACATGGCTGTTGTTTGGTCTGGGCACCTGAAGGTGGGGAGGCATTCTAACAATCGAATGCTGCCTGGTGAAGGGCAGAGAGAGGGATGGGGGAGTTTATTTTTAGGAGGAGAGAATTCTGCTGCAGAAGTTGGTGTTAACATGGTTTTAAGATGTATGTATGTGTGTGCGTGCGTGCGTGTGTGCCTGTCTCATCATTGTCTTGCTTTGTTTTGCATGAAACACCTCAAGATATTCCTCCCACAGACGGACAAAGATAACAGATGTCCAAAATGCTTTATTACTCACAATCCAATTAACTTCCCTCGGCTCAGACCATACAGATCCACACCGAGAGTGTGTGTGTTGGGGTTAGATTAACGGTTCCCAGAATTTAGTATAATGTAATCTAATTGGTGCTTGATGTTCCTTGGGCTGTTTCAGAGGAGGGCTCTGTTCAATAAAGGTTCGCTTCTTTATGGTTTGCTATAGGTGTTTCAGTCTCCCCTCCTTTAACTGGAGAATCTGCTTTGAGTCTTACAAAGAAGACCCCCGATTGAATTTTCAACCCTGGTCAGAGATTTGTTACAGCCTTTTATAACCTCAAACCTATTGATCCACCTCTGTTGCCTCTGTAGGACCAGAAGCATTAAGGTGCTTGCTTTTCGTTTGAATCTAGCGGTGGGTTCCTTGAAACGTTGGCCTATGGCTCCTCGAGAGCCGTGAGGGATAGAGACAACTGGCCAAGGCTTTCTAGAGGAATGTCCTTCTGGAATAGATAGTGGAACAGGTGGTTGACCTTAAAGACTACTATTCAACTTGCAACATGAGGATTTTTTGGTTTTGTGTTTAAAGATGCACATAAAGTCTGACTATTGTTGTCAGCATTACCAAGCTTTTGCATGGCGGCGTCTAATCACCGCTGACACGAGGATACCCTTGATGCTTTGCATAATTTACAGGGAATGTTCTTCGTGAAGCCTGCCATGAATCGCACAACCTGCGAAGAATTGTCTTGCACTTAAAAACAGCTAATCCTATGCGGATGCAATTGTAAATATGACAAGGTGGCGCTAGAACACACTCCTAATCGCTGAGGATAAACAGATGTGTGTTCTGTTTGTCGTGGGTGAAGGTGGGAGAAGAGGAGAGTGCATTTGAGTCAAAGTGCATTTTCTCAGCGCCCTACTGCAATGAAAGATCCAACTTTTGTCATCCTTTTTTTTTTGTTCCAAGACCTCGCCTGGGTTCCGGGTTATTGTTTCACCAATAATCGATGTTCTCGAATGAAGTGCCACAACTGGGTAGCATTGCTCCAAACATTAAGTTTGAATCCAGTGCGACAAGGGGAAACATTGGGCTGGTTTTGTCCAGACGACAATGAGAAGCGAGAACTGGTGTGTTGAGATTTGATAAAACCCGTTTGTATCCATGACTGCTGCGGTGTTGAGCGCTGCAATGCGTCTGTTATTGCATGTGCAACAGTCCTCCTCGGCATATTAGAGGGTTTTCACGGACAGTCGGGTTTTGATGAGAGCATTTACTGTTGGTTATCTTTCTTTTGAAGCCGAGACTCAGTTCCTCGACCTCAAAACCTCCCAGTGTGTATCCTTCCTTGTTAAACGACATAGACTCGGGGGGTAGTTGGAGAGCAGCAGGGCTTTGCAGACCAATAAGGCATGGCCTCATCCCCTGACATACACAGACAGGGGCAACCAGCCATCTGGCCAGATGAGACAGCATGGTGCATACACAAACACACACACACACACTCACAGACACACTTTACAGTGGTTCTTCTGGTGTGTGGCATCTGTTTCAAAGGTGGCCGGAAGGGCTCTGGCGGTCACAGATAAGATAACCGAGCCCACGGCTCTGCAGCTTTCGTTCAAAGCCACACATTTAGATCCTAAAATCAACGCCTCAGTCTTTGCCTGCCGGTTTTCATGTGGTCAGAAGGTCAGACAGCCAAGAAAGAGAGCAGGAAGTGGAGAAACTTGTGAGGAAAAACAACTGAGATAATTGGGCAATAAAGAGCAGAACTTTTCCATGAGAAAGCAGTGATACTTTTGTTAGTGAAAATGCAGGTTCGGAATCAGTGAAATAGATTTCATGTTTCTTTCAAAGGTACAGCCTGGAATCAGAAAGTAGAACGTCATAATGAACATTATATATCATAACGCCTAATCTACTGGCTCAGTGAATTAGTTAGGCATGTTATAACGCAACGTTGGATCTCCTCACAGTAACAAATAAAGAAATGCATGTATTTTTTTTGCACTTATGAGCACATCCATCTCTTCCTTCAGAGGTTTGAATGTTAATGAAAATTGCCAAAAAGGGCTCTTACAGGAGAAAACTATTTTCCGATTGTTCGGCTGAGCTATGTGCTCTCTGAGAGCTTTCTCTTTGCAAAATGCAAAGGATGGAAATGCAGCGTTCTGCTGCACAATATTGAAAATATTGCCCCACTGGAGATAAGTCACATTTTCCCAAATAGCTGTCTCCCCTTTGCCCTGCAGCTGTCCAATTTTGTCGCCCCTATATAATGTCCCTTTTCTCTCATCCTACCATTACTTGATGTATTTGCCTTCTGGCACTCAAATTCAGAATTGTAAAAAAAAAAAAAAATGTACATTATAGTTATAGGTGTAAAAAGTAAATTAAAATCTAAAATCCAGCAGGGCTGAAAATTCCCAGTGTTCGGAAGTTACCCATTCATGGAGGACCAATCTCTTCCACGTATTGTGCATTCTCTTGTTTTAACCTTTCATGTCTTAAGTGCAGTTCATTTATGAAACCAGGACACCTTGTCCCGATCAGTGAATCTATAATTGCTCCGCTGAAGACACAAAAAGAAGGCTGAAGACTGGTCATCTCCGTCTTCGTATTCTCCCACCTCACGAGTGTCTAATAACTGAAGCTGAAGTGCCGTTTCTCTCCAGCATTCTTCTCCCCTACGGCTTCCCACACAGGCAGACAACTTGATTTCCCCCCCCCCCCTGGTGGGGCTTTACCTTGTCTGTTCAAAATAGCTGAGGCTGGAACACGACTTGTGTAACACTGATATGAAATTCAATCTAGACAGCGACCTCGGGGCTCCGGACCATTTCTCAGAGCCCTCTCCTATATATTGATACTCGACGAGGAAAAAAAGCAGCATGCATGGAGGAAAAACACGGAGAATGGGGAACACAGACTCTGGGAAAACACTCAAAATACATACATGTACACACACACACATAGTATGCTGCTGTTTGTAGAGGTAAACACAAGCACGTACTAGACAGTCATTCTCTTGATACTTCTGCGTGCAGCGCTGCAAACAGACGAGCGCTCGCTGACACAAATCACCAGGCTAAAGAGAATTTATCTCTCAATCTCTTGCCCAGTCCTCAATCCCTTCACCTGTATGTCACCTTGAGAGACAATCTGAGTTCTGGACAGTCACAAATTCAGTCCAAGTCCACTGATCCTTTGCTATTCTCTTAAATCTTCCAATTCAAAACAACTTCTCAGCTGATTGTTCAGCATTGGACGTGTTATACCCCAGCGCAGCATTGGAACTATGGCATCGTCACGGTGTTACTTTCGTTCGATTTGGCCGTGGAGGAATAAAACGCCGCTGTATTGGCTACAGAAGAAAAGATAACAAATCACAGGGGTAGGATTCGTACGTGGGCATGGGTACAGGAAAGGAATAAGCCAAGATAAATGGAGAGACGCTGCTGGATGCTTGATAATTGGTGTTAATTAGGGTCGGGCTGGCCAGGGGGGATTTCATTTGGCTGCACTGCAATCCTGCATCTTGTGTAGAGGATGCAGTAAATATCTCCTTCCGTGTGTCTGAATGTGTCAACCCCAGAGGACGCATTAGAACAGACAGCCTTGTGAGACGCGTCCACTCGCCTGGTTAATGGGGATCGATTGAAGGTCTGCGGCTCATTGTGGTCCACTAAAGGAGAGCACAGGGGTCATGTTGGTGTGTTTGTGACGACGGCAAAGGAAACAAGAACAAAGGTGACGCACATTCTTAAACTGGATACCAATCCAGGGCAGGATGTGTCCCGTAACGCCAGAGTTGGTGGTTTTTTCCTTTTTATGCGGTCATGGATAAGAAAACACGGAGCAGCACAAATATTGTAAAAACAATTATTGACTAAAAAAATAAAACAGAAACATATAAAATATCTCTGTGCTGATTGTTCTCTACGTTAGCGCTGGGTCAGGGCGAGCACTGAATTTCATTTTTTTTTTTTTTTTTTTCATTTCATTTTCTAACCGCTTATTCCGCTATCGGGTCGCGGGCCAAGCTGGAGCCAATCCCAGCAGTCAATGGGCGAGAGGCAGGGGACACCCTGGACAAGCCGCCAGTTCATCGCAGGGCAACACAGAGACAGACAACCAGCCACACACACACTCACACTCACACCTACGGGCAATTTAGTGTCACCAATCAGCCTAGGCTGCATGTTTTTTTTTTTGGTGGTGGGAGGAAGCCGGAGAACCCGGAGAGAACCCACGCGGACACGGGGAGAACATGCAAACTCCTCACAGAATGGCCACAAGCCGGAGACGAACCTGCGACCATCTCGCTGTGAGGCAACAGTGCTTACCACTGCGCCACCGAGCCGCCCTTAGCGCTGAATTTGATGTTGCTAAGTTCACAATGTGAGAAGAGACCCATCTTAATTTTATTCTAGGAGGCGATGAGGATGTGGACATAACATTGTCTCTGCTGCCCTCTGTCTGTCAACAATATGTAAACATTAGTTTCAGACAGAATGGCAGGAGATGGAAAGAATAAAGAAAACAATTTAGTGAAACTTTGAGAGGCCAAATCCCAACAAATATTATGACTCGCCGGGTTTAGTGTGTCATATTTTAAAATGTGAAATCAGGCATGGGGATGCATCGTGTACAGCAGATCGACTTAGAAGGGAGAAGGTGAACAGCTGACCGTTTTCTTAGGCATTAATGCGTCATGAGAGAATCAACCTTCAAAACTATCTCTGTTTCTCAGCAACAGCTTTTATTGTGTAAAATTCAGGCCAAATTGCAAAGAAAGCTAAAACCTTTACACATTTGAAGTCAGCTTCTTTTTGTGCCACTTAGCCCCCCCCCATAGCATTATTTGCACATGATACAGCGCTTTGTTGACAACGGCATATCTGAGCGATAACTAGGTGCGGCGAATGCGTCAGATCGTGAGGTCACCTTTTCAAATCGACTACCTCTACTACCTTTTATCCAGCCCCACTCTTTTATTCCCAACAATAAAAGCAAGCCCAGCGCACTCGTTCATTCTGTTTGGTAAAGGCACAATAGCAGCAATTGATTCATGGGTAAATGGCTGCTTCCCTAACTTGTCAATGAATGGGAGGACAGGTTATTTTCTGTTGTCAGTGGTCTGGCTTTTCAAGAAAATAGAGAGAGAAGGGTTGTAGAGGAGGCAGTAGGAAAATAATGGTGGGTGTGTGTCTGGAGGGGAGTTAGGCGGTAGTTGAAGAAAAATATCTTGCCTTTCAGACAAGCGAGCGGACAGATGGAGAAAGAGACTTCAAGCGGTTCCTGACTCAGATGCATGGCTTGGTTGGCAGGGATTCACATGTCTGTCTGTGTGTTTGTGTGTGTCTGTTTGTGTTTGTGTCTGTGCAGTACTTGCTGGGAGGAACTGAAGGATGTGAGTAAGAATCTCACGCAGCTTCCCTTCAGCAGCCTTGTCCTCACGGGCTCTGGTCTCATGCGTCAGCCTCAGTCCTAGAAAGGGATCCAGATGTTCTAGGAGGGTTTTGAGTCCGCAGGAAATAAACAGCTGGTGAAAGCTGAGGGAATTTGCATAGACAGGGACAGAAATGTCTTAAATAAAATGATGGCATGCTCTCAGTTGAAACGGCGCAGGTCGTCATAGTGATATCGCTCCTAATTACCTCAGTTGTGTGTATTTGTGTAGCGTCATCGCATTGAGGAGCTCTCAAGAGAGGATTTATGCAAGAAATCGGGCCGCATGTATCCATTTGAACAAATCTGTTTCAGCAGAGAATGGACATTAATTTAGTGCAGAAATGTAAGAGATGCATTTTCTGTACACCCAAAGAATATCCCTGTGAGGAGAAAGATTCCCCGGATTAAAATACCTCCTCACCGTTATCTTTCAGGCAGACGCGGGAGCAGGAGACCCCTCCAGATTTCTTCTACTTCTCTGACTTCGAGAGGCACAACGCTGAGATCGCCGCGTTTCACTTGGACAGGTGAGTGTCATCAAGTCCCCCTCCTGTCAAGTCTAATTTTGGTTTTACTGCGCCGTAAAATCTACCTCAAGGGCCTTTTGAGAAGGAGAGGGTCTCGAGACCACACTACTGATCCCGCAGGGCCCGACTCATCTGTTTCCCTTCCGAGTGCTCTCTCAAATGATCTTTCACCATCAGCCTCGGGAAGAATGACGGGTCAAGTGTGCTCGATAACTCTGACATGGACTCTTCATCCCATTTAGAAACCAAACGTGTCTAATGGACTAACGCTGCAAAAGGGGGAATTGGATTGGGCACGTCGGGGATTAGAAAACACTCCGATCATCTCCTTTACTTGCTGCTGACCATTATTGATTTCCACATGAGCCTCTTATTCTTCGGGCTTCAGCTGACAAGTGAAAAAGCAAACTTCTCAACAGAGGAATACTGGGGAGGGAGAGTATCATATGATATTTAGGGATTCTGGAGGAGGACGATTAATGTGCAGCTTCTCTGCTGAGGGCATGATAATTACATCACGTATGCACACGCACACACACACGCAGGCTCTGGATGAGATGAGGTCAGTGAGTTGCGTGTGTTTTTACGTGGGCATGGAGATGGAGCAGGGAATCAGAGACGTGGCATTACCACTGGGACGCAGCTTTAGAGCAGGGCAGGGTAGTTTGAAACAGCAGACGAGCAATTTGTTTTGCTCCATGCTGAATTACCTATGAATCATAGCCGGTTGCCAACCGCAGAGGTCTCTGGATACCAGCAGGAGCCATTACCAGTTTATGACTTAACATTGACTCAGAATGTAGAGTGGGTGGACGCTCTGCCCAGCAAAACCTTTCCTTCATTTGGTTCCTAATTCCAGTCAGCTATTGTGAAACGCACAAAACTAAAGTATCCCGGTAATCACAGGTTGTGTTTTGGTTGGCATGCTCTTGCCACCACCAGCTGCTTGTGCAATGGACAGCGTGCACACAAATTAGACATGCATACACAAAAAGATGCACACACAGATGTTCCTTTGTCACAGAGGCTAACATGACGGTGCAGTTTGCAGCTCTTGAATGCCATCCTCTGTAGGCTCAAGTTACGCCGACTCCGTTCCACTCAGACGGTCAGTCTTTGTGTGTGTGTGTGTGTGTGTGCCTCCCAGGAGGCTTAGCTTGAGTCTTGACTGGTTCAGGGACATGTCGACACAAAACATTTAGCAAGACAGGCTAAACAGGACCTGAATGGATGCAGTGTTCTGGCGTAAGAGCAAAATAAAGAACGAGGGAGACGGGAAAGGAGCATTAGAACCAAAATACTCTTTGTGGTCTAAATGGATAAAGGTTTGTGTTTGTCTGCTTTTCAATGTGTGCTGGTAGGACAGGTGGGAGGCAGGCAAAGGCACATACCTTATTCTTTTTCCTTTTTGTCTGCAAGCAGATGTCAGATGACAATGAATGCCGCCGACGGCAAAAGCAACATGGAGCACTTTAAAACAGAGTCAACATCATGTGGGCTCCGGCGACACGGATCAGGCCCTGTGCTGGCAAGCTTCAACGTTGTCGTCCTGCAAAGACAAACTGTCCTGACCTCTTTCTTTATCTGTGGGCCGTCAGTGCATATGTAAATGTTTGTCCTTTCACGTGGAAAAAAGAAAGCAAGAGGACTGGGTCAGAACAGTTGAGAAGGTGCTCAGAGATCAGAGACGTTCCTGAAATCGGCACCGTCTCTGACGTGATGGGAGACAGAGTTGCTTTGTAGCAGAGTGTCTTCTGGTTAAAGTTGAAGACATTGTGGCTGAATGCGCCACACGTCAGCCTCGGTGCTGTTTGCCGTTTGTCACTTTATCTTCATCTCTCTCCCTCCAGGATCCTCGACTTCCGGAGAGTGCCTCCAGTGGCGGGACGGCTCGTCAACATGACGAGAGAAATTAGAGACGTGACTCGTGATAAGAAGCTGTGGAAGACCTTCTTCATCTCACCAGGTAGAACGCGGCCTCATCCTCCTTGGACAGATCTCTCTGGCTCCAGCTTTAAGCCAGCAGTGTTCCTGTCGTTGAGGCTTTCCTGAGTTCTGTGTGTCCTTGTCAAGGCAGCACAAAATGCAAGGATGCGTGATGCAAGTGATGAAAAAGGCTATAGCTCCAAGTCACCACCAGGGGGCGGTGTAGGCCAACTTATTCTCTCAGATTGGATCTTGACGCCAGTGTGTGTGCTCTGTCCTCTCCGCAGCCAACAACGTTTGCTTCTACGGCGAATGCTCGTACTACTGCTCCACTGAGCATGCGCTGTGCGGTAAACCGGACCGGATCGAGGGCTCACTGGCAGCGTTCCTGCCAGACCTGAACCTGGCCAAACGCAAGACCTGGAGAAACCCCTGGAGACGGTCGTACCACAAACGCAAGAAGGCCGAGTAAGATAACAACAATGCACCACAGAGACAGGGCTGAACATTGAATCATTGTGTGTGTGTGTGTGTGTGTGTGTGTGTGTGTGCTCTCAGGTGGGAGGTGGACCCAGATTACTGTGACGAGGTTAAGCAGACTCCTCCGTATGATCGAGGCACTCGACTGCTGGACATCATGGACATGACCATCTTTGATTTCTTAATGGGTAAGAGCGGCTGTGAGATGACACTGAGAAATATGTGACCTCACATGTTCCTCCTCACCACTTCCCTCTCTCCTGGCGCAGGAAACATGGACCGGCATCATTATGAAACCTTTGAGAAGTTTGGAAATGACACCTTCATCATTCACCTCGACAATGGAAGAGGGTAAACACGTTTAAAGTGTTTCAAAAATCCACTAAATACGTAGCTGTGATCGTTCCTGCTTCATGTTGGGTTTTTTTATCCGCCCGCTCTCATAGGTTTGGAAAACACTCGCACGATGAGCTGTCCATCCTGGTGCCGCTCAGCCAGTGCTGCAGGTCAGACTTTTCACGGATTGTCCCTTTGGGAATATTAGTGTCTTATTCAATCCACTCAGTTCTTCCCACACTTCCCTTGCATCCGCCAGCCTTTTCATCTTCAATCACAAATCATCAGCTCATGCTGAAATGTCATGAGACCCACGTGACCCCCCTTGAATTTACAGAGAAAGAATTCTAAGTACTTTGCCTCTTGTAATGAAGTAATGCTCTATGTCAGCTGCACGAGGCTTTCCTCATGGACATTACTGTAAAGAAGTATCGCTCCTATTATTGTTTCCAGAGTGAGAAAATCCACCCACCTCCGACTCCAGCTGCTGGCTAAAGAGGAGTACCAGCTGAGTGCCCTGATGGAGGCGTCCCTGCTCCACGACCGACTGTCTCCTGTCCTCATCCAGCCTCACCTCCGGGCCTTGGACCGCAGGCTCCGGCTGGTGCTGCAGGTCTTGTCGGGCTGCATAGCGAAAGAAGGCTATGCGAGCGTTGTGGATGAAGATCTAGTCGGGGACACGGCCACCCAAAGAATCCAAGGTCACAGGTAGTGAGGACGAGACTGGAGTCGCCGTGACCGGTAGGAAAATGGACCCAGGTCTTGTTGCTGTCTGGACAATGGGACGGCAACAAAAAGTCCCACAATTCTGATAACAAGCTGAATTCAGTGAATTCCAAGACTTGCCATCATTGCCTCTACGGAAACCTAGTTAAAGCGTTTTTTTTTAAATAGAAGAGACACGGACCCCATGAAAGTCGGGGCTCACGGACAGACTTTGTGCTCATTAGATACTGATGCTTTTTATGTTTTTGTTGTTGTACATGGCATAAAGAAACAAATGTTCTGATTTTGTCCTGTTTGTTTTAAACATGGAAGGCCACTCTTCTGTGCCAACTGGCTGAGAAAGTACATGAAAGACTATTTGGCATGTTTTGTTCTTCAGTTTTCACCATCTGCGACCGACGCAGAGAAAATCACAAGAGGCCTGGCATCAACATCCCGCGGCCAGGAGAAGATTTCCAAAAGACTCGCTCTCTGTCTTTATGAGCTTTGTGTGTCGGATCGATTAATGCATTCATCTGAATATCACAGATCTGAGTGCAAACATGTTTCAAGCTGCCCTACCTTCATTTTGCCTTATTTGGATTTCCAACACTAAAACAATGTTTTTCCAAACCAAAAAAGCCTCTGGCTGCACAGGCCAGTCCCCGGGATAGCGTCCGTTAAACGGCACGTCTGTTCAATCGTGCACTTCCATGCTTGTAATGCAGATCTGTCCCGTTTATAGATGTCAGCTATGATGTCATTGTATAATTCATTCAATGCAAAATGTTTGTTTATTGATTAATTTATGCGATTTCATGTCCAAATGGATATTTATTGGTGCTGGCAGAAAGAGTGAGTTGGTTTAATAGCTTCTGTTTTTAGCTTAATTTTGCTTTATATGATGGGGAATAATTAGCTTAACATGGCATATTTGATATTATTTAAACTGGCATTCTTTGGGTAGATAGATCATTTTGGATATTAAGTTGTGCCATGCGATGCTCACTGTCCTCCTATAAGAGTCCTGTGCACTGGCTGACCCGGTACCTGTGCAATGAGGGAAATACAGCACTTGAATGTTTTTGGGTCGGCAGGATAGACGGGATTCATCGAGCTGCAGATGTCTGGACTCAAGTCTGAGAAATGCTTTTGGGTGATGAGGGGGTCAAAATGCCTCATCCGACTACAGGGATAACTTTGGGCACTGCGCTTTTCTCTCTCTCTCTCTCTTTCTCTCTCTCTCTCAATGTAAATATCTATAAATACTTTGAAGACTTAAACAGCTTCAACACAGAGTGAGTCGCTTCTGTTTTCTGCTCTTTTATTGTTACTGTGAAGATCTGTTTACTAAATGATTAATGTGTGCAATAAAAAGAAATAAGAACCATCTCGTTTTGTCGCTGGCTGGGGACACGCGACGCTTCTCTTTCTTGATTTGATGTACGGGCCTGTCTTTTTTTTGTCTGTTTTTCTTCAGAGGTTCAGGTTGGCTAAAGAGCCATTCATCAAACTCACCCATCAAGGTGCACCCTTCAAATATCACTTTACAAAACCCAACCACACTTACATGATATTTGACTTAGAAAAGCATTCTGTCCTTGTGCAGAATTTACAGGCCTGTTTGGTCACTTCTAAATGCTAAACTTTAGAGGTGGTCAAATCCCCCCCCCCTCCCTTTGTGTTTAAAGCTCCTGTAGGCGGAGTCAGGCTCTTTTCATCGTTATTGCAGCAGTAATATTGTGATATTGGTATATTCTGGAGTGGCAGGAGTTGATTTAACGCACAGTATAGCTTGTAAGGACTCAGAAAACACAATGTATCTTTTTTTTTCTCTGACCTTTTGTCAATATTATCCATGAATTTAGAATTAAACACAACTCTAGACACGAACAAAACATGAATAAATTAAACTATAATAAATAAATCCACAAACACCAAAGTACTAAACCCTTCAGAGACGCAGACAATAGGAACAAGTGAAGGTAGAGCCGCTCTGCCGGTGCTCAGACGGACTGCTGCATCCAAGGTCAGGAGGTGGAAGAGAGGCGGGGCCAGGTTCCCTGTCTTCTCTTATTGGTTTCCCCTCCATCGGTCCAGATCGCTTCCGCTTGAGAGAATGACTCATCAAAGCATGGACACCACCTAACCAGCAGGGGGGGAGCCTGCGTCACAGAAGAACCCAATCCAGCTGCGGTCCTGTCTGCACAGCGGTAACCGAAGAGATCCGGCGCTGTCCGTGGTGCTGAAATGCGTCAGAACCTTGGACAGCGCCCAGATGTGTGTCAGCAGTCGGTGTTCAGGGTTAGAGCGTGATGTTCTCTTTGAGGCTTCACTTTCCGCGTGTGTGTTTTTGTTATTATGTTTTTGTTTATTATTGTGTTTACTTTCTTATCATTTCCAGGTTTTTCGCTGCCTCCTGAGCGGCTTGGTTCATAAACATTACAGATTACAGACTGAACGTTATTGCTTTTCCCAGCCGGTTTTATGAACAGCAACGTGCATCGATGATCCCCCCCAGGAGATGGCGCGAGCGCGCCGTGGCTGCAGCCGCGTGAACAACAAACGGTTTGGGAGAATCCACCCAAGTTTCACCATCACGTTTAGGTACAATAGAGTGCATTAAAATGTCAGAAATTGTCACACCAGCACACACACACACACACACACACACACACACATGCACACAATATTATTTCATTTGGAGGTGAGGTTGATGTTAAAGATGCTTAAATAATTCAAACTGGGCATTGAGTATATTTAAATAAAGTTGTATTTACCTTTTCCAACTGTCATGTGTGGATAATTGTATTATATTTAACTGAACTCCTGATTGCTCGCTGCTATTTTATACCCTCCACTCCACATCCCCTCATCTCCCTCAGCCTTCCTCCCGCTAGCAACCGTATCCAACGCCACTTTCCTCCCGTCACTATGGTAACAGATGCAACTCCCTTCCTGCCGTGCCACCTATTGATCCAAGGTGTGTGTGTGACTGACTCCTCGACAACCCCCAAGCAATACAAAAAAAAAAAGTTCACTTAAATCGTGATAGCGTGGCGGTGACGTCACATTTTAACGAATCCACGCGTCTTGTTGTCATGGAAGACGTAACGGTACCTTGATTTTCCATCGCAGTTCAGAATACAGCGCTCCTGGTGCTATTCGGGTGGAAAACATTCCACATGAACGCCCCTAAAACTGCGTGCGTCACAGCGCATGCACGGCGAGATGACAGGCGAAGGGAGTTTCAAACGCTGCTTCAGAGGCAGCCGTTTCTAACCCCTGCCTATCCCCATTGATGTCAACGCCAGAGGCAAAATATGCGGCTTCACTCAGATCCGCACCAAGGAATGCATCTCGAGCAGGATGTGGTTTGTTTCCATGGATCTGCTGGTGCTGATCTCGGTATCTGATAATACGCAATAAAACACCTTTTGATAAAACCGAGCAGAGCATCTTAACTCCTTCCCTCCCCTTAAAGCCTCCAATTCTGTTTGTTTTCACATCACTGTTCAAAGTTGTGTTGATGCATTTCTCCCCGATTCGAACAGCCAGGCCCTTTCACGAGGTTTTTCAGCTGGCGGAGCAACAAGCGCGCCAGGCGGAGCGCAGGCTCCGTGTCTGCGCTCATGAATTATTAAAGGGGACTATTTCCAGGCTGCAGCTAAAATTAGGACTTGCATGAGCGTTTCTTTATAATAATGCGTGCTTCGACGTTCGCAAGTATAAAACTACAACCGTGCTGCGCGTGTGCGTTTTTGTTTGTGCCCAGGGCGCTTTCAGTGATCCTGGCGACAGAGTCTCTCCACAAGGTCAGGCGGAGACGCAGCCTTCTGCGTCAAGAGGACCCGGAGAGAAATTAAACTCCGAATCAATTGCCCTTGAACCACTGAGCGCTCGTGCGCACGCGCGCGTGACTGACTGCTGGCCAATGCGCGATGTGTTTTATAGTCGCGGCGCTCATCGACGCATCTGTCCGTCCACGTGTGTGTGTGTGTGTGTGTGTAGGTGTGTGTGTGTGTGTACTGATCACACGCCATTGCGTACACGGCGGGGCAGAAGAAAAGGCGGCGACGCTTGTAAACCCGATGAAATCCCCTTTGGCTGAACAGACGGAAATTCGGAATGACTGGGATATGCTACGGTCGAGCGGCTCAGTTCGTTGCGACAAGCGATCCTTTTGCACAACACAGCAAATGAAAACGAGGAGGAGAGGAGAGGACAGGAGAGGAGAGGATGCTAATTATTGACGTGCGCCTGAGCAAGGTGGAAGTCACTCAGGAGGAGGAGAGGAGGACAGAGAGGAAGGAGGCTGAGTGGGAGGAGAATCACAGGCTCTCCTCCGCCTCCTCTCCCTCCTCTTATTTTCATTCATGGCACAGTCACAGGCAGGCACATATCTCCCCCACGCAGATGCTGGATCCCCCCCGTCAGTACACACCCGACACCAATCCCGATCTCATCCTATTGCCGTGTTTCTCAAAATTTTGTATGGCACACGCGCACACACACACACACACGGACGCACAAGCGCATAGTTGCGTTTAGCAAGCGTGCAGCTTCCACACCACCCACTCAGAAGGAGACATCGGGAGGGGAGGAAACCCGAGACATGGACGGGAGTTGAGGCTGTCGCTCACCCTTTTTCCTCTCCTGCCGCATGCTTCCGATTGAGTGAGCAAGGGTGAGAGTGTGTGTGTGTGTGGGGGGGGGGGGAATGAGCAGGTGGTCCAACTGCTCAACCAATCCTCTCATCCCTCCCATCAGTACACCAAGAATCTGTCTCTCTCACCCCAACTCACTCTAGCCCGGACACACACACACACTCTCACACACACAGATGTCGGACAGGCTGCTAGACTTCCCAGCAGAGGCTACGGGACGAAGCGCCCCTCCAACAGGACTCTCCTCACCCCAAGCTAATTCCATTATGCATTCCCGACTGGAAGGAAGAGGGGCTGTCTTCTAATTGCTTTCTTATCCCCCTGAGTCCACCTCAATCTCTCCTCCTCCTCCTCCTCCTCCACCACCACCACCATCGCCCCCCAATCAGCCCGCCCCCTTGCCCTGCGTGCATTCAACACGGCAGCAGACAAGCAGAGGAGGGAGGTGAGGTAGCGAGCAGGAGGGAGCGAGAGAGAGAGGGAGAGAGGGAGTACGAGAGGGAGAGAGAGAGAGGCAGACAGGCAGGCTGCTGCTATCAGGGAATACTGGTGCCATTTGCAGCATCACAGGGTAAAAGGATTGAGCGTCGCTGCTGCACGCTCGGCTCGCCTCAGCTCAGATCAGCTCGCCTCGGCTCAGAACAGCTGAACAGGAGGGAGACTGGAGGGACGACAAAAGAGGGAGAGAGCGGCTGACCTCTAGCACAGGTACCACGCTTTCCATTGGTTTCTCTGTGGCAGTGAGAGAGGGGGGGGGGGGGGGGGGGGGATGGCAGAGGGGGCGTGTGTCTGTTTGTCCATGTGTACCCAAATAGAGGGCATCGGGATCGTGCATGGAATGGTGGTGTTCTATTTTCATTTGCTGACACACAAACACACACACTCACAAAACAGTGTCTACAAATCAGCATCTGTCTAAACAACAGGCACAACATGCAACAACAACAACAACAACAACAAAAAGCTATCGCCCTTGAAAAACATGTGGGGAAACACAAGATGTAGTTTTCCCCGAGTTTGTTTTTTTTCCTTCTTTGCTAGCGTCCTGAGCTTTAGGATGTGCTACATAGCGCCGGAACGGGACGACATGTCAGAGCAGTGACGTGTCATAGCACGTTGTTTACTCTGCCTATTGCATAATGAGGAATCTGAAATTCAGGAGTGCACAGAAACATAAAAACTCAGCAAATCCTGTTTCTATACTCATCTCTGTTTACCTGTGCCGATTTGAGGACATTACTCCGTATAGATTGAAGTTTTATTTTTTATTTTTAGTGAGGGATCGCCTGATGTCCTAATACAAGCTTCTCGCTGTTGGCTATGCTACAGATGTGTACTGGTCCTGCGTGCGTCTGTGTGCGTGTGCAAGACAGGGAGGTACAGATTGTGTTTGTGCGTCACATCAGAGGTGACTTTACTACGGAGTGCCATTAAAAGATGCTCCGAGACTGCAGTGTCACTGCTGACTGAAAACAATGCTATATCTACAGCCTCGCTAGCCCAGAGAAGAGGAGAGAGAGGAAGATGACGAATGAGAGCGAGAGAGAGAGAGGGAGGGAGGGAGGGAGATGGATGTTGAGGAGAGAGGAGAGGAGACAGGGGGGTGGGGAGGAGGGCTGACAGCGAGAGGTGTGACAGAGAAGAGAGTAAAAAATAAAAGTAAGGAGGAGGGGACAGGCACAGTGACATGAGTTTATTTGTGTGTGTCCGTGTCCTGTTTGTGTATATATATGGGGGGGGGGGGGGGGGGGGGGCATGGAAGGAGATAACACAGAGAGGGTGTAAAGAGGTGTTAGAGAGAGAAAACAGAGGTGAGATCGAGGATGGTGTGTGTGTAGGTGTGTGTGTGTGAGAGAGAAAGAGAGAGAGAGAGAGAGCCCTAGCAAACCAGAAAGAGAATGATAGAGTGGGAGAGAGAGCCTGATAGGATGTAAGAGGGGAGGAAGAATACATGAATGGAAGATGAGCGGTTGATCCCCTAAAGCGATGCAGCGACATGGCCGCTGTCAACATGTAAACATCCGCACTAGGAAAATGTGCTTGTGCAAAACGCCTGAGCTGCATATGAGCAGAAGAGGAAGAGGAAGACGAAGACAAAGACGAAGAAGAATATATATATTTACAAAAAAAGTATAGCGTGTCAATAATAATAGACGGGCATCTACTATAATGCTGGCAAATGTGTGTGTGTAGGTGTGTGCGTGTGGGTGGAGATAGATAAGACAAGTGCCATCCCACTGGCACAGGAAGTACTGCTTCAGAGACACACACACACCGTCCACAAGTCTTTCCACTGAAATGTCCCCTTCACACACACACACACACACACACACACACACACACACACCCACGCAAACATTGAGGCGAGCTTCCTGCATGATGCAACACAATGAAAGGAAGCTGATTATCATGGAGATTAGGAGGCGTGTGGAGAACAGGTTTCAGTCTCTCTCTGTGTGTAGGTGTGTGTCGGTGTGTGTAGGTGTGTGTAATGGTCAGCAAAGGGCAAATTGAAATTGGCAAACCCATTGCTGCGGTGAAATGACAGGTGAGCTCGCTTTCTGTCTCCTGCTGCGCCTCTCCCCTCCCTCCTGCCTGTTTCAGCCTCTGATAAAAACAAATAGAGAAGGTCAAGGAGAGGAGGAGGAGGAGGAGCAGACGTGACTGATACCAGTCAAAACTGTGCAGAAATGAACGGAATAGGAAGAAGAAACAAGAGACTTTAAACACCAAGAGGTTGGTTATCTCAGCATTTCCAATTTTTTTTTTTTAATTGCAATTCTTTACGTCTTCTCTCCGGGCAGTTTATTTGACCTTTTGTTGATGCCCGATTATTCAGTTCCTGCTTTCTTAACTAGATCGGCGTGCGTTTCATTCGCGTGCGAGCACCACACTGTACGCTCCACCTAATTGCCCCAGAGGCTCATGGTTCTTTTCTGTGGGCGGCTTTTAGGCAGAGAGAAGGATGAGAGAGGAAACGCTTGTACCTCATTATGGCGAAGCGTCACAAACTCAAGCAAGGACCTATCAAGAGCAACTGGACCATCGTCATTAAAAGCACACACACACACACACACACACATAAATGCAGTCAGCCGCTAATGAGTGTGGCCAGTTCGCCGATGACTCATAGCACGCCATTTGTATTCACGCTGAGTGACAATCCCCGTTTCTGTTAATAAATAGCAGCAAAGCTTCCTTGAAATCATTGTCGGCATGGTTTTTGTGGGTCCACCGTGATTGTGCGATTTAGCAGCATCGTGGCAGCTTGGCATAAACACAACACATAAACGTGTTATGCACGGAACTGGATTATCCTGCCAGGGGACACAGGGGTTAAAAATACAGAAGCGACTTCAGGGCATTTACTGCCGCGCTTTAGTGGGATAGATTACCGCAATCTTAAGTCACTGCTAAGATGGAAAACCTGTCGATGTTGGTCAGTGGCCAAGTTGGCAATCCAGGGTTGCTTGTACATTTTCCACCGTTATGTGCTTACGCTTTCACAATCTTTAAATTGAGCTATAAATAGCCAGAAGATGCTCAGTGCTGTTAGATAACACCGTGACCTTGATCTAGCGGCCCTGCAGCCGTTTCAAATGGAAGCTCGAGTTTTAAGCTTTAAGTATTTACCCCAAAATGTGGACAGGACAGCATCTCTACGTTGCCCTGATTAACACTCTCTGCTGGAATACTGTCCCACCTTTTTGTCTTTAATGTTACAGACTTCTGCCTGGTCATCATTTCCGGTGTGCACAGGCGTGAGTATGAACAGTGTAAACACGTGGTCTGCAACCCCATCAATCTTAATACAATCACAAACAACACAGACAACAAACACCGATTTCTCCGTCTTATCTTCCTCCTGCATCACACGCGTGGTGTTAGGAGGCGGGTACACGCTGTTCCAGTGAACAGTGAGCGGCTGCTAACCCAGATCTGATTACACACAGTCGCTGCACTGCACACCTGGGTGTGTGTGTGTGTGTGTTAGCACCTCCATACATGCGTGCATGTGTGTGTGTGACTGCATTTGGGTCTAATGCACTATACAGGACCAGTGTCATTGCGGCTGCGTTGGTCTACTGAGGGCTGATGCGCTTCCTTCCGTTACGGTAAGGAACATCAGAGAGAGAGAGAGAGCGAGAGAGAGAGATGCAGGGGGGATGGTGGAGAGGAAGAGTGAGGGGTTACTGCAGGGAAGAGAAGGCAGAGGTTGTGATGAGGAAGGGAGGGAGAATGCGATGTGGGGGTAGACAGGAAAAGGGAAGAGGCTCATCTGTATGCTGGTTACTGTGCACTGCCTGTTTGATCTGGAGGGAGTACTTAAAGCTGGTTGGTGGGAGCAGCAGAGTGGGGATCGCAAAAATTAGAGAGAGAGAGAGAGAGAGAGAGAGAGAGATTAGAATGAGGTGTTGGATGCAGCATTTTGCTCATTAAAAGCATCTGGCTGCTATCCAGCTGTGCAGTTCATCAACTGTCCTTCATGTCTCTCTGTTTCCCACTTCCTCCCCTCATCATCTGTCCTCTCCATCCATTCTTCCTCACTTATCCCATTCTTTTCTCTTCTCTTCCTTCCTCTGCGCGCCATCCTCCCGGTCTAGCATTACTGCAAACTGCAAAAACAGCAGATCAAGGATGGCGTGGGGCGTCTTTCATGACTGATGCGCATTTCATTAAATATGCCCTGTTAGAGGTGAGTATATAGTGTGCCTACGAAGATCAGTAATAAACATGCTTTTTTATATCTACGGTAATAATAAGCACACGTGCAAATGCTTTCCGTGAATTGTTCGCAGAATTAGCAGCATAAACGATATCAAAAATATCACATCTGCTCCAGTAAGAAATAAGATGTAAAGATCACTCCAAATTCTGTGTATGCGAATCTGTAAATCAGTTTATATGCATTCAGCTAAAATGATAAGTCCCGATAAGTAAAGTCTCTCCTGCTGCCGTTTTGTTTCGTCCCAGAAAAAAAAAGAGAATGAAAGAGAGAGAGGAAACGAATTTAGCGAAGGGAGAGGAAAAAAAAGATGGAAAACATGGTGGAAGGAGTGAGGAAGAAGGGCAGGGAGACAGACGGAGGAATCAAGAAGATGAGGTGAAGAGAACAAATATAGATTGGTGCCAAAGCAGGGATCAGGGAAACCATTGATGGAGAGAAAAACAGATCAGGAAACAGAATAAAATTAGAAAAGACAAACAGAATGCAATATGGTAGATTTGATGTGGCTCGCCGGCTGTATATTTCCATGTGAGAGAGCGGAGAATAAGAGCAGTGGAAATAACAACCATTAGTGCGCACAATAAAGCGTGTGGCGGGACCAGCAAACTGTCAGGAGTCATACTAGATCCAGAGGCTGTCATCAGCGTATCTCCTGTGTTCTGATCATGCAGCAGCGACAGTCACTTTGAAAAGTATTCTACCCCCCCCCCCATCCTGTGTCTTCAAACAGCTGCTGGAGTTGCATAATGCCGAGAGGAATGTTGGTTAAAAAAAGAATGATCAGAGACAGCGGAGACTGATGGAGCATCCAGGAGGGAGAAATGTTCCTCCGCCATGATCCGCAATACAAAAACACACACTTAGCCACCCTTCCATTATTTGTTATTATCACTCTCATTGCATATTTACTGCTGTAATGATGTCACGTTAAGTAATGATAAAGCACCACAGAAGAAGAACAACCCAATGACCCCCCAGCTGGGCTCTGCTGCATTAACAACAGGACGGGGGGGTTGTCTGTATGAGCACCCCGGGAGAGATAAGTGCAGACACGGCGTGAATGCATGTGCGTTGTGTTTTAGTTCACACGTGGGTCTGCTTGTGTGGCAGCAGCGCCCGCTGTACGTTCTGTGTTAGAACGGTGACGCTCTCTGGGGAAAGCACTCAAGGCATAGCTGGCTGCCTCGTTGCCTGACAGAATTTCATTACCGTATCCTAAACGTTCAGACGCACAAACGTAACCTGATATTTATCTGTATTGGAGGATACATTTAGCGACAGTCCTGCGGTAGGTTTAAGATGATTGCCCTTCGCGTTGAAGCGTGTGCATCCATTCACCGGGCAGGTATAAGAAGCAATCCTCCTTCATCCATCTTTGACCTTTGAACTTTGACCGTCTCAATAATTTTGCGGGACGATGCAGAGGATGCTGCACCCCCGCTGCATGCATCAACCCGACCCCCTACTCAGTGCTGTTGTACATTCCCCTCACATGTACAGCGTGCGTGCATGCATGCATGTAGCGAGTTCTTTGCCCATGAATTAGCTTCCATAGCAACCGGTGCCACACAGCCAGCCAGCCAGCCAGCCAGCCAGCCAGCCAGCCAGTCAGCCAGCCAGCCAGCTAGGCAGCAAAATGAATAAATGCGATCTTAAAGTAGGCGTGGGCCCCGTGACATAGCTGGGTACGAGGGGAACGCTGGCATCCTGACGGGTGGAGACAATGGGGTGTTGCCGTGGTGATGGGAGGATGTGTGGCTGGTGGCGAGTTGGGGTCAATGTGTGTGTGTGTGTGTGTGTGTGTGTGTGGATGGAGAACATAACAATGTGCATTGGTATGTGCCTGGCAAATAAAGCCATTCAGCATGATAATGGAACTCCTCTGTCTGTTTGACGCTCCTTCAGTTTGTTTTGCTCCTGTTCCTCTACCTCCGTTGCTATTTTTGTCAGTATCTGTCCAACTTTCATCCCCTGTTATCTCCCTGTTTGCTTCTCTTATCTCTCTCTCGCTATGTGTTTGCCGTTCTACACTCTTTCCTCTCTGAGTCTCTCTGAGAAGGAGGATGCAGCATTGCGGAGGTGGATGTAATGCGGGGGCAGTAGAGTTTTTTCTTTTTTTTTATCTGAGTGTTATTGTCGGAGCTGGCCCATCACCTTGGAGACACACATATGTGCAGACGCACACACACACACACACACACACACAAACCTCAGATGTCAAACACACATTAGAAGCTAACAACTAACAGTCAAGGTTTGGCACTAAACTAAAAAAGGAAAACCGCCCTCAGAAACTGGGCCCATGCAGCACATCAGCCAAAGTCTTTCAAACGAAAACAAAAAGACCAGAAGAAGAGAATATAAACAATCACAGTGCAGATGTCAGAGTCAGACTTCACGTTGGCTTGTGATCGCGATAATACCAACATCCCCTGGTGTATTCAGTCGCATAGACAGGAAGGCATAGCTGGGATGTAGCTCATTGCTAAAGCTAACATGCATACAAAATGTGAGGGTGATGCTAAAGGTCGTGCTCTATGATATCTAGCAACTGACCAAGCCACATGCATGGCAGCCAGAATGAGAGCACACACGTGCACACACACAGTGACCAGAGGGTGAAATGAGGGATGAGCATGAGCCAAAATGTGAAATGAAATTATAATTTGATATCATCAATTATCTCACTTGTATTTCCACCAGGGTGAGCAAACATAATGAATGCAGAGAATGAAGCTGTCAGGCTATTCTGTGCCTTAATATCACTTTATTGCACCAATCATGTGAGGCTTTACACAAAGAAGGGATGGAGAAAGAGAGATGGGGGGGGAAAGGGTGCAGGCTGCTGCATGGTGGAGGCACCTGAAAGAGAGAGATTAGTGATCAATCACACACACACACACACACTCATGCATAAGCATCGACTCTCACCTATATAGGCTGCATACTAAAAAGACTAGGATAGAAGAGGGGTAAGGATGGAAGAGAGATGGATGAGACAAGTGAGGGATGGACTGAAGGATGGATGGACGAAGGGGGCGGCAGGCCAGTGACAGGAGTTCGTAAGGCCTGGGAGATCTGTAATGGGATCCGGGTGAGTCAGACAGGATGTTACACGCTCATCCTGACCAGACAGCAGACAGAGGAATGGGACGAGAACGCAGCCGGCTAATATCAAAATCGCCAAATTAGAATCTGCCTACCCTGCGTTGACTGTAGCTTGTTAGCTAGTAAGTGAGTGCCAAGTTTTCCTGGGAGAAGCTGCAGCAGTCACCAAACGGCGGGCAATCAATCGCCACAGCCATATTTATTCATGTGGTTTGACACCAACCGACAGGCAAACACACACAAAATCAAAGGCTTGTTTGAGCTCACACAGATAGAGAAGTACGGCTCATCTGGGTCTAAAGGACAGCGCTGTCAATATTCCACGTCATTTATAAAAGGTCAGCAAATCCCGTGACAAATCTAAAGCCGTCATTAAATTGATCCTCCCAGTGCAAGTTGCCGATTAATTGTGTCCTATTCATTTCAGGATTGATGAGATTTGGGGATCCCGTGTGTCATATTTAAAATGATTGTTTGAAAGCTCAGTAAGTGTGCATATTTAGACAAACACATATACCACAAGGGCCTTTTCCCTTTATCGGCGTGTGAACGTGACCCACCAGCAGCAGCACAAACCCTCTTCTTCTTCATCACTGACTAAATCCTTGTTGGTTTGATTTGAACCCAAAGCAACACACGGTCAGCATTTTGCTCTGGGACGGTGGTCTTCTCTCACACGGGACCCAAATCAGTGACTTCCATTCACGTGACACTTCACCTCACCCGAATCACTTCCTCTCACATTCGCCCTTCCTCTTCTCCGTATCTCCACTCAGCGCAGCATTCGGCTTTGCAGCCTCCCCCCCTCCCTCCTTTAAGTTACCCCATCTCACACTCTTTATCTTCCCCCCTCAGTGCCTCCATCTTTCACTGTTTCATCCTGCCGCCTCTGCAGCTCATCTTTCTTTCCCCGGCTCCCTTCCTTTAACCTTTTATGCGCTTCTTCTCTTCCTCTGCTTCATTCTCCCCCTTCTTCCTCCCGCGAGTGTACAGAGCCAGCTCTCTATCTCAGTCTCTCCATCATTCTCTCCCTCAGCATCCTAGAGCACGCCCCCTCCCTCTCCTCTTTTCTCTTCTTCCTTCCTTCCCTTTCTCCTTCTGAATTTTGTCCCATCTTAAGATGACATCTGCTAATCTAACATCATCTCTCTTTTCAGCAGCCAACCCTCACCCCTTTTACACCTCATTATTGGGCGGGTGTGTTCTCCTTTTATCACGCTCTCCTTCGCCACCCCTTTATCTCACTTTTAGGATGACGCACGATTGCATATTTCTGTCTCATTCAAGAAATCACAAGCCCATGTATACACACACACACACACACACACCTTTTCCTGTTAATGCATCAGGATGAACAATGTCATCGTCAAGGTTAACAATTGCGGTGCTGCTTTCTTGGGAATGCTGATGGGATGCCTCCCTCCCCCAGCGGTGACCTCACTCACTCACCAGTAGCATCCGGAAATAGAGAATGATGTCATCGCCTGACCTTTCGTACACCATAAGCATTGACGGATAACTGACGCACGCGCCTCTAATCAAACGCTCATTATTGCTGTGAATGTTTGCTTCTGAGGGCAATCAGCTGAGGAGAATTTCATGCTGCTTTAGCCTCAGCCCTCCATCTTTGTCCACTCGTTTATGATCATTAACGTGAAGAGCCGCCATTGTTCCACCGATAATTAATTCTGTTGCGTGACAGCAGCGCCCTGTGTGTGTGTGTGTGTGTGTGTGTGTGTGCCTGAAGGGCGTAGTTATATATGTTCACCATGGTAGGAATAGACGCAAAAGACATGACAAGAAAATAACATTCCCACCCTTCCTCCCAGCGTCTGTGGCGATGACGAGTCGCCTCTCTTTCTCTCCCCCCCTCCCCCCCTCTATATTTTTATCATCTTCACACCCCCTGCCGTGTCTTCCTCCCTCTCTGTACGTCCTTTTCTCTTTCAGCCTCTGTGTCCTTGGGTGTCTGCAGCCAGCTGTGTCTTCGGGCCATTAGTGCCCCCCATCCCCTCCCCTCCATCCATTTTCCCCATCACTGATTCCCCCAGCAGACTTTGCCCCCTCCCCCACCTGACTCCTGGCCCTCCGCTCTCCTCCTCCTCCGTTCATGCGGCCACTGGGGCTCCATTGTCACAGCAACCGCTGATAACAGTTTTGCCCTCCGTCCGGCGTGCCGTCACACCACTGCACCAAAAGCACGCGTCTGCAAACAGCAACAAGACGGACACGTACGTGAATGTGGAAGCATGCACACACACACACACACACACTAACACCACCAAACCCACGCAGTCAGCATCTTCCCCTTTCTGTTTATGTAAACATCTTGCTCTGGTGCTAGCCTCTTGTGGCTGCCTCCCGTTATGAAAAGTTATTGCACTGCATAATGTAATGCCTTTTACTTCTCTACGCACCTGCCCTAACTCACTCATCATAATAAAACTGTGATTGATCCTCCTTCCCGGGGCATGCCGGCGCTTGCTCTTCTGCCTCGCAGGGAAAACTGTTGCCTTTTGGGAAAGTGGACCACGGATGTCGCGTCCGAGCAGAATCTGATGTGATGTTGATCACGATTGTTATATTCTATACACGATGGTAATATAAATAGTACTTTTAAAATTTCTAATATGCAGATATAAATCAGAAAGTACAAAAAAAACGGTTAAAAATATGTTGATGCGCAATTCTTTATAATCCTGTTGTAGCTCCGTGGGGAACTGTGACAAGGTCCTTGATGAGAATAAAGTAGAGCACTGTTTGCCACAGTTCACATGAAAAAGCAAATGTCTTAGAGGTCAACTATTGACCTCTACATACAGAGTTGATAAACATGTATGTAGTTTGACTGCTGGGATAGGCTGCATCACGACCCGTGACCCGGTAATGGGTTAGGGTGAATGCATTCAACATGCACAGTATGTTAGACCGTAACATTACACATAGTGTGTTTTAGTGAGTAATGGCGTAAGAAAATGTGACCTTTTCTTGTTTAAAACTACAGTGAAGGCCTTTAATCTCCTGGTGACCAACATTTCCTATCAGGTTCATCTAGTGGCCCCCAGGCTGGTTACCAGAGCTCAAGGCTGGAGAGGCTGGAAGATGTTCTTCTAGTTTCTCTATTTCCCTCCGTGATTTTTTATGACTGAATATTTTGTTATCGTGTGATCTGTGTGTGTCTGTGTGTGTGTGTGTGTGTGTGTCTGCAGTGAGCATGTATGTGTGCGTATATTGTGTTGAGGTACACGCTGGCGAAGCATTGATGCTGTTCCACAGCAACATTACATCTGTCTTTGCTACGCACACACTCACAGACACACACAACCCATTTCAAGTCCCTTTTAGCCACTGAAGGACGATAAAAATGGGTAATTTAAAAAGGCGACACTCACAGATACGCACGCACGCACACACACACGCACACACGCACACGCAGTCATATGCACAAAATGCTGCTCCATTGCATCATCTGCCTCCCCATTTCCTATCAGCCTACAGCCCTGCATCCTTTCACCCTTCTCCTCCTTTGATCCTTCGCTCCATAATCCATCAATCCTTTCCTCCCACCAAACACACACACACACACACACTCACGAAAGCATTTTATTGATTGAGCTATTCAATTTCTGGCCGTAATTCAACTGCACTGTTGCACTCGCGCATGTAAATGAGTTCATGTTGGTTGCAGGTTCCGTTGTTGTCATGGAAACCTCTTATCAAACACAATGACACGCATGCAGGACACTCCCCTGCGCACACACAAAGCCCTCCTTTGGTGTTGGGAAGGAGACACAAGGTGAATGGTTTCTGTGTGTGTAGGTGTGTGTGTGTGTGTGACTGAAACTTTGAAAGCGCAGCATGAGATTTAACCCATGCTAAACTGAAATGACCTCACTGCACTCCTAGAGGGACGGGGGGAGGAGAGAGAGAGAGGGAGAGAGGACTAATGTGTGTCCACTCTCTAACCTCATGCTCTTTGAAGATTCCCTCCTCCATCCTTTCCTTAAAGCTATTCTGCTCCCCCGCCCTCCCCCCCCCCTCTCCTCTCTCCTTCCTCACACCATGTCTGCGGAGCTCTTTAATTGCAATGACAGAACAGAACCCTGCATGGCTTCTCCCACCACACATGCACAGACACACACAGAGACCAGAACACATGCAGAACTAATACATCCTCCGTGTTCCAAATCTTAAGCCTTTTGAATCAATAATTAATTTATTCATTTTCCTGACCGCTTTATCAGAAATCCGGGTCGCAGGTGTTGCTAGAGGCGGGGTACACCCTGGACAAGCCGCCAGTTGATTGCAGGGCCACACAGACAGACAATCATTGACACACACACTCAGACCAAAGGACAATTTATTTTGTTCGATTCACCTAATTTGCATGTTTTTAGTGATGGGAGGAAGCCGGAGAACACGGAGAGAACCCACACAGACACGGGGAGAACATGCAAACCCCTCACAGAAAGGCCCCAAGTTAGATTTGAACATGTGACCCACTGCGCCACCCTGCTACCCCAGTTTAAATCAATTGAAGTTAAAATTGTACATGAATTTTTAATTTAAATACTGTAAACCCGGTTTCAGTGCTGAACTATCTGGTATCACCTCATCCAGCGGAGCTCCTCCCACTTCAGTGAAACGAGAACGATTAGACAAATACATCTTTACGAGGCCTAAACACAAATGACTGACTTAATCATGCTTGAGCCCCCCCGTTACACGGCTGATTGAAGGTGGGACTGCGGCACCGTCACTGTGCTTCACTGTCCCTTACAAATACTACAAAGGTGTAGCGGTTATTGTTCCGCCTCTGAGCCTGCAGCGGAAGTACCATCAGCTCCGAATCGACTTCTGTATAAATGGGATGAGGCAGTCGGACAGGAAGGGGAGGGACATTATGTCACCGTGTTTCATGTGCAAACCAGAACCACATTTTAAAACAGCTCGTAGCAGTAATCCACTAATCCAAAGGAGAAAAGCAAGCGCAGACGTCCTGGGGAGACGCCACAAGGTGCTAGAGCTTACCTAAAAAGGTTTAAGAATGATTTATCATCATTTAGAAATCCTTAAACGTGACCTTTATGTTACAATGCTTCCACAAGATGGCAGTGAAAGGTAAAACATTTCGACGACCCAAACATGGCAACGGTTGGAGGAAGTTGTAATAATGTACTTAGAAAGCAAAAGGTAAGCGTCTGAGAGGTCATCGGGAACATCGAGACATGAGGACAGAGAGTTTTCACACTTTTTTCTGTCGGTTTGTTCAGAGTAAATAAACAAAGGCGCAGAAAGGGGACTTGGATGCGCCGCTGATCGCTGTGCAAAAACAGCCTTATGGTATTGGGATCTTTAATAATAAAGGAATCGAGGGAATTATTTGTAATCAACGCAAAGCTCCGGCTCTGCCTCCCTCAACAGATAAGTCATTTGATGGTGTGGTTGGATCTAAAGTGTTGAGCTGGCAACCCGGGCCCCATCCCTCTCTATAACGACGACACTTCAATCTGAGCATGAATCAAGAAGGAAACATTCCCTTTCAATTTTGAAAGAAAGTGGAAGACCTTGTGGGTATATGTGCGAGTGCGCACGGGTGTATGCGTGTATTTGTGCGGGCTCACTGCTAGGCAAATGAGCTTGTCAGTATGCGGCGCAGGCCTCTCTCTGGTGGCAGGCAGATGACAGTGCAGTGATTGGGCTGATTTCACCAAGGACGTGAGGGGAAATCTGAAGGCTGCCTCGGGGCTCAGGTGCTTATCGCCTCTCCACACACACACACACACACACACACACACACACACAGATATACACTCCACAACTAATTTTTCAACCCTGCATTGAACATGCTTTCCTGCACTCTGTCTCCTCGACTTTATTCCAGGTTTAGTTATCAATATCTAGCGTGGCCACTGCGTGCTAGTTACACAAGCACGTACAGATCTGTAGGGTGTGTGTGGGTGTTTGTGTGCATGCTTTTAAGTATATTTTCTCATACAATGGTGATTGTTTGGCCTTCTGATAGCGGCATGGTGCTACTCGCTTGTTGAAGTTACGCTGCAGATCATGGCATTGTATCTGTCCTTGCCTTTACCCTGACTCATAAACTGATCCAGCTGCTGTTTCTGTTAACATAAAGGACATCGTTCCTCATTCAGCCTCCGAATGAAGAGGTAGAAAGAAACAGGACTGACAAACGACAGAAGATAAATGGAGGGTAAAGTGATGGGGGGGGGGGGCGGTTTAAGGCTTTGGCGTCTGTCCCCTTGGTAAAAATTGGACCACAGAGATAAAGCGGTCAGATGACCAGCCCATTTCCTGTCTGCCCGTGTGGCTGTCTCTGTCCGTTTGTCCATCCATCTGTCTGGCTGCCTCCTCCTCCATCTCGCGCTCGGTTTATCTCTTCATCTAGATTTTGGTGCTTCTCTAATCTCACACAACTTTCAGAGAGACCTGTGAATTAAGCATGTAAGAGTTTCTCTCCATCCTTGCTCTGATCCCCTTTGCCACCCCCCACCCCCGGCTTGCTCCCAGCTGTATTTCCTCTTCCTCCTTTCATCTCTGTCCTTCTCCTCGCTCCTCTCTGAGCATGTCAGATAGAGAGAGAAAGAGGGTGACGAATGAACGGAGGACCGGGGTGGGTGGAGATCACAGAGGCGATGAGGCCGTGCGGTGCGGATGGCGAGGCAGATGCATTGATAAGCGCTGCCGACTGCACAGCGTGCGCATTGCATACCCGATCTGCCTCCCCCCGTTCTCTCTTCCTACCCCCTTTCTCTCTCTTTCATCTCAGGACTAATGCTCCCATAGCCTTCAAATGTCAGTTCAGCATGCCAGCCTATTAGATGGTTAGCCAGAGAGGCTGACAGCTCTCTCATTCAGGACAGAATGGGTGTCTGAGGTGAGCGCCGTCATTCAGAACGGGCTTAGAACCCATGAGAGGCAGGGAGGAGCATTGCAGCAATGGGTTCTCCCACATATCCTCTCAGAGGTGCCACTCCACCTTGCTACTGGTGTCGAGTAATTAACTGCATTCACCTCAGAGGCTACTGTTAGGGTTAGGGTTTCAACTCTGCTGTTTCGATTAGGTCATTTCCACAAACCGAAGTCCAAAAACAACGGAATGCAGGTGTACTCTACTGTGTGCTGTTGTACTTTAATTCAGTATTTCCAGCTTATGACCACATCTCACAGCGCTTCTATTCTCATCGTTGTCGTATTTGCTTCGTTTTATTTGTGCGACAGCCACCATTTCTACTTGATCTCTTCCTAAACTTTGATTCCATGTGACTGATAGACAGGAATTAGCTTCGCTTTTGTGAATGTAAATGAATATGTAGCGTAATAAAGTATGTAATAGCACACACCCACAGCCATTCTGCATGTATACAGGTTAAACAACTAGATAAATCTTAAGTAATGTTTTGTATGTAGAACATCTACTTGTAATCGAGTACTTATACGCCGCCTTATTGCTAATTTTACTTTTTCTGAACACCTCTGAGTATGTGTTTAGACAGAGCAAAAAGAGAACAGCATGAAATAAAGGATTAGGGGCTTAGTCAGCCTGCATGAAATCCCCTTTTCCTCTCGCGCCCTACAAAGGGAAGAAGGCAATTGTCCACATTTACAAAAAGAGGGAGAGAAGCATGCGAGGCGAAAAGGGCGAGAAATGGAGGGGAATTGCAAAAATATTACCGAATTTATGTTTCCCTGCGTCGCGCCACATTGCTGCCGCCTTACCTGTGACATCACATTTATCAACCCAGAGAGATATTTTCTTTTCTTTCTTTCCTCGTTTGGCAGAACAAGAAGGAAGGGAGGAAGGAAAGAAAGAAAGAAGGAAGGGAGAAAAAGTGACATTGGCCTTGAAACCTGCTATTGTCATCCCTCCAGGACAACCAGCCAAGTAGGCAGCTCCGTCAGAGAGGGGAGGAGCGAGAGGGAGAGAGGAGGAAGAGGCAGGGTGTGTGTGTTGGTGCTTGGGAGAGAGAGAGAGAGATGGTTGCCATGGTTACATCCCAGGAGATGCAAGCACACTTGTTTATCTGTTGGCCAAGGGAGCGTGCATGACCAGGCCCGTTCGCTGAGCAGATGTGTACGTGTGCACGTTTGTGTGTACATTGATGTTTATCACTGTGTGTGTGTGTGTGTGTGTGTGTGTGGATTTAGTGCACACGAGGAGACACAACAGGACATAAACTGAGCCTTCCATGAGATTCTTTGTAAACACGCGCACACACACACACGTCCACTAGAAGTCCATCTTACCTGTTCAGTCTTATTGAGCCAGCAGGAGTGGACTGATGCAAGCTAATTGGTCTGATGCGGGCAGCACACCAGCTGAAGAAATCAGAAGGGGGGGGGGGGGGGGGGATCGGAAGACAGAGACAAACACGAGAGAGACAGAGAAAGCTGGAAGGAGGACAGACTGGAAAGGACATGAGAGTAGAATGAAAGAAAGAGATGATGTTTTGATAAAAGACGGGAAGGAAATAAGATGAGCAAACTAAAAGGGGAGTCAAAGAAAGAATGAGGCCAAGGATAAGTCGACTGAAGAGGAAGAATTAGAAAAGTAAAAGACGATGTCACATGAAAGGAGGGGAACAGCGACACGATGAAAGGATTTGTGACGTGACGAGATGCGATACGACGAGCGCGAGCCCGAGGCACGCCGGCGCGCTGGGGGAGCTCCGCCCCGGCCCACTGCAGGCACTGAGCGGTGTCAAATGTCACAGGCGCTGAGGCGCTCACGCAAGGAACCCACACATCAGCACCCCACCCACAGGGGCCCACGCAGAAGCCCGGAGGCTTGCTTAGACATTTATGAAGCCACACGGGAGGGATTGCTTGTGCATCAGATGAAACTTCCAGGAGGGTTCTTCCTGGTCGTTCCCCGTGGAGCGTGTCGACAGGCCTGTTCAGTTTAAATGTACCTTTAAACACACTCCCATAACATACGCATGCTGTTACTTTCATTTGCAGATACAACTTTTCGAAGGCGCATGTCCCTACGTGAGTTTGTGTCCTTATTTCTGAAACGAGAGTCGGACGCTGGAGTCACCCTCCTTAAAATAACAACCGACCGCCCCTTCCCTGAGGACGGCGAGCAGCCATCCTGCATGCTGCCTGATCCTGAACGGCCCCAGTTCACCCCCACCTCATTTTTGTTTTTCTCTCCAGCTGCCTTTCGCCCAAACACACTTTCACTTCCCGTCTTTGTCCTTCTGTCGCAGCATAATGGGAAGCAAGTGTTATTTTCAGACATGTCTTCTTCCTTTCGATGCGTGACGTCATAAAGAAACACACCCACACGCCAACGGCCTCAGTCAAGCTTAAAGAGCTCCACCGCCAGCGGACCGGCCCAGAAAAGGCAGCGGTCAGCAGCCCGAATCTATCCTGCAAGCTTCCATTTTTATCCGACTCTATGCTCCAGCAGCAGATGCCTCCGCTCCGTCTCGCAAGCTGCGCAGAGGTGGATGGGGGGGGGGGGGGGATTGACTTCCTCCCCTCAATTAATAGGTCTCAGTGTGCATGAAATGATGCTGAAAGGCTGCATAAATGAAAGAGGCAAATGGTTTTAAGCAGAGTCTAATTTGCTGGCAAAATGTTTTTTTTATTGCATAAATAAATAACGACTGAAAGCAAAATTGAGGAGATATTGTTCAGAGGATGCAGAGCGGAACCCGTTTGGGGCAGAGCTTTATTCTACCCCGGATGGTGCGTTAGCGTCTCTGTGCATGAAAGAACAACCACATAAATTCTTCATGGGCTTGTCTTCCTTGACCTGTGTGTGTGTGTGTGTGTGTGTGTGTGTGTGTGCGATTCCCTCATTGGTAGGTGAGGATGTGAGCCATGCAGCGAGGCCTGCAGGCTGCTGGGTTGTATGGAAATGAGAAGAAACACCGCTGAGAAGCAGGTGATGGAGGAGACGCATAGGAAAAGAGGAAGAGGCAAGACGGAAGGGAAGGAAGGAAGATGAAGAGAGTGGTGGAGGGAGTTGGATAATGAGGGCTCTGATGAGAGGGATGGCGAGCCCTAAATAGAGACATCTCAGAGACGGAGAGAGGTTTAAAAAAATAAAAGTAGGAAGACGAAGCTGAGGTCGGGGGCGGGGTTACGAATGGTTAGGAAAATGGGGAACAGCTGGCACTAGTGGTGGCCTGAGAAAATGATAGATGGAGAGAGAGGGGGGGGGCAGAGGAGATGAATGGAGGAGAGGAAGGTGGAAAACAATGGGGAAAGCGTTAATTCAGGAATAAAGAAGGAAATGAAGCAGATTGGGATGAAATGTGGTTTTAAACCGGGGTGGTAAAATTATAGGAGGAGGTCAGGTGACGCAAGCTGGGCGGGGAAGGAAACGGCTGGTGAAAGAGGGAGTGTGATTTAGGGAGAAAAGAGAAATGGAGAGAGAGGTAGAGAGCAGAGAGATAAAATACAAACTGAAGGCGCATCAGAGGAGAGGAGGAGGGAAAGGAGGCCATCGGAGTGGGGAGAGAAGGGAGGCGCTGGCGCTGGCGGTGGCAGGACACGGGTGCAGGCGTGGAGAGTGTGGCACACAGCTCAAGTTGGCATGGACTCTATCGCTCACTCTCAGGCCTGGGCACAGGGCCCTCAGTGACAACACGCACACACACACACACACACACACACACAGATGTGGGCTCACAAGCAGATCAAACACAAGGACATTCACTCTTTCCCTCGGTCTGTTACACGCTCACACACGAACAGCCGCCGGAGAAAACAGCGTTGAGCTCCGACGCCGCCTGATGCTCACACACACTCAATTAGTCTCAGTCTCACACACACACACACACACACACACACACACAGACACACACTTATGAAAGGAAAAGACGGATGACCGAGGGTGTGCATGTGTGTGTGTGTGTGTGTCTAATTGTGCCAGTACTGCCGGAGCAGAATGAGAGATGGTGTCTCAGAGCTGCTGCTGCCGCTAATAGCCACTGACTGGAGGTGACAGACTCTCTCTCTCTCTCTCTCGCTCTCTCTCTCTCTCTCTCGCTCTCCCTCTCTCTCGCCTCTTGTTTTCCATCCAATCAGCAGTCAGCACATCTGTCCTTCCCTGTTTTCCTCAACCCAATTCAGTTCATCCTCTCCCCTTTGTTTCTCCCTTCCCCTCCTCCCACTCATATCTCTCCCATTGACCCTTTCGCCTCACGGCCCCTCCCGCCTTCTCTTCCTTCCCTCTCATACTTTCATCTTCACTCCTTACCCCCTGCCACCTTTCATCACCTCCTCTCTCTTCTCACCCACCTTTATCCTCTCCGCCTGGTCCTGATGATACACAGGAGATGGCTCACACATGAGTGATTACATGCGCGTGTGTGTGCGTGTGTGTGTATTTGCGTGCGTGCGTGTGTGTGTTGACGCTTTACTTAGTATGCATACGTGCACCACATCCGATTGTGTGGGCATGTGAGTCCGTGCGCAGGTAGGAAAGTTATTATTCCTGTTGTGCTGCAGCATTTCAGGCCTGGACGGAAAGATCAAACAAAGACTAGAGGGTGAGAATGCACACGCATGAACGCACACACACACACACCAGTAGACACACGCATCTGTCGAGTCTCATCCAATCTCTTGCTGGCGTTTCATATCCCTGGCCTCTGCAGTTGCCTCACGTCTGGACTCTGTCCACAGAGAGAAGAGCGGCAGTACTACTCTGGTTTCTATCTGCACCAGGTTAGACACATGTAATTAGCAGGATAAATATGCCTGTGTGTGTGTGTGTATGTGTGTGTGTGTGTGTGTGTGTGTTTACAATGGAGGGAGATTGTGTCCTGATACAGAAACGAGGAGGGGGATGGAGGTTGTTATTATCGTCAAAGCGACAAAGTGTGTGTTTGTGTGTGTTAACCGGTTTAACCAGTGCATATAAATCCTGGTAACACACTTTGAACAGTGTTAAACTCTTAAAGATTTGGGGTTGCTTTTGTATCTTCAGCGTTTTAGTGTGTATTTATTGTGTGTTTGCGTGTGTGTGCGTGTGTGTGCACGCAATCAAGTGAAGGGGAGGCGCCGAGGATGTGCTGTCCTTCCTAGAGGGAAAGAGAAAGTGTGTGTGTGTGTGGGGGGGGGGGGGGGGGGCGCACTTCACAGCCAATCAGTCTTGCACCGCCGAGGCCCCCATCCATTGCCACCACGGCGGTAACACGGGGCCGAGCCGCTGCAGGGGATGGACGGCTGATGTGTACAAGCTCCGCCGCTCTGTTTTCTCTCTGTTATTTCTTTCTGCGCCTTTCTCTCATGTTGCATCGCATCTTTCATCAGCTATCTGTTCGCTATTACCCCCTTGCTCGCCACATCTCTGTCAGATATTTCATGTTAATGGAGCCTTTGCCAGAGCTCTCCAAGGTGTGACCTAAAGGGAAGGGAACAGAAAGAGAGAGGGTGAAAGAGTGACAGAAAAAGAAAGAGTAGAGGGGTTGCAGTTTTCCTCTTGAAAGGGCTCTTTTTCATTTCTTTTCATCAGCTCCCGCCATGCCTGCAGATCTAGGTTCTCCTCTTTTTCTCCAGCACGCAAATCCCTTTTCTCTTTATCTCATATCTATGCAAATAAGGCATCCTATGCAAATGAGAAAGGTAGGAACAGGCAACAGAGAAGGAGAAGAAATAGGCCGGAGGAGTGGTAAGGAGAGAATGGAAGCTAGAGGTAATGGAGGATGGAGGGGGTGAAAGAGGAAGCATTCCAGGTGGTTGGTAGCTTAACATGCAGCGTCATTATTATTGTTATATTTATATATCAGCTGTATAAAATAGGCTCAACCTATGATTGGTGCCTTTAAGACTCTCCTCCACCAATCATCAAACCCACCCAGCATGGTCACCAGGCCCTGTCTCCTGTCTGCAGGTGGCTGGACGGGCTCCTTTTGAGTGATTTTTTATTTAAACTCCGTTCCTCCTCGTCATGAAGAACCGTCCTATCCCTCCCGCCCCTCAATTAGGATGCATTTGTTTTCCTGGAAGGGATTTTATCATCGGCCTTTCTCGCCTTCCACCATCTGCCTCTGTGAGAACTTCTCTCCAGCTCCGGTTTTTGCCGGTACGGGAGCAGTCAACGGTCGTCGAGCACATTTTCCCTTTAATCCAGGGGTGTCAAACTCATTTTCTCCAAGGGCCACATTAGCATTATGTTTGCCCTCCAAAGGCCAAATGTAAACCGTAATACAGTAAAAATGTAAGTAAATGTAATGTCATTTAATGTAAAATAAATGTAACTACTCCTTAACATGCTGTTAAATAACTATTTATTTTTTTATTTAACTATTTAGCCGCCGCAGTAATTACAATAAAATATTCAGTTTTGATGTCACTTTTTTAAAAGGTTGTAACTTAAAATTGTTAGAGCTAAAGCCATACTGTAAATGAGAAAAATCATAAGTATGAACCAAAGTTTGTGATAGGAATAAATTATCACATCTAATAATGTGGAAAAGTTCCATTAAAATGCAATCATCACGCAGGAACAAAGATAATCGATAAAAAATCAAAGCAAAACCAAAAAGCCACCACCTTGTCTTGTCATGGACAAACCAAAAAAACCAACCGACGTGGGCAAGATAAAGAACATTCCCCGAGTCAATGCCGCGGAAAAGACGGCACTTTCAGGATCAGCACCGGACAGCTCCATATCCTATATCCTATGGAGCTGTCCGGTGCTGATCCTGAGCGCCATATGTCGCTGGCTACATATGGATAGATTATTGCTGTTATTATAACACATAAATCCTTTCAATTGATCAGGTTAAGAAAACCACACTACTCCATCAATCAATAATCAAACTTATTCAAGTAAATAATATTAAATAATAAAGAAAGAAAAATATCATCCAACACAAATTATGGCATTAACTTTGTTCAAAACTCTTTTGTCACAGTTGAGAGGGGCAGAACTGCAGAACAACCAACAAATGTGGGCTGTTAAGAGCATGTGTGGCAGATGCAGCATTTTACAAAAACAAATGTCTGCACACAGCTCTCACGGGCCACAAAAAATGACTTGATTTTGACACATGTGCTTTAATCCAACACCTTGGACATTGGAGGCAATATTTTAGCTTTATTCATCATAATGAATATCGTGCTGGTTTACGTTAACACGAAGCCCGAGTCACAAAATTGATATACATTAGGAGGCCAGTGGTGTGTTTCCAAGGAAACAAGGATGGCTTGGCATTAATTAGCTGTAGGTTGGTTGCTAGGTGCTTGGTGAAGGTGATAAACTAGCTCACTTTGAAAGACAACGTTTAGAATAATTGGCTCTATGGTGACATATATCCTCTTACCTGACCACAATTAGCATAGGAGATACTATACTTCTATGTGTGTGTGTGTGTGTCCTGTAAATTTAGAGACGGGCATGAGTGTCAACCGGAGAGTGTGTATTGGATTATCTTCTTATCTGCCCATCAGAAATGCGCGTCTAATTCTCCTTGCGTCTGTGATCGGATGAGATAAAAGAAGCAGCAAAGAACGCTGATGATGCTGCCTAATGGCACAGCGTTAACCATGGAATTTATATGCACATAATTTCACCACACACACACACACACACAGTCACTCATACACGCTCATTCTCTTGAGATTTATGCCACAGATGCAGTGCAAAGTTAACAGGACAAATTGTGTCACTTCGTCCACAGAGGCCACAGGAAGCCAAACAATCTTGAATAGCATTTATTACCTAGTTATGTAATCGCCAGCATTTGTCCATCTGTCCGTTCGTCCGTCTGATAGCGAGATAACTCAAACTTTTCTGCATGGATCTGGATGACATTTTCAGGAAATGTTGGGAATGTTACCAGAAACACATGATTAAATTCTGGTGACGATCCAGAAGAGATCCTGAATTCTGGGTCGCGTTGAAATCTTAACATTGCAATCAATGGTGCTTCAAAATTTGTTCCTCAATATCGCGGTTGATTATTGATCGATGTTTATGGAATTTGACACAGTCATAGGGTGGGGTCCTCAACCTCACCATCACTTTTCATGGTTGGTGTATAAAGATACCAAGAACAATTTAGAACCTTTTGGTGATGATCCAGATCACCATGTGAACGTTGTACATCCAGTTAGGAGTGGAACGAGCTGCTTTTCTAGTTGAGAATGCAACAGGGCAATATAAAAAAGATCATCCGGTTTAACATCTGTGCTGTTACGACGTTACATTTCTTCTCTTTTACTTCCAATCCATCGCTCCATTCAGCAGCATCCTTCCTTTCCCGCTGGGGGCCCCGGCCTTCCTTCTGCCTGCAGCCGGGATGAAGTCATGCACCGCGGGCAGGGTGCAGAACCCTCCCTTTTGCGTGCCACTCAGTCTCAAGCATATGGCTGCATCACTGTGCCAGCGCCCCTCCCAGAACACCTGACTCTGTCTAGTCACGCATGGCAGGGAGTGTGCACACACACACACACACACAGGCACACACACAAACGCACACGCAGCAACCCGGACTTCCACATACGCATACAATGAAACACACGACGGCAAGCTCGCATGACGGACGTGTCCTTGATTGTCCCCTGATGGTCCCGTCCCCCCCCCCGTTGCGAACCTCACCCCCCCATCCTTCACCGTGTGCATGAAAAGACTCAACCACACAGCTGACGGAGTGCGGCTGTAATGCGCTCAGAGTTTAGAGGTTTTAACTCTCAGTGGTGGCAGCCAGGCGAAATATACGGGCCCTCACTGGTATCATAAGGTAGTCAGGATTAAAGCTTTCGCCACGTGGCGTACGCCGAGTTCCCTGTTCCTGCATTAATACTGCACTCTTTACGCAGTAGCTTCCTGTTGGGACTTTGGGGCTGCAGCAGCAGTTAATCTATGAAATGGGACCTCCATAATTGTTAATTTGGTCAGTGTCTTTCACCCCCCGCTTTGATTAAAGGAAGCGTTTGGCCTTTAAATACTCCGGTGATGCTCATTGCACGTTTTTATATATATATATATATATGTTTTTGTTCAAATTCTAGGCAGGCCTTGTTGTGATTTTTCCACGCACAGCTACAATTAAACAAACACCTTCATGCATTTTAAACCCAATTTCTTGTCAAAAGAAAAGTCATCAGAGCCAGAAGAACGCCGTCCTGCGTGACATGAAATTCAATGAACCGACATATCACACATCCATCCATCCATTTTCTTGGAGGTGAGACGATCGTCTCATCTGCAGCCGCTTTTCCGCTTTGTGGGTCACGGGAGTTGCTGCAGCCGATAAAACACATTTTAATTGTTTTTGAATAAATTAAAGGCTTGCTGTTGAAATCTGTCCTTTCATCTTCACCAAGGGAAGGGTTACATGCACTCAATGCAACAAATCAGGCATACGTTCGAGAATGGAATTCTCGGGAAATGCTTTTGCTCCAGTAAGATTTTGCACATGACAGAATGATGAGAAAGAATTCTAACTTTTCAAAAGGAAAACGAACCAAAGTCTCATGAAGTCTCAAGGGAAAACGATTTGTATTTTAAATTGGACGGCGCTTTAGGCAGCATCTAAAGTGTTTGACACTCGTTTTTACAGGTTGGACTTGTGTGGAACTTTATTCGAGAGGAAATGTGGCATATTGGGGTGGCTTAGAATCTAATGTTGGTATTTTTTTTATAAGCGCAGTTCACACAGGAAAATTATAGTCAGTCAGGTTTGCAAATGAGACAGTAGGAAAATTGTGGCAATTATCGTTAGTTCTTTGTGATTAAGCAACTGACACACAGACACTTATGTGATGCCCTGCTCGCTTTGTGTGTGTGTGTGTGTAGGGGGGGGGGGGGGGGGGTAATATTCAGGTGCAGGGAGGTATGGGTGATGTGTGTGAGACTCATATGTGCATAAACAGCCAATAGAGAGACCAAGACCAAGACAGATGAGACAGAAACAGGGGGAGGGATTCATTTTCTCCTGCAGGAGGAGTGTGACCTTCACTCCAACTCTCCCTCCCTTCATCTGCCCATCTCTCCCTGCCTCGCTCCTCATATCCCTGTAGTTCAGCGCTCATTTGCGTGGCAGGTAATTTGCGCACTATTGCAGATTAAAGTTTAATTAGTGAGCGTGGAGTCATTTGGGTCTTAGTTGAGTGGAATAAGGCAGCAGCAGTGTGTGTGTGTGTGTGTGCGTGTGTGTGCGAGCGCGTGCGTGTCCTGCGTGCTCACACTCACTAACACATCAAGGCTGATCTCCAAGCGAGAGAGAGAGAGAGAGAGAGAGAGTGGGAGTTGAGGATCCAATTCCTCCTTTCATCAACAAAGAACAAAGGACAGAGTTTTCCCTCTTCTCCTCGTCATCTCCTCCTCCTCCTCCTCCTCCTCCAGCTCCAGAGCAGTTGGCAGACTTCCACAGCCACATTCACACTTCCCTGTTCTCTGCGACACACACACACACACACACACACACACACACTTCCAGCACCCAACATCATCATCATCATTCTGTAAAAAAAAAGATTCAACTTTGTCTTCAACCATCTGTGAGACACAACAAATAGCTGAGAGGTGCAGAGCATCCGCACAAGACGTCACGTCATGATCGCATCTTTTTATCTGTCGCATCTCTCTCTCTCTCTCTCCACCGTGGACTCCATCCCACACGGATCTCTCCATCAATCTGTTCCTTCCTTCCTCCTCTTTCTTTCTTCGTCTACCATCGAGTGTTAGAACTTTGTAATCGGCCTCCCTTCCTTCATTTTTTTTTAGCTCCACTACCTTTGATCTAAATCGTGTGGACATCAAACGTGCCATATGGTCCCTCACCGCCGTTGCTACATGCACGCACACAACACACACCGGCGCCTCGAGAAGCCGCGTTGGCTAATGACAAGGGAGTCTGCATCCCGGCACCGCTGTTTCACCACCTCAAGACACCAACGCAAATCAATAGGCATCACGGCCCGTCTATAATGATCTCTGTTTCTCTTCTCCTCCCTGCATCTCTCCATTTTCACCTCTGTGATCCTCCCTTCCGTCGCAGCTTCAATATTCTACCCTCCCTCGCCCTCTTTGTGTCCTTCGATCTGACTTCCTCTCTTCTTATTTCCCTTTTTTCTCTCCCCAGCTACCTTGACGTGCCCCTCACTTTATCACCTCTCTTGTAAACCCTCCTTCCTTTCTTTCTCTTTTCCTTTTTTTATACTGCTTTCAGGCATATTTAGGTGGCTAGCCTCCTTTAGCGTTGGTCTGTCTGTGTCTGCAGACAAGTATTACTCAGTATTGCTCCTAGGTAGGAGAGGAGTCTTATGTTCATCACTATGATGTCAATAAATGTAACCACGAAACACTTGTCTTTTTTTTTCTCTGATATAATCTATTGATAGATGTACATTCATTGCATAATTTGGAATACTTCAAATGTAAAATAATATATAAGCTAGAAGACAAACAGGGCTCAGACCTCAGGTAACTCACGGCAACATTATATTTCCAGTTCCACCATAGCTTCAAGGAAACTGTGCAAACCTTTGATACATGATTACCACAGAAATAGGTAACCCCCCCTGTTTATATGTGCCATTGTCTGCACACCCTCTTTTTAATGGCACCATCACAGGCCCTTTCTTGGATCATAGTGAACTTCCCCCAGAGATTTGTAAGTGAATCGTGCTGCAAGCTGCCGGCATGTAAAACTAGACCTCAGAGAGCTGTTAAAACTAAATAAGTACATTTTTGTGTGTATGCATGCATCAGTATGTGGTAACACACACACACACACACACGCATACACACACATACACACACACAGAAAGAGAGAGAGAGAGAGAGAGAGACATATGTGATGAATGGCCTCTTCAATATTGATATGAAATGATTATAAAAACAGTTTGAAGTCAAAGAATGTCTTAACTATTACATTTCCACCTTACTTTTACTTTGAATAAAATATACACAGATGTCCACAAAAGGACACGCCGTCTTCTTCACAGACACACAAGCTGCAGAGGACAGCATCTGTGGCTGCTCATGGCTGCTACAAATCTGCCCTTGAGGCTATGGGTTCAATGTGCCAGACCAAAGAACTGCCTGCTCCAGTCTCTAACCTCAAACAAGGTCACACACACACAGAGAGCGAGAGCGAGAGCGAGAGAGAGAGAGAGAGAGAAAGCAAGAGGAAGACATGCTGCACTGCCAGAAGCTGTAATGTGACATCAGGACAAGTAAAGGGTATGAAGGACAATGAAGGACATCTGAAGGAGTGTAACAGAGAGGAAAAGGTGTGTGTGTGTGTGTGCTCGTCTATTCTCTCCCCCTGTCCCAGTCTGTATGCTCATCTCCATGTGACAACACTGATTTCTGATAAAACCAGGATTATTTTCAGATACTTTGCTTCGGGTATCTAATCCCTCAGCAAGATCTAACCCGGCAGTAAGACAGTGAGCCTCAAGGCAGTGAGAGCGATCTGAACATTACTCCTCATCAAATACTGAAATCTTCCCACTTTCTATGCCAGAACACCATCCTGCAACTACAAAAATGTCCTCAGCAAATAACAAGCATGAAAGAAGAGCAGCCAAGGTGACACCAATGTTTAGGATGCTAGGACCCCAGGTGAATCAGATGCATAGCTACTACCCCATCATGCCCAGAATAGGGAATCAGGGGTCCCGTCCTGGAGCCAGACCCAGAAGGGGAGGTCACTGGAGAAGATCAGGTAGCAGGGCATAAACCATGGAGTTTCGATTCGCCGATATATCACGATATTTCTCGTATCACTTCAAACTGTGTCCGAATTGAATCTATTTATAGTGGAAGTGTTCAATGCAGCGTCTTACTAATGTGGCACACTTAAACTCCCGCCCACTAGTTGGCAGCGCAGCACAGCAGAGCCTTGCAGCCCGCCTGAGTAAGAATAACATTTCGTGAGACTTGTCCCGGGGTGGCTTCTTTGCAAAGTGCAGACGGAGGAATGTTATATTAATCAAGGCATTTTAAGCCTTAATGTGTTTTTTAGATGTTCTAACATAAAGCAGACTGCAAACTGTTTGTTAAATAATCTTCTGACATTTCAGATACATACATTGGAAACAAGTTTTCCTATGGTGTCCAAATTTAAATATTTTTTTTCTTAAGTTATACAAAAAAAATGATCATTTTATAGTTTAGCATCAGGATTAATCGGGATTGAATCGGATAGTGACAGAGGAATCGTGATACAAATCGAATCGCCAGATACGAGGCAATGCAAACCCCGAGAGATCTCCTGATGTGTCTCCTTCCCCGATGCTGGATGACAGCTGTTGTTTGACAACCAATCAGGGCGATGCTGCGCTGAACGCCTTGTTCCAGGTGGACCTGGAGGGCATCTAAGGTCACTGAATATGAACCTCATTTGGTCACATCTGAGCTCATGCAGATGCTCAGAGCTCAATATATTAAAATATGACGAAACATGCTTCAGAAATAGATGAGCTTAATCACAGATAGCGCTGATTGATATTTAATGAAACTACCTGGTACTTTTAACTCCTCCTCTCCCAGTGTGTGGGTGTGTGGGTGTGTGTGTGCGTGTGTATGTGTGTGTGTTTATTAGAGAGAGAGCAGGAGTGACACGCTATCATCAATTCGATGAAGCAAAGTGGGGGAGCAGGTGCAAATCAGCGTGTGTGTGCAAAAGAAAATAAACCTGTGTGTGTGCGTGCGTGCGCGCGCGCGCGTGTGCATGCGCAAATGAGCATAGAGATCGAACGAACACACGGGAGTGGAGCAAACCATTAATCCCAGCAGGGGTGTCACACCAAACCGACACCAGCAACACTCCATCTGCTTCAGTGGAGCGCTCCACCTCATTCCTGGAAAGGGCAGGTGTGTGTGTGTGCGTGTGTGTGTGTTGAAGGTGCTTCGCTGGACCAAAACAAAATGGGTCACCTCAAGATATGAGCAATTCCACATCTGCTTTCCAAACTGAAAAGAGTTTGAATCAAGCAGTCAGACCGGAAACAAGAACTTCTGATTGGTGTGCTTTTGTCCTGTTCTTGTGACGTCTTCCTCCTGCATCCTTTCTCACTCGATTCCACACTCTTCCTCACTGGAGGAATACCAAGTAGCTCTGCGGCCCACTTTACAGAACCCCAACTCTGCTCTGTGTGTGTGTGTCTATGCATATAGAGAGAGAGATTGACATATGGAAAAAAAAATTGAGAACATGAATCTACAGAGCATCTTTCTCTCTCTCTTCATCTTCCTCTGTCTTCATCCCTGCGGACTCTGAAAGTTTAGCTGGAGCCCACCAATGACCTCACACTCACAAACACACACACACACACACACACACACACACACACACATTGCAGGCCCATTGTAGCAGTGAAGCTTCATCATCAAGCTCATGCTAATGCTGCTAAATGTTTACACGTATGACCTTATATTACATATCCTTGCCCACGCTGAAAATGATTCATGACTGTAGTCGCCTACCAACACGTAAACATCACTTTGCACATACAGCATGCTCAGGGAAACACGCACACACACACACCTACACACACACACACACACACACAAACAAACAGAGTTGGTAATGAGAAAACAGCCTTCCAGAGAATAAAAACAGAACCCATGTGATGTGTGTGTGTGTGTGTGTTCACTTGATTGCATGTGTGCTTTGCTTCTTCTCCTCCTCCTCATCCCTCGCTCCCTCTTGGTCTCCACCCATCTCGACGCACCGTTGCCATGTAAACAAAGCCAGGTTTAGCCCTTCAAAGGGCAACGCTCAGCAGCTGCCTGCTGGAGGTGAGCTGAAAGATGGAAGGACAGGCGGAGCAAGAGGATAGATGGAAAAGCAGATAAAGGATTGTTGTGCAGTGGAGCAGAGAAGGGCAGGGCCGGCTGATCGTTGGGTCACGGCTGGAAGACTGGCTAAGAAGAAAAAGCTATTCAAAGGAACGCGTCTGCAGGATTTGTCCTTTTGCAGCACTCCTGCTCATCTTTAGCTTGTTGTTCAATGAGGGTGAAATGGTTCGGCCTTTAAAGCCATATATGTTGAAGGAGCTGAAGGAAACCAGAGCTCATTTTTCAAAAGCGAAAACAATGCCATGCTTCAACCTGCGAGCTTGCATTTATTGTAGCGCGGAACACACACCAGTCTGCCTTTCCAGCTCCTATATAGGACAACATGATTAGTTCCCCACGGCAACCGCGTGAAAGAACAATTCACATAGGCTGGGGGGGATTTTCCCCTTTGTGGTGTATTCATACGTACTAATTTCAGTTTTCAGAGGAAATTCAATGAATTTAGTTTCACTCCTCTTTCTCTCTGATCCAATGTCAGTCGTTTCATGTGCATCACAGTAAAACTCTGTCTTTTATTGAGAACATTTTCCATCAGGAACTAACTGATCCGTGATTGCGTGTCTTTCTGTATGTGTGTATCAATCTGTGTCCACTATATGCAGCTTTACATTTTCACACATGCACGGATGAATGAGCACGTTTGTGTTGCGAGTCCTGGAACATAAACTCACGCTGGGACTCCCTGGGAGCATTCCTCGTGTTTACGGTTTGCTTTCTCCACGCCACGCTCATATGCCCAAGGTTTTTCACATGATTGAGTGGCTCTGCTGTTGCTATGGTGACGGCAGGCCCTGTTTTGGGGGGAGGGGGGGGGGGGGTGTCATTGTTGTGGTGAACAGCGTGAAGTTGTTCCTCCCAGAAAGGTCATTGGCCATCAGGAGCATGCCAGTCAAAAGAGAGCGATGGAGACATACGTGTTCACACGTGGTCAATTCATCTCGGAGAGAGAGAGAGAGAGAGAGGAGAGAAAGGGGAAGAGAGAAGATGTCGTTCCAATGATATAAAAGGACCGGCCTCTTGCTTTAAGAGCTGAGAGGAATTCAAAACCTCAACCGCAAAGTACATAACTGCGCCGCCTGATGCATCCCTCTCCATCGCAGAAGGGCACGTCTGCCTCGCTCTCTTCTCTGACCTTTATTTATTCTTTCACGCTGAATCTGCAGCGGTGTGAGCTTCCACCCGTCAAGCGCTCTCTCTTTGCTCTTGCAGATTTATGCATTTGAGTAATGCGTGTCGAGAGTGTGTGGTCTGCATGGAGACATTTGTGTCCCGAGCGTCATCTTTATCAGCAGGCAAAATAGACAGTCGTGCCTGTGAATGTCGATGAGTCATCCTAAGCCCCCCCCCCCCCCCCCGAGATGAGACAGGTGTACCTCACACACACACACATCACAATAACTGGCTTCACTCACAGCGGTGTAATAGATTGATCAGGGTAAGGCTCAGATTCCTCGTTTTTAAGATGTTACTGAGATGTTTAAGGAAAGTCTGCTTCTCTTCATCAAAGACACAGCGCTGGATTTAATCAAGGGAAACAAGGGGATTGCACATTCACACACTTTTGGAAGTGTCTTTTGATGTTTTTGAACCTTGATATCACTGTCGCACATTAGGATGGACTGAGAGGAAAATAATCAAACGAATGGAGGCGAGGAGAGAAGAGAGCGACGAGGCCTACGGGTCTCACAAATCACAGCTTCCAAATTTGATTTTGTATTTTGTTACTTTGGGCAACTTTACAATATTTTCTTATGGGAATCGTTGCATTTATTTTGGAAATAAGCAACCTTTGGAAATAAGCATTGTCCACATTGATTTATATAAGCACCGCTCCGTCCCTGTCGGCCCTCAAAAAAAGATTTGTTTGCTGCCCGTCTTGCAGCCTTACAGACAAATCTGTCCAATTAGTCTGTGAGCATCAACGGCAGATCTCCACCCCCTCAATGTCTCTTCCTGTAATATAGGGACTGGCTGGTGACCCCAGTGACCTCCAGCTGTGTGGCATGGCAACGGAATACTGACAAATGTCAGAGCAGATATTGGCTTCTTCAGTCTACAAAGCTTCTCCCTTGGGTGCATCCCCACCCACGAGGAGAGGAGAGGAGAGGAGAGGAGACTGTCTCTATGCCTGTCTGCCTGTCGGTCTGGTTGCTTGTCTGAGTTTATAGACAGTCAACCCTGCTGTTATCAAGTGAAAAGGGAGTGTCCATCGAAGGGGGCGATGCAGACAGACAATCAGCGGCGTGATTGTTGGAGGCTGAAGTGGGTCTAATTGGGAGGGAGAGAGCAGCATGCTGATTAGGAGCAGTGGTGGGGTGGGTTGCTGTGTTATTTTGGAACATGCTGCGATAAACTGGGTGTTAAAGGCAGATGGGTTAGAAGTGTGTGTGTGCGTGTGCGGGTGTGAGTATGTGTGTGTGTGTTATGATGTGGTGGCGGAGCATGCAAAGCGGCTTGTTTGGGTATTTTTTCAAGTGCAAGGTTTGGTCGTCGAGGAGGACACAAACTATGGTGGACGTGTTGCCGAGCAGACCAGTGTCTGTGTGTGTGTGTGGGTGTGTGTGTGTGGGTGTGTGTGTGTGGGTGTGTGTGTTTCCTCCCAGGCTGCTCCACCTCTCCAGCAAAATGCCTCTGCATGCATAATTAACCAGCATGACTGGGGAGGTAAAAACACAGGGTGATGCTCCATCCTTCCACTCTGTAGGACTATGTGTGCGTGCGTGTGTGCGCGTGTGCGTGCGTGTGTGCGTGTGCGTGCCGGGGGCCTCTTGGTGCATGTATTTTTGCATATGCATGTGTGTTTGTGTCAGATTGCCAACGAGCAAGAAAAAGACGAGAAGCGAAGGAGCTTCTGAGCCGAAGTTGTTGGAGAGAGAAAGCTGTTGGTTTCTGTTTGTGTGTGTGTGTGTGTGTGTGTGCGCGCGCGTCTGGACAGAGAAGATAAATCTCATCTCAAGCTGCCTCTGAAGATGATGCGATGAGCGACAGCGAGGGAAGATAAAAAAACGAATGAAAGGGGGACTGCAACCAGTCGCAGCTTTGAGCTTTATGAACTATCCAGCGGAACAATCAGATTCACCCTCCTCTCCTCCTTCGCCTCCTCCCCTTCCTCCCTTACGCTCTCCTCTTCTTCCTTCCTGATAATATTTTATTACAGGCAGACATTCTACAGCTTTGAAAACCAGCTGAAACACACACACAAACATCCACGCTCTGACCATCGCAAGGCTTTACATCCCATGAGGCCGGTTATAAGGGCAGCTACCTGAGAGACTATGAAGTTCATCCTCATCTCGGAGCTCATGTTTGTCTGTTAAGATGAAGCATTTGGGTAATAATGGATTCCACAAGACTTTAAAACGGCACACAATCTACGATATTGCAAGCGTGCGTGTTTAAGTATAATGTGTGCACATGCACGTGTGATTGGCAGCTCGTGTTTCCCAAGAGTCCATGCAGTAAAGCCCACTCAGTAAATCATCCATCCTCCACCGTCCACTTCCCCTCAGCCCCCTCCTCTTTAAACTCATCATTCTGTTGCTCTCTGCCTCTGCTCACTTCCCCCACCCTGCATCACTCCCGCAATCTCATCCGACTCCCCTGTCTGTACGCCCATCAGACCCCCCCAGCACCTTGTGCCGTTTCCCCTCCCGTCGCTGCTTCCGTCGGCAGTCGCCGCAGGGGGGGGGGGGGGGGGGCACGGAATTCAGAGTCAAAAAGGAAATGCATGTTGAAAACAGAGAGCGATGGGAGGGCAAAGCAGAGAAGGACACGCAGACAGAAGAAGTGAAAAAGAAGAGTGTGTGTGTGTGCGTGTGTGTGCGTGTGTGTGCGTGTGTGTGCGTGTGTGTGTGTGCGTGTGCGTGTGTGTGCGTGTGTGTGCGTGGCAGATAAACAGGTGGGCAGATCAGCAGCCATCTCAGCCTCAGTCATCTGTCCTTTCTGACCTCTATTGAGGTGGCGGGTGGCGCGACATGAGGAGGTGCATTCATACGTGCATACAGCAGTCAGCCGGATCCACCACGCCAGCACTCTCTGGGGAAGCTGGAAGTAGAAGGAGGAGGAGGAGGTGCAGCTCGGAAGTGGAGAGGAGACATGATTAGAATGCAGACTCTGTTATGTGTTTGGGTACCAGAGAAAAGACAGAAGGAGGAGTAAATTGATTGGGGAGAGGGTTGCTTTGTTTTTATTCAGACACACAAAGGGTGAAAAATCCAATTAATTATTTTCATAACAGGCTATTGTGGAGAAGAGCGGTGTGTGACAGACACACAAATGCACAGATGACACATGGTATCAAAAAAAAGGATTCCAAAATGCGGGCCTTGGCCCGTCCTCCCTGCTGGGCCCGGCAAGCGTGGTCTGTTTGTCCCCTATAAGCATCTTATTTAGGTCGGTGTGTAAACAAGCATCCTCACACACAAGAGAACACACACCGCTGCAAATGAGGCTGCAGGCGGTGGAGACAGGAAGGTAGGAGGGAGGACAGACAGTCTCCGGGGGAACCTGTGTGTGTTTGTGTGTGTAGGTGTGTGTGTGTGTGGATATCAGGGGCTTGTGATATTGACAGAAGAGTGATATATCGATATTTTCCTGACATTTTTCCGACAGGTGTAATGATTTGCATGCTTTAAAACTTTATTAAATCCTAATATCGTCGCCGGATGTTTTCGATTTTGAAACACGTTTAAGGAAAATGTGTATCATTTCATACTTTAAAACTGAAACACTCAAATAAGAATCACGTCTCCTGTAACATTCTCGGTGACAGCTTTTATTGCCGTCTTCCCATCTGTTGCTTTGCTTTACATAAAATACTTTGTGTTATTGTGCTGGTAGCTTCGATGCTTTTTTGTCTGGTGTGGGAAAACTGTCTCTGGAAGCTTTTCATTGTTGGTGATTTGTGCAGAGACGGTGACACAAGCAGACGTTGGAGCCGACAAGAGATCTGCATTCGCATTTCAAACTCAAACCGCTGCCGTGCAAGCGAGGATGTTCCACTTCTTGCAATGAAGTCTAATACCGGCGGTGTCTCTAATGCATTTCCCAATTCTCTCCTTTTTCAGTCAAGCAAACTTAAGGTGCAGTGATCCTGGATGCCTCGGTACCTGCATGCATGCACTCCCTACTCGGCTGCATTTCAGCTCTCACACCATCTTAACAACCATTAAGGAACCATTGTGGATGACACCCCCGGCGTATATTTAAAGGACCAGCATATTTAAACATAAACAGACCCACACTCATTCAGACACACGCACACACACAGACACACACACACACACACACACACACAAACCGTGTGTTTCAAAGATGAATAATGCTACTGTGCGTCTGGTGGGACGCACCGTCGTCCCTGGGGCAAGTTGAATACCAGGATGTTGCGCTAGAGCTATCTGACATACACACACACACAAATACACGCGCGTGCGCGCGCACACACACACACACACACACACACACACTGCTCTTCTTTTTCACTTGCACACACAGGAATGCAAAAGATTACAAACAAATATTGTGAACACACATACTGGAACAAACACACCAAACCCAAAGCACGCAAACAGTCCATGACAGCCCTTCTGCTGTACTGAAAGCACACACACACACCATAACACTCCTCACTTCCTCTCAGAGGAAATTGGAGTTTGCATCTGTGCAGGGGAAAAACAGGGAAGACAGTTGGGCTCAACTAAACCTTTAATGAATCAAAGAGAAACCAGAACATGTTGACTCAACGCTGGTGTTAACACCCGATGTGGACGCATTCCTCATACCATCGTATTGTTGCTGACTGCCGTTCAATACATTTACCGACCACAGCAATGCACCACTACATATTCAGACATACACACAGGTGCACAACTATTGTGACTGTTTAACTGCATGCAGGTGGTTCATTAAGCTCCCACACGCCACTCTCTCCTTTCTAGAAGGTGTTGCTCCATCTTGACAGAATGAGACAGATGCATGTTCAAATCCGGACAATAGAAAATAAATATTAGCGTTGTGAGCAATTTACAATATACACCAGTTATTGTTGAGAAATCCAATTATACCAATGAATTGAATCTGTATTTGGGAGAAAAATCTCCATCTATGTTTGAATGTTTGGGTGTGATAAATATCATCATCCGTGACTCGTACGGGTTTGACTCCAAATGAATGTGAAGCTCAATATGAGAGGAGATGACGGCGAGTAGATAATCCGTGCGTGCAACTGCATTAACGCTCAGAATTTCTCCTTCCTCTCATTTCCCCTTCCTCCCCTACATTCAGAGCCACTATCCCCCCTCCCCCCTTCTCTTCTCACCTCACCCCTCCCTCCCTCCTCTGGCTGCAGACCCGGAGCGATATGCAGTCCTTCCGAGAGCGCAGTGGTGGTTACAACAACAACCAACCCTGCTACCAGCAGGAACCCCATGAATTATCCCGCCTGGAGACCTACCGCCAACATCCACATCACCCCCACCCTCAGCACCCACATCCAGGTCCTGTTCCACATCCAGGCCCAGGACCAGGGCATACCCGGCCAGGCTATGAGGTCCACCCATTAACAAATCCAACAAACATGTCCACAGCTGGAGGGCCGGGAACTGGAGCAGGGCCCAAGGACTGTTACAGCCAGCAAGCCTTCCCTAGTTATGTGGGCAATAGTGGAGGGAATGGTAATGGTAATGGGAGCTCAACACCATCACAGGGAAAGAAATCCTACAGAGGAAGCAAAGTGCCCGCACCAAATCCCGGTCAGCACCTACAGGGTCCTGGGGTTTATGGTAACCACATGGGCCCTGGAAATTTCTCAGCACAGTATATGAGTGAGGGTCACCTACAGCAAAAATGGGAGGACCCAGCCCAGTTAGGACAGTATGAGCAGGACTTGGTGGGACGTATTGAAGCCAGTGGTACCCCTGCAACTGTTTCCTCCCAGTACTTGGACCAGAATATTCTGGGTCAGTCCCAGTCCCAATGCCACCAACCCTCCACCCCTGCATATAACAGCCCCCACCATCAAGCCCACCCACCTAATCCTGCTCCCTCTCCTCTCATTTACCCCCAAAGCCACCTGCACTACCCCCAGCATTCACCCTCTCATTCTTCATACATGGAAAAGATTAGCCCTTTGCCCCACTGTTATAAGGGTTACACCATGCCCCCCAATTCCCAATATGCCAGACAAATGAGCAGCCACAGCAATTTGAAGCAGGGGGGCTACAGAACAACCCAGAATAGTTACAGCTATCAGCAACCCCCCGCCAGAAATTATGAGCAGCAGCCCCATTTACAGGCCATAACCAACCCCCAGGAGCCCCACCCTAAATACCAACACTACAACCAAGCCCAGCAAAGCTACTGTCTGTCAGATCTGTCTGTCAGATCACCAGAACAGTATTACCAGACTTGTAGTCCTTCTTCCAGCCACTCTCCTGCTAGATCTGTAGGGCGCTCTCCCTCATACAGTTCCACTCCATCACCACTAATGACCAATCCAGAATCGTTCCAGTATGGTCAACCACCCATGACCCCTGGGGCAGCCTCCTCTTCTTCTTCATCTTCAGCTGGTATGCAGGAGCAGGCCAGTACCAATACCATGTTGATGCCTCCACGCTCACACCCTTCACCCAACGTGCCGCTTCCAGCGCCTCACAGCTATACTTCCACACCACAGGTCCTCACCATGAAAGAGCGCTTCTCGGAGAAACTGCTGTCGAACCCAAGTTTGTGGAGCCTGAATGCCCTCACTTCTCAGGTAGAGAACATCTCTAATAATGTCCAGCAGTTGCTGCTTTCAGAAGCCCTAGTGGCCAGTAAGAAAGCCAGCAAGCGCAATAGTGGCGGGAGCATCAGCAGTGTTGGAAGTGGAGCATCGTCCAAAAAGGGTGAGGAGTACAAAAGTCCTCAATATCCAGATGGTGGTGGTGGTAGTGTTGGTGGAGGCTCCATGCAGGATCCTTACTCTGCTCCACAGCACCAGCCGATGCCCCTGGAGCTCCATGAGGGAGGTTACTCCAGCAGTAGTGATGAACAACTGGAAAGGGGCTACTATTACTGCGGCCAGAGCAGAAGTCCTGCACAGGCCCCTAATAATATACAGCTCAGTCTGGATACAGTCTCTTCATGCTCCATGACATCTCCAGATAATATGTCCACAAGATCTGGAGACTCAGGTCTGCACAACCTAACTCCCGACCCTGTTCGATGTCAGTCAGGGCAGGGAGGTGATGGTATGAGTACTCCAGTAAAGAGCATTGGTGATGAGAGGTCTCCAACAAGCATTACAATCTCAAGCCCTATGAAACAAGAAAGGGACTCACCTTTGGACATTCAGCATATTGACGAGTCTGTCAAAGAAAACTTTGAGGAATCAGCATGGATGGAGAAACAGGCTGACAAAGGGGAAGTAAGGGCAGAAAGAAAACCCAAACAAGAGAGAGATTCAGACACAACTAAATCTCCAGAGAATCTGGAGAAATGGTCAGATGAAGAGAAATGCCCATCTCTCTACAGCAAAGTAAACAAAAGGGGGATGGAAAAAAGCTATTGCTTCAAGGACAGCATATACCGAGAGGTCCAGACCAAATATGAACCCGGTGCAAGAGACTCAGTTAACCACTCCCCAGCAGCTCTCTCTGACTCCAGCCAGAAGGAAGTATTTGGCCAAGAGATAAAATCAGAGGCATTCAAATCTGAGTCCCCAACTGCTTCTGAGAGTTCTGTGAAAACACTGCCTTTCATTTCTAGGGGTGACCTCGAACAGGATCAGTATTCCACAGAGAAGGAGGACAGTTCTGAGAATGCCTCTCCAACCCCCGATGTTGAGGTCAGTGATGAGGGAATCTCAGACAAGAAAGAGAGCAAAGACGAAGAGAATGAAAAGGACGCAGATGCTGAGGAGGAAGTCGATGACGAGGAAAGGGATGAAATACAGACGCAAACCCATTCCCTGACCCCTCCTATGTCTACAGAGGTTGATGAGGAGCTGGGGCAGGAGGAGACAGTGAGTCAATGCCCAACTGAGGCGCGTGCGAATTATAGACATGGGCCAGAGAGACCTCCTGGAGATCTCTGCGGCAGGACAGAGAGTCACTGTGAGTTTACTGAGCTTCATATGAGCAATGAGTCTATAGGGCTACCTGTTTATCTGAATGCCACAGTTGTGGGTGTTTCTGCAAGGGAATCTGCTATCGGAGATACTGCTCCTCAGCCTCAATCAGCTCTGCCAGTCTCAGCTCTCATTGATAAGGCAACACCTCCAGCTCCAGCCAGAGAACACATTGATCACAGTGATGTTAAAGTGCTGGAGCCAGACTCTCCTCAGCTTCCAGGGAAGTCAATACTTCCCTCAGCCCCCTCCTGGGCAGACACTCCACCATCTCCAAAAAAAGGTGATGAAGACATGGAGCCAGGCATCAGCTGTGCCAGCGCTGTGACTCCCTTGGCTAAACCAGAGCCTGTGGCCCCATCCGCTCAGCCGAGGGCATTTGGACGTAAGCACATGAGGGGCAGAAGAAGAATCATGCAATCAGGTGTAGGAATAAGGCGACAACCAACCTTGGAGCAGGAGGGGGGGAAGGAAGAAGAAACTCCCTCACACACACAGAAACCCTGTATGCCCCCAAGCAAAACTGTGCTATTCTCAGATCAAATGGATCTCACTCATCAAGAATCTATTGTGAGCCAGACTCCAAAAATTCTAAATGATGGCTTTTGTTCAAGAATGTGCACTCGCTCTTTCAATGCACCAGACTTGCCACCCAAAGTTGAGCCACATGAGAAGAGAAAACCCGGCCCAAAACTAGGTTCAAAGTCTGGTTTAAAACTGGTACAAAAGCCAGGCGCTAAGCCAGGTGCAAAGTCAGATCCCAAACCTGGAGTTAGACCAGGAACAAAGCCTGGGACAAAACCTGGATCCAAATCGGGACCAAGAATGGTACTAAAACCTGTGCCAAATGATCCAGAGGTTCCACCAAAAACACCCGAGATTGCAGTAAAGCGTAAACCAGGACCTAAATCATGTTTAAAACCTGCTCCAAAACCTGGACCAAAACCTGGAGTAAAACCTAGTCCTAAATCACCTATTAAACCAAGTCCAAAGCCAGGATCTAAACCTGGACCCACATATTTTTCACCCTCAATTGACATTGCACCCATCAAGACCCCAGTGGGGCGCCCTAAAGGTTCAATTTCTAAAGCAAAGGTGGTAAAACAAGAAGAAATCAGTCAACCTTTGACAGGATTACAAATCAAGGGCCGGAAGAGCCTGAAAATTGAACTATCACAAGAAATTCAAGACGCAAAACCAGTTAGCCAAGATGGACTAGCAAACAGTGAGGCAAAAGCACCAGAGAAAGAGAGTAAGAACATGGTTTTGAGATCCAGAAAACCCTCTCAAGAAAAACTTTCAAAAGAAAAAGAAAAAATATTAGAGGAGGTAATTCTTCCCCAGACACTAACAGAAATCAAAGCAAGTGCTGTTTCTCCAAATACAGAGCAGTCTGTCATGGTGGAACAGTCTTTAACCCCCATTTCTAATGTTCTGGCAGACCCACTGGAGCTTCCTGTCTCATCAGTCCCAACTGAACAAGCTGCAAAAAAGACTTCACTTTTGCTCAAAAGAAAACCCAGCTCAGAACATTCCACAACTCCAGCAAAGAAAAAGAGGGGTCCAAAGCCAAAACCAAAACCTTTACTGCCCCAAATACCGCTGCTGGAAGAGGTTGTTGTTACACCAAAGGAGAAGGGTAGCCGTGGCCCCAAAAGAAAGCGAGGGCCACCCAAAAAAGCCTCTGTGGTCACTTTTGCGCCCAAAGACACTCCTCTCAACATCAGCGAAACTGAAGTCGTTAGTGATATGCCTGTGGTGTCCCCTCAGTGTCCTACTAAAACAAAAGTTCTTCCCCCACGCAAAGGCAGAGGACAAAAATATGAGGCCATGGTGCAAAAAATAGCATCTCCTGGTTCAAAGAAACACCTCCCAATTCCTCAGACAGACAACATTCTGACTGATGACGTAACAACTAAGGCATTGTCTCAGCATGTCTTGAAGGAAAACACGACATCTATGCTAGGTAATAGTACTGAAATGATGGTGGCAGAGGTAAAAACCATAGAGTCTAGACAAGAAGGAGTGAAACAGCAGAAGAAAGAAGAGATGGCACAAGAAATAGACAAAGGTGAGGTGAGTCAGGACGGGTTAGTTCCAGAGGAGGAGAGGCAGGGGGTGGAAGAAGAGAGTTTGAATGAAGAGAAAACAAGACAGGGAAACATTAAACAAGGTACACAGCAGGATATCGGAGATGAAACGTTTTGGAACTCAGTGGAGACCTCAGTAGGAGTCGGGACTCCTGGACAGTCAACACAACATGCAACAGAAAATGTATCATTTGCTGACTTTAAATCAACCAGAACTAAAAGGAAGAGATGGGCCATGGTGGAGAGTACAGATGCCTCAGTAGTAGCCTTGGAAGCAGGGAGCCTCATAGTTACAACGCCAAGGCTAGCCAAACAGAGGGCCATTAAAAACAACCACGAGATGCACCTAAAGCAGAGGAGGAAGAAGAGAAAAGGCCAAGCCTCTCCTGAAGAAACAGACAGACAGACAGCTGAGCGGACAAATATTGAAATAGCAGAACAACAACGGGAAGCAGACGAGAAGGAAACCACCATGGCGTCCACAGCACCTCTGCCAATCAGCCCAGATGAAATCCCTAAAGCCCCTCAAGTTATCAGTGCAGAACTCATCCAGAAACCCAGGAGAGGCAGAAAACCAACGGCAAATCTAACAAAGGGGAAACGTGGAAAAGTGTTATTAGAGCAGATCCCTGGCAAACCCTTTAAGGTCCACAAAAAACCTGGGCCGAAGCCTGGAATGAAAGATGCCATTGAAGTTATTGAGGCAGTAGTGAGGGCTGCAAGAAGCGAAGTGGCCAAAAAGGAGGAGAGGGAAATCAAGGAAGCAGAAGAAAAAGGATTACAGAAAACATGTATTGTGGGTCCTGTAGTGTCCCTATCAGAAAAACAGCCTGAGACCTTTTCTGTGAAAAGAATCAGGCGCAGAATAGTCCATCAAAATTCTAGACTGTCTTTTTGTCCGTATGTACGGATCAACAACTCCAGAGACTTTTCGTCTTGGTGTGCCGTAGTAAACAAGCCTGAGGATGCTGTAATATTTCAGAGGCGGCGAAAAAAGGGCATATTGAGAATGAGGAATCCTTTCACGGTTGCAAAGGGAGGTCCACACACAGCGGCAATGCTACAGGGACCGCTGGTGAACAAAACCCTAATTGACAGGTGTCTTTCTTGTAGCCTGTGTGGAAAACCAGCAAATTATAAAAACCTGGGTGACTTGTGTGGACCTTACTACACAGAGGATGACATTCCACGGAAGATTTTGACCATCAGGCACACAGGGTCCATTGGAGATGTTTCAGAGACGACCAATGAAGGCAGCAGCAGCGAAGAGCCAGGCAGTTGTTCAAAGAATGAGGGCAAGGGAAGTATAGAAGAGGAGGGCAATACAGAAGGCCCCTCTCAAGAGGGCAACAACAGCAAGTGCCATCATTGGCACTATCGACGGGCAGAGAAAGCAGAAAGAGTGGGTCAGAAGGGTGGTCCAAGAAGAGTAACCCTACGAGAGAGGTTCAGGAGGATAAAGCACCTGCGGACCCCCAGTGCAGGGCCCTCAAGTGATGAAGAGGGCAGCGAGAGCACCTTGCAAAAGCTACAAGTAGAGGCGGAAGCAAAGGAGCACTGGGCACATGAAAACTGTGCTATCTGGACCAAGGGGATAATTATGGTGGCTGGGAGGCTATACGGACTGAAGGAGGCTGCTAACAAGTCAGTCCAAACGGTACGTAACCAATTATCAACAATCATGCAATTTACAGCGACGTTCACAATTTGTGCATCTCCTTTGAGAAATTGCTGTTTGCTTTCACCTATGTCTCCTCTTTTTCTCCTTTACCCTATTGATCAATTTGTCTTTTATTGGTCTCTGTCCATATGTCCGTCTGTCTGACTAACCCCAGAGCTGCTACAAGTGCCAGATTGTTGGGGCGTCCCTCAGCTGCTGTTGGAGAAGCTGCTCTCATAAATACCACTATGTCTGCGCCAAAGAGATAGGTAAGAGACCACAGCAAGACAGGGATAGATCGGCGAGGGATACAGAGGGAAGGAAAGTCAGCAAAGGGGAGGGGGGAAGAAGGAGGAGGAGGGAAATTGGGAATGGGAAAGTGTATGTGCATTTAGGGGGCAAGAGGGAGGTAGGCAGAGGGGGGAAAGGAGAACATTCAAATAGAGAGAAGAAGAAGGAGAGGGGAGGGAAAGTAGATGAGAGAGGGGGAAATGCATCAACAATATTGAGCGCAAGGGGTGATGTGTGGAGTGTTCGGGGAGAATGAATGAAGAGAGGAGGGAGCTTTGTGTAAAGGGGTGGACCCTGGAGTGGGCAAGAGGGAGCAGGGCGAGACATAGAGGTGTGAGGGTTTGTATGAGTGTATTATCGAACACAACCCCTGTGGCTCTGTCCATCCATTCTGCTGCCGGGAGTGTTTGCATGCATCGTGCGCCTTCCCTCCCGAAAGCTTGCTTGTCTCACTCACATTTCCTATAAATGTGCCCTTCAGTGATTGCGTGTGTGTTTACCTGTGTGGTTGTTGTCAATATAAGTCAGCATAATGTGTTGTTTGGTTCTCCCTTACATTACCTCATGCCAAGGAAGTGCCGGGTGAGGATTAGAAAGACGGCCATGTCTGCCTATAGGCGGCACAGGGAGTAGCGCATTTTAATCCTGCTGAGTGCACCCGCCATATGTGACTGACTGCTGCATCACAACTCAGCCACTCTGTCTCTTAGCTCTGTTACACTCTCTCTCTCTCTTACTCATTTGTCATTTTAACCCCACCTTTCCCAACGGATGGGTTGTTGCTCGTTGGGTTCACCTGATGCCATTTGTCTCATTTATTCCTATTGATTACCTGTGACAATATTTCTCATCATCCCATTTTTCTCTCCTCCTACCAAGGCTGCACATTCCATGAGGATGACTTCTCCATCAAATGTCCTAAACACGAGGTAGGAAAGTGAATGCCTGCCCACAAATACATGCATATCATTCCTTAATTTGAGCATTTTAAGGGTTTCAAGTCTTGTTCAAGCGGACTTACGCTGAATGACACCAAATTCCTAAAGCACCCTGCATTAAGATTCCGATTTACCAGTCAATCTAAGTTCCAATCCTCACCTATGGTCATGAGCTATGGATAATGACCAAAACAACAAGGTCGCAAGCACAAGTGGCCGAAATGAGTTTCCTCCGTGGGGTGGCCGGGCTCAGCCTCAGATACTGGGTGGGGAGCTCGGACATTCGGGATGGTCTCAGAGCAGAGCCGCTTCTCCTCCACATCGAGAGATGCCAGTTGAGGTGGCTCGGGCATCTAGTGCGGATGCCTCCCGGACGACTCACAGGGGAGCTGTTCCGTACATGTCCATTCGTGAGGAGGCCTCGGGGCTGACCCAGGACACGTTGGAGGGATTATATCTCTCGGCTGGCCTGGGGACACCTCAGGATTCCCCCAGGCGAGCTAGTGGAAGTGGGCTGTCTGGGCTTCTCTGTTGAGGCTGCCCGGACCCAGATAAGCGGAAGACGACAAGACAAGACCCTTCATTAGCTTAGAGCCGCATCAAGGTTGTGCCAATAAGCATCCTGTAGGCCTCTCAGACATAAGCACTTTCATATGTTAATGTGTAGGAGATGTGATGAGGTGCTCACATTATATCCTCTCCTCTCTATAACCACAATGCATTCTACATTTTACCCCCCCCCCCCCCCCCCCTTTCCTTTCCTATTGCATTCTTTCTTTCCCACCCATTATCCATCTACCCAATATGGAAAAGGCCGAGTTCACACATGGCCGTCACAACGTTAGCGTCATGGCTGGATAGATGATACGGTGCAGAGCAGAAAACAAAATCATCAGCTGTTAAAAATAACAAATAGAAAGAGAAAATGCAAGGGTTGGGGTAAACATTCAATTTACCATGGTAGTATAGAGCTAATGAAATCCAAGATCTCATCTCGGGCCTATTGATATCCTGTTAAATGTACTCGTGGCCATCATTTGTACCTTGGAGATCTAAACCCCTATCAGCGCCAATTGGCTGGGAAAACATTTACTTCTGTGCCTTTCTGCAAAAGTGTCACTCGGCAGACTGTTTTGACTGCAGCCACTGCGCTGATGACGTTTCACCGTTATTATGTCAATGGTTCACTCCAAGCAGCTTTCCTTTAAGACAAGCGCCATCTAGTGGCCATGTGTGTACACTGCAGCACAGAGGGGAAGGTCAAACGCAGAAAGAGGCAGTGAGGGAGCAGCGAGGGAGGGATGCCGACATTCAGCAGGGTGCAGTGGTGGTTTGAGGGAGCCGCGGCAGTCGCCTCCCTCCCTCTTTCCTTCCCTCCCCTCCCAGCATCTTTCTGCCTCCCCCTTCTCCTCTGTGCAGACTGACAAGGATGAAAAGCTGGCTGGTGATCAAAACACCCCACCCAACATCACTGGCTTCTTATCCTCACCAGCTCTCTCCTCCTTTTCGCCCTCTTTCCCTCTTTCCCTCTGTCCCTCTCCCTTCGTCTCCTCTATTCTCCCGTTCCCCTCACTTTGCATCCCCGCTGTTGCAGCTCCCGTTCCGTCTCTCGCTGCGTTCACCTCTCATCTCCTATACGAGCTCCCCTTTCCATTTTCAGTCGTCCTGCTTTCATCCCTCCTCGTCCCTTCCTGCCTCGTTCTCTCGCAGCTCCCTCTCTACTCCTCTTCACCTCGGCTCCCACGTCTGAGCGGCAGAAATAGAGCGGGAGAAGCAGAGAGCGAGACGGAGCGGGAGTGTTGTTAGCAGGCTGAGGCAGAGCTGTCATCAGCTGAAGGATCTGAAGGTCTGTGTGGGACTGTGCTGTGCCAATTTGCACGGAGCAGCCTAATCAAAGTGAAAAGCAGGGGCAAACGAACGCGCTTGCACAGTAGAAAAAGAATGTTTTATTGTCAAATGCATGCAACACACACACACACACACACGCACACACACGCACACACAATTAAATTGCATGTACACCCTATGATGGGCCCCTCTAAACATTCCATAGCATGCATATACATGTAGGGGCCCCATAACATGTGGAGCGGGCATGGGGTGAAGCCAGCGCCACGGTCGGTGCCCGGGAGAAGTTGGAGGGTGCCTTGCTCAAGGGCACCAAAGTGGTACAGCGTCCTGGGGGTAGACTGGCTCCTCTCACAGTCTACTCGCTGTATTTTTGTCTGGGCCACGACTTGAACCGGTGGCCCTCTGGTTCCCAAACCAAGTTTCAGACCACTGAGTCACTGCCACCCAAAATATTGTTCCTTTCCACAGAAATGTTTTAGTAAAAGCCGAGAGACTTGTACTTTGTAAAAAGAAATGTGAGTCAGCAGGCGACACAACCGCCCTCGCCATGCACCTCTCTGCCTGTGTTTGTTTGGTTCAGGGTAATGAACCCTCAGAGCATCAATGGAATTCCACACATACCGCCTTAAGTGGTGGACTCACAGTGTGTGTGTGTGTTTCATTAACAGGTTACCTGTAAGCTCACACACATATAAAGCGCAGGCGAGAGACAGGTGGAGATCCATTCGGTGGGAACAAAAAGGCAAATACGGGCAGTTTACATCAAAGAGCGCCAGAATGAAAGAGAGAGAGAGACGTAACGAGAAAAAGGGCAGCAAAAGGTAGAGACGCTTAGTGATGGAGAAAGGGAGGAAAAACAAGTGAGATTTTAGGTGTAAAAGAATGAGAATTTACTCGTGGGAGAAAGACGAAGATAGGGTACGGGGGAGGAGGGGGGGGGGCTTAACTTCAAAAGAGAAAGACATGAGAATGAGAGAGCATGAGGGAACAATAAGAGACAATGAGCAACGCTGCTGGTCTGAGTCCAGGCCACAACGATGGGGAACTGACAGTTCAGAGAGAGCGACAGGGAGAGCGAGAGATACTCGGGGCTGCGGAGGAGGATAAGGGGAAAGAAAGCGCTCCACCACATCAGCACCACACCAGCGCAATTAGTGCACGTTCCCGCTGTGTCTCTCACATCGGAGCTGGCTCACGGGCCAGCTGCATCCATCTTTACACTCCTGCACACCGCAGCCAGCTCCTTTTCATGTCTGCAGAAACACCCGTGCACGCTCGCAAAAGACGCCAGTACACCGTACACCTGAACCTAACAGGCTTATAAATCAGAAGGATCTCCGATCTGTGCACCGTGTAAGTAAGTAAGTCTCTCTTTGCTGTTTTTCTACAGGACCTGTAAGATATTCCAGTAAACCACATCCACCGACCAAACGCCACCTTTCAGCCAGTCCAGCATCGCCTATCCAGCAGGCAAGCAAAAAACGAGGTCTTAAGCAGCCACTGAGACCGAAAAAAAAAACAAAACCAAGGTGATGACTGTTGACAGACGGGCTCATCAGCCGGCGGGGCAGGAGGAGAGGGAACGGCTGTGCAAAAGGTCGGAGCCGAGAGCGATACAAATCCTGGAAAATGGCTCCCCAGAGAACAGGGGCTCCCTGAACCCAGCCTGGAAATGTGCTTTCTCCACTGAGCCCCTTACCGGAAGGCAGCGGCACGGTTTAACGGGAGGATAGAGGGGGGGGATTTAGAGACTGTGTGCCTCGGGCCCGGTGCACAAGGGGGCTGTTTGAAATGCAGAGCGAGGACGGTGTATGTTTTCTGCCTTCGGATGGGTTGCTATCGTATTCAGACACCTGGCGGATACCGATTGGATGGAAGCATCTCTCTGGCCACCTTGCCTGTGAGCCAAGAGGGGTGTGTGCGTGTGCGTGTGCGTGTGCGTGTGCGTGTGCGTGTGCGTGTGCGTGTGTGTGTGTGATAACAATAGAGTCATCCTTCTCCAGCCACCTCATCAGCGTGTTTTTTGCAATCGCTCATCCGCGATGCAAGATGTCATACGTGACGACGGCGGCGGCGGCCAACCGGCGGATGTACTCTCTCAATGTGTGTCTGTGTTTAAAACAAGGTGAGAAAAACAAAAACAAAAAAAAAGGACACTGTACATGACAACGTGCTTCACAGGTTCTAAGTATTCCAGTATTGAAAAGTTAAGAAAAAAAATGGATGCAGTATTTTAATATAACGCTCTTATCCTCGGAGATGTATTTTGATGTGCATTATGACTAGACATCTTTGCGTCAGGCTTTGTGTTACTCCAGAAAAGAAATAAAGAAAAATATGAAAAATAAAAACAGAACTCTGTATTAGAGCGTTTACTCCATTTCACCTGCGAGTACAGCAGGCGCCGCCATCCTTTGACGGGATGCGGCTCAGGGCTCTAAGGGTCCAGCCGGGAGTCAGGTCACCTCACCTCACACCTGTGTACAGTTCGCCATGACGTTATGATTACTTCACCTTCCACAGCCGCACAGAAACATTCGCCCTCATCTTAGGTTTCACATCACACCAGTCCGTTTGTGTATCTCAGATGTAGCTTCTTTCACTATGTAACGGCGCCCTGTAGAGGGCGTCGGTCAACGCACGGGGAAATATTTAAGCATTAGAGCATAAAAGAAAGTGCAAAAAAAATAAAATGCCACACCAAACTCTCTCTCTTTTATGAAGCTCGTTATTTAATGGTGTATATAAGTATTTGATGCTGTTTAAATGTAAGATGTGATGTACCAATATAATTGTGTATAGTATTTCCTAGAGATGTTTATTTTCTATAAAATGGAATATGTTATTGCTTATAAAATGTTATTAAAAGAATCCATTGATGAAAATATAACAAACCTTTTTTTGGGGGCATGTCACTGGTCCTGAGTTGGGTGCATGCCGTTTTATGGATTCTCATGTCTGTTTGGAATCGACACAGCATCACTTTGTGGGAAATGTTTTTGTAACGCCAATGTTAAATATACCAGCACCTTTCAATGCTATGACCGTTGGCTTCTCCTTGTCTTCACTGAGCATGCACAGACATCAACACACATGCGCTCCATCTTAAATGTGCACTTGTGAATTTAGATACAGATTCCTTCAGATAGAAATGCTTGACTTTATTATTCAGAGCACAAAACCAATAGCATAGCGAACCACAACTAATATAATTGGATTATAATGTCTGGGAAATAAGAGTTAGGAACAAAACAAATTCCTCTCTTCCTTTCGGCTTGTCCCGTGAGGAGTCACCACAGCAAATCAGCCTTCTCCACTTCACCCTGTCCTTTGCATCGTCCTCCCCAACACCAGCCACTCTCATGTCCTCCTTCACTAAGTCCATGTATCTTCTCCTGGGTCGACCTCTAGCCCTGTTCCCTGGCAGCAGGTTATTTTGGGGCCCTAAGCAAAATAAGGACAAGGGGCCCTTGCTCAAGGGCAGTGCCTGGAGGTAGACTGGAACTTCTCCAGCCACCAGTCCACACTCTGTATTTTTGTCTGGGCTGGGACTTGAACCAGTGACCCTCTGGTTGAAGTGCAATGGGCAGATCTTGTCTCGTTTTATCATGAGTTATGTTTTCTTGTTATTTCTACACATTTAATTTGCTGGTGCTCGTCTCGCTGTCATGTTTGCGTCGCCAGTGAGGGCCAGTCGGCAGTTATCCCAGTAGCCAGTAGCCAGTATGGAGTTTGCACACAGACATTGAAATTGCATTGGCGTGCGCAGCGTGCACGTGCAAATAAAGATTGCGTTGGATGACAGTGCACTGCACAACCCAGTGCTGTCAGTTGATGCAGCTCTCTTGTTTTAATTTACGCTAAGCTTCTCTTCAATAAGGATTTTACACAAGCGCTGTCCGGTTAACTGAAAAAGTCACAACTGAGCATGAGCACAAATAACCGTTAGAACTATCAACCTCGTCACAGCCAGCAGTGTCCCCACAAAACAACATTCAATTTACCTTGAGACTGTTTGTTTCTTTTCTTCCTCCGTTTTTTGGCACCTGAGACATGACGGCGACCGCAGACCGCTGTTTGCTTGCTTGCTTAGTTCCATTCCAGTTCGCTTAGTGCCAATCAGCACAAGGTCAGGTTCAATGTCACGCTGCAGGTTGTCAGGTTGTAATCACACAAAAGGATAGCTGCCAAGATTGCCGGTAGGCGGTGCAGTTTTCAAGCACCCTGTGCACAGCACTTCCTGCATCATGGAGAATAGGGTTGCCAGGTCTGGGGGGGCCCTAGTGGCCAGGCGGCCCTAAGCAGCTGCTTAGGCAGGGCCGGCCCTGCCTGGCAGTTTCATCCTCAGCAACCGCCTACCGATATAGTCCCTGTCTCTCCGTCCAAACTACCGAAGTCTGTCCTCTCTGATTTCCTCTTATTTCCTCATTTCAATCCTATCCAGGGAGAACCTCAGCATCTTCATGCTGCTCTGACTCCTGTCCACCTTCTTTCCTCTTTTCCAGAGCAGACCTCCACTTAACTCGTTAAATTCTCCTCCACCTGCTCTCACTGCAGGTCACAAAGTCATCTGCAAAAAGAAATCCCCATTAGCTTATCCCAAAATGTAAATCTTATGCCCACTTTGCAAGTTTTGTCCCAATTTTACGTGGAAGCAGATGACCCAGATGCATAATCAGTGGAAGCAGACGTTGAACTAATTCATCATCATGTGGCATCAGACTCCATTAATAAAGAAAAAAAACACAACAGGAAAGATGGTTTTATTACAAAAATGCTTTAATATTCACATCGTACCAGAATGAAAACAAAGAAGAGATGAAAGGATGTTGATTGGTCTGACACAAATAATACCTGTCTTTCAGTCTTTGACATTAGTGACACTTTAGGTTCTTTTTTGTTTTTTTAAAACATCTAACAGTCCTGGAAAAATGAAAATAAAAACCCATCAGGTCATTCTTTCGGAGCATGAAAGTAGAATGACTAGACTAGAGGTGTCGCGGGGACCAAGTTGAAAGCTATACCATCAATTCAATGGAAGGAAAGAACAATTCATCACTTTGCTTATGCAAAATACTGTTTCATCAAAACAGATTATAAATACATTTCAAATATATTTACAGAGCAAAAAAATAAACAGAAACAAAATGTCAACGGAAATAACCTCGTAAAGCCATTATCACTCATTTCATTGAAATCAGCCCGACGGACGCGGCGCCTCCTCAGACCCATTACCAAGACAAACATGACAGAAAACTTCCACACAACGAAGGCGTGGTCTCTCACTGAACACGCCCTCGCTCTGCAGCCAATCAGAGCGGCTCTCTGTGCTCTGAACTGCGATGGCGCCTCACTGTGGACAAACCGTGGTGCTGCACCTTTTCCATGTTACTCATATTCTGGGAATGATCTACAGTGATAACAGCTTGAAAGGTGTTTCTATTTCTATTTCTATTTACAATGTACATGCATGGCTTCCCCCCCCCCCTTCTAGCTGTTGGTAACGGTGGACCCGCTGCCCAGCTTGATGATCATTTGCTGACAGTCGTGGAGGGTCCTCTTGTCTCCCAGCTTCTCCAGGGTGCGGGCAGCGTCCGCCAGCATTCCCACCCTTTGCCCAGGGGCCGACAGGAAGGAAGGAGGAAGGTAGCGGCACGCCAGCATCACGGCTTCCGCCTGCTCTCGCTGGCCCGGCCGGGTCTCGCTCTCCTCTGTTTGCACAAAACACAGAGGAGAGACGTTTACAGACGAGATTCTCCATACAGACAAAACTGGTATTGATTACCACAAAGCAACGAAGCGGCGTCAACCGGAGACGAGCTGCAGGGACGCGAGATCATTCATCGGCAGGATTTTCGTGGCCATCTTTGACTTTCCTCTCCCCTTGACTCTCTGTTTTAAGACCTTCTGGTTTACAAATGAAAGCTCAAGCGTGTCCAAGCCGTTCCACGTTATTTAAATGGTAGGTTGAGTTTCTAAACGGAGCAAAAAAAAAAAAAGATCCTTCATACAGATGGACTAAAAAAAAAACACACACCTGTCTTTGCTCCGGGTGTCGCTCTGCGTCGCAGGGAGCGATCCAGGAGTTGGTGTGTGCGGGTGGGGCTGGCCCCCGCCATCAGTCTGGCTGTAGCTTCATGAAGGAACAACTGGGAGGAAAGGAGACGAGAGAGGAGGAGGGGGAGAGAGCGAGCGATGACTCATACAGTGAGTTCAGATCTACCCCCGCCCCAAACCGCACAACGCCAAATAACGCACACGGATAAAACGCGACGACGAATGATGTCACACGTACTCTCCGCATCGCGGGCCTGAAGCTGTGGGCCAGCTTGCGCAGAGAGCTCAGATCCTGCTGGAATCCTTGGAGCTCCGGTGGGGAAGCCTGGTGGATCCCCGCTGGTTTGCCGGTGCCTGCAGAAGCCGACCCTGCAGGAGCGGCGCCCTGCTGCTGCAGGTGCCACACGTTGGTCCTCATCACCAGCAGGAGGTCACACAGAAGCAACTGGATGACCTGGAGAGCAACGCACACGAGATTAGATTCAATACAGAGTCGGATGAATTGATTGTAAAAATGTTTTATCTCTAGAACAACAGGTTCTATTTGTGTTCCTGCCCACGTTGCTCTTTGTTCTGTCGTTCGTGGCACCAGCTCCGTGTTGCACTGCAGGCACATTGCACTCTGCTGAGGCACACATGCAATGCAACTACAATGCACCACAGCTCTGGCCATAGACGCCGGCGGCACCCTGCGAGTCCACCGTCCGCCAGCATCACCGCCTGCTGCACGCCGGCGGGTAGAATCCGCCGTGCCACAGAGAGGCAGATTACGCTCGCTCGGTGGTGAAACGTGGGGCGTGAGCGGAATTATGTCTAGGAATAATAAGGCTCACACCTTCTTTTCATTTTATTTTTGTTTGTTTTAAACACCCTTGACTTGAATACGCCCCCCCCCCCCCACACAGCTGTGAGAGTACCTTGTCTAAGCTGGAGCTGTGGCAGTGGGGTCCCAGGTTGAGGCTGTCTCGGAGCAAGGCGCTGGCCTTGTCGGTGTAGCTCAGACTCTGCTGGCAGTTCTCTGGCTTCGACAGCAGAGCCCGCACCGCCCTGAACGTGTTCAGACAGGCCTTGGGAAGAAGACTCCTGACAGACGAGGAGGAGGAGGAGGAGGAGACACAGGACACGGGTTAATGTGGCGGAAATGGGACTCGGCTCGGAATCACGCCACATGCTCTCAGGCCGTCTCGTTAAACTTACTCGGCATTCTGGAGGCTGCGGGGCAGATGCTCAACGGTAGGATACAGTCTCTCTGCCGCAGCGTCGTCTCCCTGGAGCCAGTTGATGATTACCACGGCAACCGAGGACCACCACTTGGAGTGAGGGTCACAGCCTAGAAAACAGAGAGATAAATACACAAAGATGAATCCGCCACTGCCCACTTTCACATTCAGCATAAGTGTGTGTGTGTGGGGGGGGGGGGGGCTATGTTCTTGAACGAATCATTTCTTGGTACAATGGCAGCTGCGAAAGTACCCATTAAAATCCCTAATGTCTACCAGATACCCCCCCACCCCCCACGCAGTCATGACTGATCTGGCAGAGCTCGAGATTGATGAGGCAATCTAGCCGATGCCTTTCACCTTCTTGCTTCCTCTCAGACCGGTAAGCGGTGAGGATGATGAAGGAAGCTGGAAGGCAACCCACTGAGAATCAGACTGCAGAGGTGTAAAATGAGCCTCATCGCACTCCTACTGTACAAGAGCGCCGACGAAATCCACGCGAAGCGGAGAAGGGAGCACAAATTCAGATTCCCCGAAAGGTTTTAGCAGCCGCGCTTGGGCCGATGACATCATTTGGCGCTAATGTCTTTTTCAAAGTGGTGTGTTGTTGACACAACTAACAGTTGCCACGGGTGATTTACCGGTGACGGTAGCCATGTTGGAGCCGATAGCGAAGGACTGGGAGGTGGCACCGGCGGCATCCGACGCACTGATCAGGAGATGCAGGTACTCCAGAGCGTCCACATACTCCCTGAGGAGAAACGCACAATTTACAGGTTGTTACGCATCACATGAGCTAACTTATTCCCACTAATCCAACTAAGATTATTACATTTTGTATATTTCATACCTAAACTTCAGCATAAGACATCAATTTGCAGTTATGCTTCTCACCCTTCGCCCTGGCTGGGGCTTTTCTCTCCACATGGCTGGGCCACACAGTATAAAGCCTTCTCCAGGATGTGCTCTCTGAATGCCTGAGTCACCTGCGCCAGAGGATCCACTGCAAGAAAGCCAACGACCCATTAAATAAACACACCTACCTCAGAGTGCACGAACAAAACAGGAGGTTTCGGCGTGAGGCGACACATTCTGTGCAGATTTAAGGCCTTAAACGAGCACAGTTAGACACGGGCCGTATACGGACCTGTATTTCCAGCCTGGCTGTAGATGCTTTCTTTAGGAATGCTGCGAATAGCCCAGTCCCCGTCCACAAAGAAGCGGTGACCCAGCGGGTGACAAAGCCACTGCATAGCCGGAGGCACGCTGCCGCTGGAGGACAGGCACGCCTGACGGGCGCTGCTCAGGAACACCCGCTACGAGGAGAAAGCAGAGTCAGCCATGGACGCTCTGCCTTCAGTCTGGTTCAGGTAGGGTGAACCCCCCCCCCCCCCCCCCCCCCCTTGGGTGAGAAACAACTCAGATTCCTCACAATCGCTTAGTTCAAACGGCTTCCCGTGGAAACTAGAGGGGCTTACAGAGGTAAAATGCAGAACCCTCGGCAGGCTGGCTTTGACCCGCAGAGCCGCAGAGACGTAGACCTCGGCCAGAGAGGCGACCGGCAGGCAGGAGCCGGCGCACTCCGCCAGGTTGACGGCGCTCAGGGCCATGTGCACCGCTGAGAGGTGGCTGCCGTTCAGCTTGCCTGGACGCAGGAGGAAAACAAGGACGCCAACACGAATTAATTAAATGCATGTTTTACACAACAGAACAGTGATGCAATGATCTCACTTAAAAACGGAGATAGTCGGTTAATAATTATTCAACCTGATTTTGGCACCGAATCATCGGAAGCGATTGCAGCAGGAAAAGTGGCGCCGACTTGTTACTCGATCACCTGAGATTCTTTACGCCTACCAGACAAGTCTAACGCACGGATTCATTTCTAAACTGCTTTTCTCTCCACCCACCAACCTGTCATGTGGAGTTGGTGCAGGCGGTGGAAAACCAGGGCAGCGTCGCGGCTGCTCTTCAAGGCGTCCTCCTGCAGGGGGCGATCAGAGCGAAGCCCCCCAGCCCGGGTGGCCAGCCAACGGCCCAGCCAAAGGCGCTGGAGACAGAATCTTAACAGGGACCAGAGGGCAGCACAGGCCAGGTCCAACTGGGAAGTGGGTAAGGGGCGGCCGAGAGCCTTTAGACAGGTCCACAGGTTGTGGCTGGCCTGGGCAAAATCGCCCTAGAAAGGGTTAAAAAGAAATACGTTTGCTTTTAGAAACAATTCAATGTCTCTGTTCGGTTTGTATCACAAAAAATACACAATGCAAAAAGGCCTACTCTCGCCAGGTCCAGGTCAGCCTGCTTACGATGCCTCCAGAACAGCACCGAGGATCCAGAGTGAGGTCTGGTCACAGGCTCGCCGTACACCAGCAGCCGGATCAGAACCCCCGACACCAGCACGCCGTTCAAGAGCCACACCAGTATGGTTGGCAGCATCCAGTCCATCCAGCCCCAAGAGGCCGCTACAAAAGAATAATAATACAAGAGGTCACATGAAATCAGAACCTTTCAGGACTTCAAATCTTCCAAATGCTGAAAGGTTTTCTTTGGTACCTGTAATATTCACGCCCAGGATGGCCCTTCCTCCGTGATGGCTGGAGGCGGCTTCAGCGGAGTCGCTGCCAGACGAGCAGAACAGGGCAGCGAGAGGGTTGAGGGAGACGAAGAGGAAGGTGAAGGCGCACAACGCCATGCGTGACCGGTCCAGCATGCCGCCGGGGCTGCCTCCCGCCGCCGGGCTGTTTAACACGTCCGCATTCGGCTGCGGCGTAGAAAGGCGATGTTTTTATGTTAGACAATACGGTGCAGCTTTTATTCTGCCGATGCAGAATAGTTTCACGGTTTATAGACGAGCACTTTCAGCGAGAGCCGATACCTTGGTGTCCTCCACCATCGGACTGTCGGGCTCCGAGTCACTGCTGCAGTGGGAGAAAGAGGTGGGAGAGCCCACGTCAGAAGCCGGCGGGGTGGGCAGCTCGTCCTTTACATCCGCTGCTACGGCCACGTCCATGGCAACCAGGTCCTTCAGAGACTCTGATGAAAGACGAGGCAGAGCAGAGCAGAGCAGTGAGACGATCCATCGGCCTCATCACAGACAGCCGACGCCGTTAGAGGAGAGCGGATAAATGCACACACTGTTTTTCTGAGACGTCATTTTCAGAGCCATGTTCTCCTGCTTGAGCTTCTGGTTGCTCTGCTTCATGTGACGGATGTAGTCGATGGCTTTTCTCAGCACTGCAGACTTGTTAAGCTAAAGGGAAGCAGAAACATACAGTCAGAGTCGGCTGCTTTTGGTAGCTGAAGGTCCTCCTCTTCCTCCTCTTCCTCCTCACCTTGGCCTCAGTGCCGGCCACCAGATCCTTGAGCTCAAGGATTTTGTCATTAATGGATGAGCGGTAGCGCTTCTCGATGGCGTTGTGGGCCGTGCGCTTCTCCCCCTTGTGCGGCAGGCCAGTCGGCTTGCTGCTGATGGTGATGCGGTTGATGGGCAGCTTTTCCGCATCCACCATGACAGGAACCGTGGTCAAGATGGTCCCGCCACCCACAAACGCCTGAAGAGATCAGGGTTGGCACAGGAAATGAGCGGTCTCAGGAAAGGATCGCTGGAGCCGTGTTTAATAACCCCTTCAACGACAGCATCAGGGTCTTATCTATATGAATTTTGGCAGAATATCTAAATATTCAAATTGTATTTCTATTTAATTTTCTAGAGAGGATCTCATGGCAGTTTTGGATGATTTTTTTTTTGTTCGTTTCGGACCGCATCATCCCGGTATTGATGGCGGCGCGGCTCCCACCTGCAGCGAAGTGGCCCGCACTGGGGCGGTGGTGTTGGCGAAGGTTGTGGGCGAGGCCACCGTGGTGACAATGCAGGGTTCGTGCTTCAGGGTCGTCAGCAGCAGAGACTCGGCCTTGATGAACTGGGGCTGCAGCAACACCTGAGGAAACACACACGGGTTACACAGACGGTCCTGCCCAAGCCCGGCTCAGTCCAGAGACAGACGCGCACACACACACACACACACACACACACACACACATACATACAGGTACTTGCTGAACGTGGGACGTGATGGTTTGGGTTGGATGGCTTGTCGTTGTGGTCAGGAGAGGGGACGCCGTGGTCAGGCCTTGGATATGAGTCTGAATTGTCACCGGTAGGACATTTGGGGGCGAGGACGACAAGCTGGTGGCGGGTGGGCTCACGCTACCGGGACTGCCTGCTGGAGAAGTACACAAAAGTACACAAAAAGGGTTTTGAAAGTGTGTCTAAATAAAATGAAACTATCACGACAACAAACATTTAGTAACTGTTGCGTTTCTTCCAAGCCATTAGGTGAACAGCAATCTCATTAGAAGAAAGTGATAGGAACATTCAGGGCGTCAACTCGTGTTTCCTATCAGCTCCTATCAACTGGGCGAGACATCGCAGTTAGCCCAATCTCCTATCAGTAACCAGATTAGGATGTTTTAAACATCGTCTGCATATTTAATACCTTTCACCCAGTTATATTTATATGTTTTTTTGTTTTTTTTTTACTGTAATAATCAAGTTTAAGTACTCATCAGGTGCTACAGGTTTGTATAAGTAGTACAATAGTAGTTGCTTACAAGTATGTCTGTTGAATTTTCACTTGGCTCAGATGAGCAAAGTCTAACTAAATAGCGATAGACTTGATCAAACGTTACGTTGCTCTCCATTGTTGTGCTGTTAAAGTGGTTAATAACTCTACACATATTACTGCGGATGATGTTTTCACTATACTGTAGAGTACACTGAATACTGCACCAGATTCAAAAGGCATCAGCCACTTTTCTGCTCCAAGCCGGCACATGAGACAAGACAAGACATTAACGCTCCCACAAACAGGACGTTCATTTTAGAACATTTCAAAACAAAAGCATCAAAATAGTACCCAAGTCTATTTCTGGTTGAAAGCTAACAATGAAAGTAGTTAAAAAATACATGAAGGGCATTTGGGGTAAAAAAAAAAAAAGAAAAAAAAGAAAGGACGACAGGAGCGTGACTGTTGAAAGACGATGCTGGTCATCTTTACACTGGTTTACGGTCACAGTATTATAGAATTAAGAGTTGAATATACCTCCAGTCTGAAAAGAAATGGAGTTACTGCGTGTCTGACAACATTAAAATTATACTGCTGGAAAAAAAAGAAACTGCAGAGAACGAAAGTTTCTCTGGAGATTGAGTACGAAATGAACCGATTGGTTTTAATTTCGTTAGCACCCCCCCCCCCAATCAGATGAACGTTTCTCTGTTCGGGATCGATGTCAAGAATGGAAATGGAACACACGCTTTTAATGACACTTTTTTTAGATTATCCATATCCTATATTATCTCAATAACCCCTAGAAGCAATAGAAGAACTTTAAGGAGTGCTTACCCGTGTGCCCATTCTGGATGTTGAAGGTGGTCCGGACCGCCACCGGTTGAGTCGGGGACTGAAGTAGTGGCGCTGGCTGTGGTTGTGGCTGAGGTGGCGTCTGGGCTGAAAGGGAAGTGAACAGGGCCTGGGGTGCGGTGGTGCTGAAAGCGGGGTTCAATCCAGGTGAAGCTACCTGGCCAGCGGTGGACGGGCTGAGAGCGGGTTGGGGCTGCGAGAAGCTAAGAGGAGGCTGTGTGGAAGCTGGCGGCTGCCTCGGAGTGGAGGCGGGCACCTGGGCCAGGGGGGACTGCTGGAAGGTGGGGGGCTGGAACGTCTTATCTGGGGTGGTGGAACCGCGGGTAATCGGAGGGCCCAAGAGAGCATCCAGGTAGGGGCTACTACTTTGGCTGGAAGAGGAAGATGTAGATGAAGGTGTCGTCGGGGCAGGTGAGGCGATGGACTGGGTCAAACCAGGAATCTCTTGGGTGGGTGAAGGTCCTGCGTATGGAGGGTTATCGAACATTCCAAACTCCATTTCCTGGTTGCTGATGAGCTGCAGCATATCTGAACAGGCAGATAAACAAGAAATGAGATCACTCCTAAAATGCAGAATGAAATGCATTTTCTGTACAAGTAGTCAATAAGCCGGGCTGACGACAGCTTCTCCATAACAAACGGAGTTCTCTACATTTCCATCTACATTATCATAATTTGAATGATCCCTACACTGAAGAGCACCAAATTGACATTGTATTATATATATATATATATATATATATTCTTCAAACAAAGATTTTTTTACTGCAGGATCCAGGATTTGTATTCCTGTGTTGTGTATGAGGTGATCCCTCTTGACCAATCAGAGAGCTGCTTGTAATGCCGATCACACGCTCCACGCGAGAGAGAGGGAGCGTTGTCTGTGAACTCTCACGAGGTTACTGTCGGTCAAGTTCTGCACCAAACTAATGACAATTTCTCCATCTCTCTTTTATTCTTTTTTTTTTTTTTTTTTTTCACACTTATTCCACATTTTACGCTCTGCTCTCGTTCCTTCTGTTCCCGGTCCGGTCTGACTCAACCAGAACACTGAACCCAACAAGAGGAGGAATGAACGAGAGTAACCCCTGACTGGTGCGGGGGGGGCATACTCGTGTTCACTTACCAGCACGTTAGCATTAACTACCTAGCCTCAGATTAGCCGAAATTACAGGTGAAGACTTCATAAATACTAAAACAAATGATGTGAGAATGAATCCTATCAGCGCACAGATAGCATGGCAGCATGTAGCATTCAACGACACCACGCGCTAAAATGCAAACTGTGAACACATTAAAAGTGACACCGGTTAGCGCTCTGCCTTCTTACCGTCAATGTCGCTCAGGAGGGCCGTATCAATATCGCTGGGGTCGTGGAGCGACAGCGTCGGATCCAGGTTATCCAACGCGGGATCGTCGAAAGACAGATCGTTCATCTTCTCGCTGGTGTGTGTCTTCCCAATGCAGACTTAAAATCACGGCTTTCCACGTCCCGACATTTGCCGACGCGTCAGAATCACCGAGTGCGCCTGAAACACGCGCTGGACTTCACCTCGACCCGAACTACTCGCCGCTTCGCCCCATGATCGCCTCGGGAAACCCGTCAAACCGAGCCAAACACTGAACTCACCACCAACGCGCTGAGGCTGGTCAGCGGAACCATTCCGCCCGGTCGACGGTGATTGACAGGCACGCTAGCCAATCGCAGTCATTGACACGGATGACCACGCCCCCCAGTCTGTCAGGATTGTTTTGATTTTCAGACTGGCGGGGGGGGAGGGGGGGTAGCACATGGTTCATATTTATGAAACGCATATGATTATTATTGTAATCAACAAACTGATATGATTATATTTTACCTTTTGGGATCGATTCAACCAATCTACTATGGATAAATGTTATAAGCGTTTCAGGTGTAACACATTATCCTGTCATGTAAAGCAACAAGAGTATCGGGAATACGTTTCATCATTTCAAAGGACGGAGAAACAGCATGGACTTGTTTGTTTATTGTGGGTTTACCCCCCCCAACAGCCAATGAGAGCCTTAAGGGCGGGCACCACTGAAAAACAAGTTTGTTTGACTCGACACTAAAGGCACCTCCTGTAGAACCAGGAAACTCGTCCAATGGGAAGCTCAGGAACCGAGTGGGGTGATCTGACGTCACGTCATTGGGTCTAGCGATTACGTCATGGATGTCTGTCTTAGAATAGCCGTGCTGCAGCAGAGAAATGCAGTGCAGTGATATATAGGTAGTAAAAATAAAATAGATAAGCAGTAGATTTAGGCAAAAGAAAATTGTGATCAGCCTCCGAGACAATATATGCAGTTTCGTTTTTTTTCAGTGGCCACTAATTAATAATAATGTAAACAATGGGCAAGGAATGGATTCAGGATAGCAGTAGCTACAGTGAAAGTATATGTGAGTGTACTCATATAAATATAAACAGGAATACTGCACCACAAAAGTGAGGACTGAGGTCACTGACCTCGAGCAGCATTGTGCGGTTAATGGCATAGAAATGGAGGAATTTTAAAAGCACATCACAAACCTGGTATTGTTTGCGATGGGGCGTATTTGTGTAATGGCATGTTTTATTCACTTCTTCAGTACATGTTTAAAACTGCCAATTCAATGCTACACGTGCTTCGTTTACATCCAGTGTGTGCTGAGCTCCCGCAGCGTGGACACCATGTGATGATGAATGACCGTTGTAGTGGAAGGGTGAGGGTGGGTTGCATCAGCATGTGCAACGTGGAGAAGCGGAAGGGTATCCACACACTGTGGTTTGTAAAACAAAAACAAAAAAAAGAAACATTTGTGAGGTAGAATCGCACATTGCTAGTGTTTTATTGGGCAGTTCCAGACGTGCATTCAGTCAAACAAAGATTCTGACCATTAGAGACACCCGCCGACAGAAAACAAGCCCGTCTTCCATGACCGCGACGTATCAGTTTAATATTCTGTATTATCAATATTAGAATACATTCAGTAACCATTTTCAGCCAAATATTCAATGAATACATGTTCAGAATTAAAGCCTCGTAAAAGCAAAAAAAAGTAACACTGTTAGCGATCCAGAGAGATGTAACAAGAAGTTCCCTTTTATATATTTAGTAATCCTCTTCTTTCCGGCAGCGAGAAAAGCTCGCGTGAACACTGAATGTAAATTTAAGACCATTATGTCAGGAAACGCACCAAAACCTATATTTCAGTAGAACAAAAATGTCAAAGCTCATCAATCACTGATTTTTACCAAGAAAAAAATACATCTAAATATTCTGATTAGGTATGTAGACAAATTATTATTTGACATCATTGCAATTCCACTGTTCTGTACTGATAATTGGTGCAGAAATTAAAATGGAACATGGACAAGGCTTTTGGTCTTAAATGGACTTAGGGGGGGGGATTAAGTGCATAGCAGTCACAAAGCTAGGACGGAGAAATGCTTGCTTTTTGCCTCAAAGTCCAATCTTTAAAACACCAAAGACAAACTGAAGTCGCAGCTATTTTGGTGAAATCACAGAAATTCTCGTCAGCAGTTCACTATTGGACGCATGAAACGCACTGAAAAGTATTAATGCATGTCTTTCTACACAACTCAAGGATTCAGTTTGGTTAGTTTTGCTCCATACTTCAACCAAAATGAGAGGATGATGGTTGAAGACATTTCCTTTTTCACTTGAACTATTCTGGTTATATATGAACCAATTTATTTAGCCTTATAGAGAAACTAAAATCCTTGTCTATTGAGGTAAATAGATTACACTGTATAGAGTAATTGAATATGACCTACTGTGTATGAATATGTAGTTTATACTACTGCGCTACAGCAAGCTATACATTCTGTGTTAGCAGTAGGTCATGCTGATGCTATACTGTGTCTAAAATATTTAGGCCATTTTTAATCAAAGTTAAATTTCATAGTCCATCAATTCGTTTCAATGTGAACGTGTGCTGCAGCTGCACTATTAGAACATTTGTGTGCAAAATGTCAATCCAGACAACTTCCCCATTAAAAATACAAAAATAGTAATTTTGTAAACACAAAGGACAAAATACAGATGTGTGTTTTTGCTTCAAAGTCCACAAAAATTAATACAGCAAAGAAAGGAAAGTTTTCACATGAATGTTGTTACTGCTCCGAACTGAAATTCAGATTTTGTTTGCAATTAAAGCCTTAATATTCTTTGGAATGGGTAAAAAGCATTCAAGAGATTACTTTTCATTTGATTTAGCTTTCCAGATGGACGTGAAAAATCACAGGGGTTACATTCCTCCACTTTAGTCTCTTGAAATGCAGAAGACAGAATCCTAACTAGTGCTTTTCAATTCTGTTTTTTTTTTAAATTCCCTTTGGTTAAAGGAATGCTGGTAAGTTTATCTGAGCGTTGGATCATTAGCACGCCCCCTGCAAGCAGGATGGGTAACACACATTATGTTGACATTCAGCACACATGTTACAAGCACGACCAGAGCGCTGAGTATTTGAGCCCAAAGATCAAACAGATCAACAGTGCTAGTACACAGCAGAAACCAACACAACAAATGAATTATATAAATTAGCAGTTAGCTAGGTGTAGTTAAAAGACACCACATTAAATGCACGCCTTCATACTGACCCAATGCAGTGTCCTGCAGCACAGTTTTCTATTAATGTTGCAGTAATATACCACATTTTGAAGCCACATCAGACAAGCCACCTTTCTTTGGTGGTGCGTTATGAGACGGGCTGCGTAGCAAATCCCACGCGTTCAGATGAATACATCCCATCCATAGTAAACCACAACAGTTTGCACAATAAACATGTCGAGCGCCGGCATGTTAGAGCAGCATGGTGGCATGAGCATGACTAAGAGGTGTTGTTACACCACTTGGTAGCCAGCGACGAAATGGGACAGGAAGGATCGTTTGGGAGGAACCGTTTGGGTCAAGGATCTTGTGATGCGTTTGAAAAGAGATATTCCTAGGATAGTCATCTACAAAGCGAAGAGGGCATCCTCTGTCCGTTCGGCCTTTCTGTGGGAGCCACCGGGGGCCCGGACCGAGCGAGACGGCTCGGCTTCGGGGGGTGAAGGCAGAGAGTCTGCCACTTTCGCTCGCTCTTCCAGGAACTTATCGAACTCTGCAGAAAACAAATCGACAGAGATGCACAGATCTGAGGGCTGAACAGTGATTCATTATCAATCAGAACCGGTGAAAACGAATATATAACCTCACAGGTTGGAGCAAGTCAGACAGAAATAGCATATACCGTACCTTCACTGGTCACCCCTTCTTCTGCAGCATCCCCTTTCTATGAAGAAGGGGGGGGGGACATCATGACATAAAACCATTAATGGGCTTGTCTTTATTTGAGACTAAATGAACCAACGTGAACTGTATAAAAGCATCAAAACGACTCATATAAATGTAACACGATCTGAGATATATTCATAAAAGGTCACGAGGGATGCAGAAATAGCCCATCGGTCCAACGGGTGGACAACAAGTAACTCTTCTGAGCCCATCGCCACAGCCTTCACATGCATCCCTCAGCTAGCAGTAGCGCTTGCCAGCATTTGTAATTCAAACCTCAGAGGAAACTTGTCACACGACAGTGATTTGTGGAAAAGCTATTCGTTTACAGTGAATGAAAGGACATGTGAAAGGACAATAAAGTCACATTTTCAGAAGCGCATAAGGTGAATGGAGGGAATATGCTACCAAAATAAGAAATACACAACAAAAGAGTGATTGGGGAGAGAGAGAGAGAGAGAGAGAGAAAGAAGAGAAAAAATATAAATCAAGGTAAACAAGTCTCACCACATCGGCACTGAGCCATTCCTCTATGTCATCCATGACAGAGGACTGCGAAACGGGGATCTATGCAGCAAAGCCGTGGACAAACCAAGGAGGAACGCAACAGATGGACCACACAAGACAACAGAAACAGCAAAACACATGACAAATAACAGGAATCAACTGAGGCTCAGAAAGGAAAATGGTCAAAAAATATATTCGGCAAATTTCTTTTAACAAAAATCCGTCAAAATAAAGCACTCGACGCCCCCCTTGAGTCTGTGCTCTTATTTTGTCATGTGTGACAATCTGCTACTCGGCCATCTTTGACAAGGACAAGAGCTCCCAGGTTGTGTATTGCTCTCATTAGTGCTGTAGCGCTGACATGGCTTAACAGCTGCAGACTAATGTCACACAGCAGCACTAATTATTCCACAACATTAGCTAATTAGCAAATCACTAGAATGTGATTAAGAGATTGATTGCATGGGAGAAGCTGCAGGCGCAGGGACCGTCGAGGGGCAGACGCGTTTGTGAAGCGCGACCAACCACACAGAAACTGCACTCATGAATGCTGCATGGTTTGCAGGGACTGCGGTGATCGGCAGTGTGTGTGTGTGTGTGTGTGTGTAACTGGAAACTTGAACTTGTCGTCTTCCACATTGTTTTACTGCTTACATGATGAAGTCAAAGTCAGCGCTGGACGGTCATCAGACAAACAAAGCTGAATGGACAAATAGAACCTTTTCCTGTGTTCTTGTTATGCCACATTAAAAATCCAGGTCATGTCGCTGTGAGATCAAAGTTAATTTCAAAATAAGAGGTCCAGGCAAATGAAATTACTCGCAGGAAAAAAAAATCAGGCAACGGTGAACAGGTGGGGGAAAATAAGACATTACTTCACAACATCATCTCTAGTCTCACAAGGTTATCAGTGTTATTGCTCGTGGTTTAATCAGTTAGTTCAACTTAGTGTGATACTACTAACCAGCGCGTTATCTAAGATCCAAGGACTGTTAGAGGACAGCTGAGAAATACGCTCTACACAGCAAACAGCGAAGCAGAATTCCCTGATGCGTCAATCCTAGGAATCAGCCCATGCGTTTTGTCATTGGTTGATCCCTAGGACTGTCAAAATTGATACAAACACGTGTTAAAATGTAAAGTAAATATGGTATGTGCATTTACTCATACGAAATGCAAAGTACAAACCTGAGGTACTTTTACTTTATTTGATTATTTCTGTTTTTACATTTCCTCTGCACTACATTTAATAAAAACATAGTTGCTATTACTTTGCAGATTAAAGTTATTGATAAACATCAATAATTAAGATACATTTCATAATTTAATGCACAAATTACAATTGAGTTTGAGGACACAGATGCTACCGCTCCTGGAAAAACTCAATAGTACTGATATTTATAGGCCCTTTCATATACGACTGAGAAAACTGACATGAAAATCACAAAAGTTCAAATAAGCCTCGATGTCGAGTCCAAAACTCATATCGTATATTGGTTCTGATATTCGGTCTGCTTCAGTCCGTTGCTGTGTAGTTGAAGTATCTGTTGTTTTAGCATGTCGCAGCTAAGAAACTAATTCAGATCATGGAAATATTCCATCCAGGAACATTTGAGAGGAGCCACAGATGAGGAAGTATTACAAATGCTTGCCCATGTCAGCGCTACAGAGTTGGGTAATATGATTCAAACCTACATCTCTTTACAAATAATATTCTCTCACCAAAGTAATGCATTTTAATTTTTATCCTGGAATCTGTTGTATGAAATGTCCGTTTTCAATTAATCCAGTAAATTAAATACAAATAATCCAGTTTCCTGATTTGTAACGTTGCCAAAGGATTACAGATCACCTGCAGTTGATACGCTTTCAGGTTTTAACATATCATCAGATCACCCATCACTATATTATCTGCACATGACATGGAGGTAGATGTTCTCAGAGGGGGGGGGGAGCTAGGTTTGGTACGGGGCTTGAGTATTTCAGGACAGAGAGGTGAGAAGTGGCTGAAAAATGACGTGCAGCTCATGAGGGTAAAGCTGCAGGTGGTTGATGGCGGATAAGCGGGAGGGGCAAGGAGGACACACTGTGGATGGAGTCCTCACCATTCCTTGGGTGATAAGCCAGCTGTCTATGGGCAGCTCCTGATCTGCTGGATTATCATCCCCCTTTACCCTCAGCTGAATCAACAACAGAACAACACCTTACACCAAACGACGGTAGCAAGCCCACGACAGCGTAGCACAGAGAGAAGAAGTCAAATATGCAAGTGTGATTTAAAGAGGGGGGGGAGAACTGAGGGAAATGGTGAAAAAAGTTCATTTCACGAAGATGAAAGTGAGAGAAATAAAAAAGAAGGAAGATTCAAAGGCTCAGGATGCCTGCGGTAATAAAATGGTCATGTTTGTATACAGCGGTTCAGGTTTCAGAATCATCTGTACACACAGGGATAACCACCGATATATATATATATATACTGCTTTGTGTTCAGGCTGCAGAAGGTAACATTACATCAGTGTGAGGTTTTATTTAAATAAACAAGCCCCGAATGGAATACTAAAAAAAAAAAAAAAAGAAATCTGATACCTGCTTTAAAATCTGAATCCATGTTTGGGTAAGAGACAGAACAGATGTCTACGCAGAAGAAATGGCATTGATTTGTTTCTTATGAAAGGCATTTCAGGTTACAAGATATTATTCTAATGAGGCTCACTGCAGACAGGCCCGAATGTATTCAGTCATTACAGAGCGTTTCATTTAGGGCGAGGCCGAGGACAGACTGCTGCAGAGACGTCTTGTGGATGGACGTTGTGTTAAACTCCGCGCATCAGTACTCACCCCTCCCGTGTTCTGTTGTCTCACATCCAAAGCCGAAACCAGGCCGCCCAGAGCCTGAGGGTCCTCGTACTTCACACTGCGCATAAGTGCAAAGAACAAAGCAAAGTACCGAAGCAGCAGAATGAGAATGCAGAAATTAAACAGACACTATTAAAAATGAAGACAGAAAAAATGCTGTTAAATATGTCCCCGGCCCAAAAGAACAGGAACAGAACGGCAGAACGCGGTGAACATTTCAGAACAAAACTGAACATGACAACATGAAAAGCAAAATAAGAGCGTTGGGGCTCGGCCCAGAGGTGAAATCGAGAATGCTAGACCTACTTCTTGCGCTGATCGGCCAGAGAGCTGCTCCTGGTTTGAGCGAACATGTCAAAGTCATCCTGTTTGTGTCCCGACTGAGAGGATGGGACGCTGCTGTCTGAAGCCACATCTGGAGAGGGAGGCCGCAACAGGACAATGTAGAAATGGAACCGCGATACCGAGCACAGTAAAACGCAGACAATTCTGGACTCCAAGAATTGAAGTGGCCGGTCTTATTTCCGCTTCATAGCCAGATCAGGAATCGTCGCCTCTGCTGCCTGCAGAGGCTCGTCGGGAGGAGCGATGTCATGTTACAGCTCCTGGGAGACTGAATGCGTGGGCGTGATCCATCGGATCTCGAGGCATCAAGGGCCTTTTCCCTTTTCTCTACAGCACCGACACCATTTTGTTTTTACCTAGAGCATCCAGTGCAGAGGACAGCGAGGCTGTGGTGGGGTTACGGGCTGGGGAGGCAGTGGCCGTGGAGTTGGATGGGGAACTGGAGGAGATCCTGGGCGCGACCACAGAAGGGGAGCCCGGACCCAAATCTATCAGGTTGTCCTCTGTGGCTTCACTCAGCATCTGGAGGAAAGCGGAAACACATGGGGCTTCCGAGGTTTGTTAAAAGTGTCACACTTGCCTCCATCAGCTAGCCACAGCGTAAACAGACGGGACACGGCAGATTATCTTCAGAAACCGGCTAGCGCCAGCGCGTTAGCGACACTCACCCCGTCGTTCTGTGCTGCTCTGCCCGACCTGTACCTCTCATACCTGCAAGTGGCACAAAAGGGTTCCGTTAGAACCGAAGAAGCCTCTTGGATGAGAGACGGAACGTCTTCAACCAACTTTAAGCAAGTCCACTTCTCGAATACAAAGACCGATTGATAATTTGATTGATCGCACCTCTCGTATCGGAGGAAAATGTTGTTGAGGTCATCATTGACATGCAGCAGCTCCTCAGTGACTTCTTCATTAGAAACTCGTGAAATCAGCTCGACCATTCTCTGCTGCATTGCTCTGCAGGTTCTGTTCAGCTCCTTGATAGATTAGAACATCGACAGATTGATCATTAGCACTGGTTCACAACCAGGTCCATGAATATTTCCACATCCACTGCCGCTGGTTCGGTTGTTGCAGGGATGAGCGTTTTTGTCTGAAAACTGAAGTCCTTGCTCCCCCTGGTGGCTGAATGTAATCCCAACGGGTTTGAGGTTGACTTGTTTAAATGACAATTATATTTATGTTATAATATATGTGGAAATGTTCATGTATTAAGAGTGATTTATTTATGAACCAGACAGGATGCACTTAATAGACTTTTTTATGTGGGGAAAACATCTAATTTGATTGCTCTAGTTGTTTTTGCCTTGATCTTCATTTAAAAACAGAAAAGATACTAAGTTCACTTTAGGCTAAGCACAAGCTACAGCACGCAAACTAGCATTCATGAGTCTCTTACCTGAAGCAGCTCTAAGTCAGACGCGTCTTCCTGTCCAGGGACCATCTCCGTCAGCATCTCTGACATGACTTTGGTGTTCCCCCTCACTACCTCCAGCTCACTCCGCAGCCGCGTGATCTAAAAGTAAAGCAGGTCAAAGAGCCTCTTACTTACACCCGGCAGAGCAGACGCTCCTTCAGGAATCAGAGCTTCCAGTTATGAACCAAAAACGTAATGACTTTAGCTCGAATAAATCTGTATTACTGACGGACTGCAGTGAAATGGGCCTTTACGGATAAATGGCTTCACTTTAAGAGTGCTAAAAAAAAATCCATTAATGCCCATCACCTGCTCAGGGGTAGCTGTAATAATGCTGGGTACGTGGGGGGCTTGAGTGGTAGTTGAAGGCCTTGGGGAGGGGCTCGCAGTCCCAGCAGCAGGTGAGGCAGGGGGGGCGAGGTACTTGATCATACCCGGGTCCACCTCCGGTGTACCCTGGTAGAGAAACGGCGCTGTATACATTTACACAGATGTTGTTGTTGTTGTTGTTGTTGTTGTTGCCGTTACGGTTTGTTTCTCCTCACCCGTTGGGGCGTGTGGATGGGAGACAACGCATCCAGGTCTGCCATCGGGAATTCGACGCCTTTCCGCTTCAGCTCCTCATAGATGTGGACGACACCAGTTAGATCTGGGCAACTCCTGAAGGCATCGGCCCAGGCCTGCCACAACACACACACACACACACACACACACACACACACACACTGTGTGACCACCTGCACCAGGACGGTGGGTCGGTCAGTAAACAGAGGGGTCACTAAAAGAGACCCAATACCTGTATGAGGGACAACACTTTGTCTTGAACGATGGTGGGGGGGTTGGTTTTGGGGGAAATAATTTTGACCAGCACGCCATCAATGAAATCTCGGCTGGCCACCTGGACGTGAAATCTGTGGCCGCAGTTCTTCACACACGTCTCCAAAGCCTGCAGGAACAGAGAGAGAGCGGAGATGTGACATAGACAAATAGATTTTTTTATTTTTTTTTTAAATTGGAAATCAGGAGGCACTGGAGAAATAAATCAGATCAGGAACACTTTATTGATCCCTGCTGGGACCAGGTAAAAACACAAATAGAAAGACTGTTCTTATTCCACGAGATATCTCACTTGGGATGCCGTCATCACATCAAAGGGGCTTCTAACAGAGAAAGACAGACAAACGGCGCTCAGAAGACATGGACGTGCGAAGAGACAAGGAGCACAGCAGCTTTATGCAGCGGCGCCTGGACTAACAGCAGGACAAAACGTCCTGAGAATATAAACAATAATAATTCTGACCCCCCCTCACCGTCAGCGCCAGCATCACCTCTCTGTAGTTTCTGTTGCCACTCAGTCTCTTCTTCAGGGCCCGCATGGCGTCTCTGGGCCTGGAGGGAAACGGCACAGGAGAAGTCGGATAGCGTTCCCCAGCAGAGAGCGGGCGCAGTGTCTTTAACTGGAAATAAATAATGCATTTATCTGTAGCATCGCACCGTCTGTGTCTCTCTTTTCTTTTATCTGACTATTGATTTCTCCAAAGGGCTAAATCGAAGCCGAGTAGCCACACGCTACTCGTCTATTAGATGCAATAAGCTTCTTACGAATTTCTCAGTGAGATGCGGTACATTTATGGAGTGAGGGGGCTGAAGAGATGGAGAGGGAGACGGATCATTAAATCTGATACGTGGATTCTTTGGGCAGCAGTCAGCTTCAGATTTCGTCTCACAGACGTTGTTTGGTTTTGAATGTTTTGGTCACGCATTTGAAAACTGAGTTTTGACAAAACACTCGAGCAGAATTCTTTTTTTTTTTCCTTGCAGCATCTCTTGAACCGCGAGACCAAGTCTGGAGCCGCACGCACAACGTCTCACTAGTCGAAGACAAGACGCTCTGTGTTCTGCGGAGCCGAACTCCCGTCCTGAATGTGCTTTGGGCGTGACAGCGAGCTCTCCGGGTCGCATGCCAAGACAATGACGGTGTGTAGGCATGGGGAATGTGAGGGAGCGGGAATGGAAAGAGACAGATTCAATAATCCTACTGGCAGACATCTTTTCAGAATTTCATTTGTTTAGATGATAAAACTTTGTCATTAATACACCTCAGTGTGCGGAGCTAGAAACCTTTCTTCAATAGATAAGCGCAAGTAGCTCCAAAAGTTAGAAAACGTTTTATTGCACATTAAATCCCCTTAATATCTCGCATGGGGGAGATCTGATAGAAAGGAACCTTTATAAACGATGGAGAAAGCACAGCAACGTAAAATCAAAAGCGTGTCTTATAAACCCAGGGGGGACATCTTCTGACGGAGGAGACTGACATAAGTAGTTCATTCATAAATACACAGAGCCAGGCTTCCTGTTGTGCTGCTGGAGGCATCGAGTCACACCGTGTGTCACAAAAAACAGCGAACGTTGTTGGGGTTGACTAATTCAGGAACCAGGAGTCTTTCCCTACCAAATAGACTTGCTATTAAAATAATAGAATGTCCATAAAGTTGATTTTTAAGCGAGTGTTGTCGGTGTAATCGCCGGTGTAGCAGCTCACCCCTCGTCTGTCTCATTTATAATATCACAAATCTCCATGTTGAGGGTCCAGTCCTCCGTCTGCAGGCCTCCATCTGTGGCCCTTTCTGCAGGAAAACATAAAAACACAATCCATCACATGCTTTTATTTCCACATACCTTTTGTGACTGATAATTAGGTGTGAATGAGTGTGAGAAGATGTCTGTCGTGTAAGCATTTCAGCGAAAGAAATCTGTCGTTCTCTCTTTTTTATTTTTAAAGCTTTCTTTAGATTTGTGCACGTGCTTCGTTATTTCACTTCTTTAGGTTAGAGACAGATCTCACAGGAACGTGAAGCGATCTCTGTGCATGACTCAGCTGCGCTCTCAGCCAGAGACCCGCTTCCCCCTTCACACTCCACCCCACCGATTTAATAGTACTGTGGGCTGCAGCCAGGAAATCATGTGATCCAGACTGTGACAACCGGCAGCCATCGCAGCGTTCCTCGCTCCGTCTCCTTCCTCCCCCCACGTCCCCTGAAATCCATCCGTTATGTCAGCGTGCAAGGTCGTGCATAGCGGGGGTTAACAGACAAATAGAGAAAAGGAAAGAAATAATCATCTGTGTGAAACAAGCGAGAACGACGTCGAACGGGAGCGTTGCTGATGAAGCTCAGTGCCTCATGTGTGCATCTATTCAAAGTCAATCCTCCCGGCCCTGAGGATGGACGCCACCCCAGTCAGGCGTTAGCGGCCACTAAAGTTACAGATCTGTGCCCCTCTCAATCTCTAAAGGTTCTGTCCCGTTCTGATTCTTTCCACACACACACACACACACACACACACACACATTCCACTGGCGCTAATCATTCGTCCTCTTTTGACTGCATTTACACCATTTCTGTTATTTTTTGCTTCCGCTTTCCACAATAACAGGAGTTTCACAGCAGAAATAACCCAATAGATGCAAATAATAATGAATACTCTTAAGCGTGTAGTTAATAATACTTAAAGGAAGGCTGTCTGGTCAAATAGCCGAAATTCCTTCATTAGAAAACACAGAGTAAAATACAGATTTCGTGTATTTTCTCATGCATTTAAAGTCGCTTGTTTTATAAGCTTTTATACTTGCCCGTGTCTATTTACTACAACTGTGTACCCTTTGCAGGATATCACGAGGGGTTGACGAGCCTCAGCATAGCCAATGCAACGTTGCACACTCACGTTCACAACGCTGGACCATTCAGTGACAGATCAACATCACCTTTGTGCCTTTCACTGTGGAAGAAAGTCAAAACACCGAGAGGCGAGGAGGAGGAGGAGGAGGAGGAAGCATGCAACCTCAACACAGAAATACCCAACCAGCTGGAAGGTTTGAACTCAGGTCCTTCCTGCTGCAACATGACTGTGCTAACCACTTCACCACCAGGACGACCTCTCTGTACACACCAATTCACTCCGATACGCATTTGTTAGGAAAAATGGAATTCAGGGAGAACAGCGGGCAAAGGGCCTCGACCATGAAGAAGACAAGTAAACATGAAAAACTTCCCCTCATACATGACATCCTCGATAAATAGCTACGGCTGAGCGTAAACAGATTGTTGGACGTTATTTCACAGAATCCTCTGGCGGTATTTCATTTGTTGCGTATCAGATTTGTTCAGCGTCACGTCAACAGAGACCGGACCTTGACACACACACCCCTCTGGCTAAACTTGAGCCAACGTGGTACCCACCCTGCGTGGGCTATTCACCACCTTCTCAGTCACATAGAAACAAAACTCTGAGCTGTATTAGTTTTTTCAGAATGCATCACCCATCAGACGTTATCCGTCAGTAAAGATCTCTCACACATCGTCTCTCCGCACAGACACCTGGCTGAACAATGCCACACACTGCAGCAACGGAAGGCGACAGATGCCGCCATCTTTGTGATATGGATCCCAGCCCCCTGCGTACTTTAGGGCCATCTTGGCCTATCATGACACACAGCGGCTGACCAGAAGTGGCTGGCAAAATCCCACTCATTCAAATGGATGTCCTTCCTCCAAACTGTTTACATCCAGGGTACAAAGAAGCTGTTTAACAATTTAATTGACAAATTATTTAGAAAAGGGCAACACACTCTCCTTTTAGACACACAAGATGAGGTGGATTCGCAAAATACTTTAGAAAACTGCAGTGTTTGACAAAGGTCAACAACGAAAACATTATATGTTGATATAAAGTATGAGTTGGTTCCCAACTGGCAGAGGCTTAGGTAAATATGAATGAAACAGGAACTGTGGAAACTTCATAAACTTTTGTATTCAAATGTAATTTAAAAAAAAGTTTACAAATCAAGAAATTAAAAGAAAGGCTGGTCATATAACAGTGAAGACAGGTCAAAGCTGATATATCCAGATGCAGCAAAGAGGAGCGTTAATAACCTGAATAATCACCACAGCATTGATCCTTGAGTTTAAGAACTACAGACCAGGTAGACCAAGTGTCACCTTTTGTCCTGGAACTACAGGGATACTCAACTTCAAATTGGCTGAGGCTCAAAAATACATTTTACCCCATATGTAGCTTCATTACGCAGAATGTCTCCAGTTTTAAATGTCTTGCATTGTAAAAGTAAAGGCACTGCTCTGACAGCGGCGTTAGGCGTGTTAGATTAGCTGGCTAACATTAGCTAGTAGCTCGTTCCAAGCAGATGACGTTTGCTGTGAGGATGCTCGCTGGCGAGAGACGGCGTTTCATGTCCCGTAAATTATATTTTAAAGTCCCGAATCCCTGCCCAAACTCAAATTGCGTAAAGCGGTGGGGGGGTATCATATCTCTCGCGGATACTTTCGAGGCAAACGTACCGATACATTGTCCCACGGGCGTGCTGTAAGGATTGCCAAGCAAGAACTCCATCTTGACAATAAACAGTCCACTCGGGAATGACGGAGGCTGTGGCCACAGAGGCGGGGCTACTAATGGCTGCCTGAGAACTAATGCTATTGGTCAAAAAAACAGACCATTGATCTGACCAGCCAATCATGTTTAGCAACTCATGCTATGTTCAAAAACACAATTAATCTTGCAGTTATTCTCAGGTTTGTTAAAATAAAAAAGGGAAACTCGTGTGTCGATGCTAAAATCCAGAATATTGATGTTCATGATTATTATATCCACTTATCTCTAAGTATACCTCTTAATAATTGTATGCAAAATTTTGCGTCATCACGTCAGCAAAAATTCAATTTCTTATTGTCGTTACACTCAAATCCGAGTTAATGTGAACATCTGTTTTCATATAATATGAAAGTCTTTGAACGCAGCTTATCTGTGAGCTAGTTGCTATGCAACGGTGTAGTCAACAGAGGTAAGCAGTTTCTTACTTAAATGGTTATTCCATTCCATAATATCAATAGGAAAACAATGAAAACTAAAGATATAAGATCAAAATATATCTATATATGAATGAGTTGTTAACATCGAGTGATGTTTGTCTCGTAGATTAATCCATTTATTCGTTCATCCTCAGCTATTGATTGATAACGAATCTACCACAAACGTATCTACGCCATCGTGACTGAACAAAACAAGATCAAAACAAGCAAAACATGATCGAGTTTCTTTTATTTAGGAGACGCTTACGTAATTTGAGCCTCTAACCTCCCTAAGCAGCAGGATGGATGCGCGTTGGGTTCAATCTGAGCCCATCGTGATGGATGAGGAGATTGTATGGGAGGCAGTGAGAGAGCAACTTCCTCAAGACTTTGTTCGGTGTGTTGAAATGACAGAGGGAATCAGCTACGGTGAAATCCTTCAACTAAAACTGCCATTGAGAAGTGAGATATGTTTCTATATCGATTCTTATTTGCGTCATTATGTTATGTTGAGGTTAATTTGTTTTGTTTTGTTTTGTTTTTTTTCTACAGGAATTGCAAAAATTGGCCACTTATGTGAATTCACACTCTTGACCAGGCTGGAGTTGAATAACAATCTCATAGATAAGATTGAAGGTCTAGACAGTCTGGCTAATCTGACATGGCTGAGTAAGACCAAACTCTATGTTTTCATTCTGTTCACACTTTCTTACATAATTATGGAAAGATGTAGAGAATATCATAAACACCGCCTTAGTGACCACCAGTAATAATGCCTCTTACTGTGTCTTCCAGATCTGTCCTTCAACAGCATTGAGAAAATTGAGGGATTGGAATCATTGAGGAAACTCGAAGTGCTGAATTTGACCAACAACAGTATCTCTGTCATTGAAAACATGGACACGCTTGAGAAACTCACACATTTCCACATTGCAAATAACCTTATTGGACAGCTGGACAATGTAACATTTGTTTTTTTTTTTGTTTTTTTGCAGAAATCACACACTATGAGCAACCCTTGGGTGTTTCAAGTGTTTTATTTTATGCAATAAAATACCTAACCAAATGCAAATGTCGTGCATTTCAAAGGTGTTATATCTAAGGAAGTTTGTGGATCTGTTCAGCCTCATCCTACATGGGAATCCTGTCTCTAAGGATGACAGTTACAAACTTTCCATCGCAGCCCACTTCCCAAAATTGATGTCAATGGACAGTAGATTAATTGACCAGGACACAGTAAGTACAGTCATTTGTTTTGACACAAACTCATGTTTCATAATGTTTTGTTGTTGTTGTTGTTGTTATTTTGTATGGTGTTGAAAACTGTATACCTAACTCACATATGTCTGTGTGCAGAAAAAAGAGGCATCCATCAAATTCCAGTCTGTTATTGAGAAAATAAAATTCGACGAGCTGGAAAGAGCTAATGAGGCTAAAGTGGAAGCTGAAGTCAAATTACACAGAGTAATACTAAGTTGGATATGGTTATTTGTTTTCCTCTGAGCTCTACACAAGATATATAAGTTCAGTGCTTTCCTACAGAATGCCTTTGTGGAGTTCCTAAATGGGTCTGATCTGCTCAAGAACATGATCAAAGACGATCCGGAGGCAGAGAGCCTGTACTCTGTGCCTGGGGTAGCGCCTCTGCTGGAACAATATCCTTTGTTGCCTTTTTTTTCTTTTTCTAATCCATGCATGTGTATTATTAGTGGTGTATAAGATACATTCCTTGACCTTGGCAATTACATTTGAACAGAAAATGCTGGCATTGTTTATGCAGATATTTGAATTAGGCTTAGCTGAACACAAGCGCAGAGAAGCAGAGGTGAGCTCCTTCTACAGCGGTCACATGGAGGCTATGACAGACTGCCAGCAGAAAGCATCACAGATTTTGGTGGAGTTTGAGAAGCAACACAAAAAGGTAAATAAAGAGTGCCAGGATGTTTTCAAACTTACATGTGGCTACGCTCATCAAACTTTGTAAATGAGTTATTAGTGCAACATGAACTCTCGTATTCGCCCCTTTCTATAGGTAACGGCGGAGCTGAAGCAGTTGTCAGACCCAAATCTAGTGAGCGTCAAAATCGACCACCACCACAATAACATCGACCAACTCTGTAACAGTCTCCTGGCATTGGAGTGTCAGCTGGTGAGCCAGCTGGAGGTAGGTGTGGGTGGACAAACTCAATTTAACCTGATGAAAAGTATAGTCCCAAAAATCAAGGCTTAATTATATAAGTAACATGTCTTTGCAGGTTCCAAAATCACAGTTTAGACTTCATCCCACATCCTACATCATAATAAAGTTTTCTGTTTCAGGACATCACCCAAATTTTTGACGTCAGCATCTCAGACATGATTGACAACTTTGCTGAATCTGCTCAAGGGCTATATCCTTTTCTGATGTGCATCATCTTAAAGGCTTTCTATCATTTTTAATAATTCCGCTTCCTGGTCATCGCCGTTGGAATATTGGTGGTTGATTTACAGTTTCCTTGACACAGTTGTACATTTTCACAGTGTCAAGATTTGGACAAAGATTATCACGAGAAGGTAACAGAGATTGCTATGGAAACTTTGATGAATGCAACGGAGGATGACATGCCGAAAGAGGAAGAAATGGTGAGTCTCACTATCACAAGGCGTGAAGGCCAATTTACTATGTGGCCCTGAATGTGTCAGACTCAGATGAGGATATTTTTCATTGCCAGTGTCAGTTACTTTAACCCTTCGCGTGTGTTTTCTGTGCAGCTGTTTACAAATGAGACAGAAGTGAGGAGTGTTCTGGCCACCACCCATGATAACCACGTGGTAAAGATCAGGGACAGAGAAACTCAGCTGGTTACTGGTGTCAATGCCTGGAAAGCAGCTCTCGTTGAAGGGGTGTGGTCCTGAAATCCAGTTTAACAAACACCCATATTTACACTTTTTATAGATGGAAAAAACTCTCCTCCTAATCTGACAATGATGTTTTCATTTTGTTTTAATTGGTTGATATAGATCAAAGACAAAGTAGCCAAGCAACACGACATGCGCCTCGCAGATGTTCACAGATATGCCGTCCATTTGAGGAAGCAACTGGAGGAATCTGAGAAGAATCATCAAGAACTACTTCCCCAAAAATAGTGCCTGATGTATTAAGTGGGGGTGGGGGGACAATAAAATAAATAGAATGGGGCATATTCAAAAGTTAATGAACAATTATACACATTTCACTGTGTGCAACTGAATATATTTGTGTATTTTTTCCATATCCATTCAATATTTTTGAAAAATAATTCCACCATATTTGCTGTCTATTTGGAAATTTTAGAGATATTTTTATGATCAGTTTTTGGTTCCTTTGCTTGTTCCCAAAGCAATCAGATGCATGTGCATGTATTTATTCATTCATTCAGTCAGTCAGTCATTCATCTTCTGTCTTCAGCAGCTTATCCAAAATACAAGTCGCAAGGCTATGCTGTATAGCTTATCCCAGCTGGCTACAGGCGAGAGACGGGGTACACTCTGGATGAGTCGCCAGCTCAGTGCAAGGCCACAAATAGACAAACAAACATTCACGCTGACATAAACACCTACAGACAATCTAGACTAGAGTGTCCAATTCACACATGTTTTTGGAGGTGGGAGGAAGCCATAGATCCCAGAGAGAACCCGCTCAGACACGTGGAGAACAACAAAGTCCACACAGAATGTAAGACTTACAGAGTAACTATTAAAGAGTTATATATTCAAATTCACTAATTTAATTGGCACAAAATATGTGCAGTCAAATATCATAATAAAAATAGGAATCAGAAGAAAAGTACAAACTTTACATAGTTTTTCATTTGTTGTTTATGTGTAGGCAGACAATAATTGGATTGTGTCATCTATAAATTAAATATGAGAAACAGAAGAAATACATCTTTAGGAAACAGATCAAATGTTAAGTCAAAGCCAGAATAAATACAAAACGAGACCTTAATTATTGGTCTTAATTGTTTTCTTAATTGTTTTCTACATTGCGAATTTTTAGTATAGTAGAAATTTGAATACATCTCCCAGAATGCTTTGGGTGTGGCACATGAGTGCCACTCTCCATCCAATGAAATCCAGGGAAGTTGGATTCTGAAATGACGCGTTCTGCGTCCGCTCCACAAACATCGATCCAGTGAATGGATGAGCAAAGTTCCGGATGTCGTGTCGCTGTCGGACGATCCCGTCCCGTCCAGTCTCTCCGAGTCCGCAGCCGTGTTTTATTCATTCACAAAGTTCATGACGGTGGTGACGCTTTCGCGCTCACAATGCCTGTCCGTGCAGAGTGCTGCGGTCACACGGCCACGGCCTGCCGATCCTCGGCCTGTCTGGATCCCCCGGCGCCGATCAACACGCACCAGCCGGGGGCGGCCACCTCGCTGCTGTACAGCGGCTCGCAGTTTCGGGGTTTTCAAAAAAGCAAAGGCAACTCGTACGGCGTTGAGGTTGTCTTGCAGGTAACGTGAATTACTCTTTTGCTCTTTTGCATGCTGGCTGACGTTCGATAGTGACCCGAGCCAGCTCAGGTGACTCTACCTGGAACATTCACGCAAAGTGCCGCAGATTCCGGATTGTATGTTTTTCACTGTTCTCACAGTCCTCCTGTATTTATTATTATTATTATTTTATATTCATGACTTCGAATTTTAATACATTGATAAACTGTTCTTTTCCCCCTATCTTTGACAGCATGTGACAGTGGAAGACTCATGTTTGTGTGGATACCTGAAAATCAAAGGTCTGACTGAGGTAAAATGAATAAATACATGTATTAGACATACTAAGATCTACTCCATTATAGACTGAATTAAAACTTTTATTTTTTTGTTAATACAGGTTAAATTGTGATTAAAGTTTAGAAAATGTACGTAAATGTGAGCCGAGGATCTCGTCCTTAACTCAAGCCTGTCAACTACATGTTCGTTACCTTTTTTAACACACTGGAGGGGAAAGGTCAACAGGATCCTGGAGTGACCCTTGGCTGCAGCCAAGCAGCCGCAGGGTGTCTCTACGCCACTGAAGTTATGCGTCTGGTGTAAACTTGCTAATTACTCTGAAACGGCAGATAATTGTTGGTGTTTCATCCTGGGCAGATGATCAATGACAGCCAGAGAAAGCAGATCAATTGTGATTATCTTCATTTAGTAGAATATATTTGTATGCACACCTGTATAATATGCGTAGAGTATACAGGTGCAGTGTGATTTTTACGTGATCATATGATCTCCGCTCCACTTTTGCCTGTTTAGATTTTCGTGTCATTGTTTCCATATGAAACTAGAAAAGCACTCAGAGAGCGCAGACCTCCACCAAGCAGCTCATTCCCCTTGATTAAATTTACATGGTGATCTGGATCATCACAAAAAGGTTCTAAATTGTTCTTGGTATCTTTATACACCAACCATGAAAAGTAGACGTGAATCAGGGTTGGTGTGTATTTTTTTTAAACAGATTTTTTTAATCTGTAAAGGAAGTTTTCAATGTTAAAATGTACTAATATTTTTTTCCCTAAAGTCATTCTGGATCTAATCCAGATGAGATTCGGTGGAGAGATGGAAGCCCCCACCCTACATACCTTTGTCAAATTCCACAAACATCGATCAATAATCAACTGAGATATTGAGGAACACATTTTGAAGCTCCATTGACTGCAATGTTAACGAAAATTTCAAAGTGATCCAGAATCCAGGATCTCTTCTGGATCATCACCAAAATGTAATCATCTGTTCCTGTTAAACATTCCCAACATTTCCTAACAATTCCATCCAGATCCGTCCAGAATGTCTTGAGTTATCTTGCCAACAAGCAGACAGACAGACAGACAGACAGACAAACACCGGTGACTCCCTGACCCCCGCCTCGCCTCAGCACGCATCAGCCATTTCTCTCCTTTCTGTTGTCTTTCTTGTGACAGGAATATCCCACCCTCACAACGTTCTTTGCCGGGGAAATTATAAGTCGGAAAAGACCCTTTTTAACAAGGAAGTGGGACGCAGATGAGGATGTGGACAGAAAGCACTGGGTTTGTCCTGTTTGATTCTCTGCTGACGCAGCGCTAACATGGTGAAACCATCGCTGGGGGGGGGGGGGGGTCGTCATCTATATTTGCATGCTTTGTGAGTTGCTTTCCACGTGAATGTGGTAAAAGTTGGACTTCATTTTTAGTTTCTGTTCTTTTATAATATTTATTGGAACTCTTCACAGGGAAAGTTTAAACCTTTTTACAAATATGCCAGAAGTTTCAACTCTGACGACTTTGACTATGAGGCGCTGGACGACGGCGACTACGTCTTCATGAGGTGGAAGGTCGGTGCTCGATTCTGCTCTTGTCCTTCCTTTGGCACTTGCGTTAGCTTTAAGTTCTAACCTTCACTTCTCTCCCAGGAGCAGTTTCTGGTCCCAGATCACACCATCAAAGACATCAGCGGAGCTTCTTTTGCTGGCTTCTATTACATCTGCTTCCAGAAGTCGACAGCCACTATTGATGGCTACTATTTCCATCGGAGCTCAGAATGGTGCTTACCAGCATTTTACAGCAGTTAAATCCACTTTTTTTTTTTTTGCTAAGTTAATGCTTGCTCTTTTTTTCTTTGATTTCTACTTATATCTGCAGGTACCAGTCTCTAAACCTAAACCACGTTCAAGAGCACAGTATGCCTATCTATGAATTTCGGTGACAAGCAAGTACACGCAGACGAGTACTGCGTCAAGCAGGGGACAGTCCACACTGACCTGCGCTTAAATGGGACACGAATGATGAAGAGTCCTCTGCTGCAAAGAGTGGAGCTGACCTGGATTCCTCGCCGCAGGAAGACAATCATCCGGTCAGAAAGGAAAGAGTTTTGTTCAGTAAAACCCAAAGATTTGTGATATTGACCCAACACAGTAAAGAGGAGCACCGGCGGGTAATGATCTACTTCTCCTGCGAGCTCTGCAAGACTACCAGCGGCGTTATGGTCTGTTACTCGGGAGCGTTTGATCGGGGAACAGCTGAATGTGAGAGATAATTGGGTCAAGATTACCGTGAGGCCATAAATATCCAATTGTGTGTATATATAATAGACTTTAAATTAATATTTCTTTATAGAAGCCAAAGATTATTTCCATATTTTATAACCAGGTTGCTTTATTTTTTTAATCATAGCAGACCTTGGGTAGGATAACGTAAGACAATGAGGAGGTATATTTAATAACGGTGACCAGTATTGGAAGCTTCGATAGGAGTAATAAAACCTCCTTTGACACTTATGGGGAAAACTTGCTGCCTTATTTTTAATTGCTATAAAGTTTTCTTTAAAAAAAAAAGGGAATGATTATGTTTGTAATGTTTCATTTGAAAAAAGATTATGAATGAATGTTTCTGTGTTTGAAATGCAGAGCTGCCACTTTTGTTGCTTCCACACATGCAGTTGCAGCATAAGTCGATTCTCTTTGCTGGGGGGGGGGCGTTGCCATTCAGATGACTCTAAAATAATGAATAACATTTACACATTTTACACACAAAATGTTGCAAAGCAATACAAGGAATGTTAATGAGAGTTTCCTTGCGAATCGTGACTGAATAGTACACCAAATACTTCAAAGAATCTGTTGTGTTGATGAATCTTGAGTGCATTTTGTGAAGTGAAATAAAGAGTGATCTATTTCTTACACTGATTGTTAGTTGACATTTTTGCTTTCATTTTAAAGAGTGTAGAGACACAGAAATAGTCCTCGACTTGATTCATAACTTGGCACTAGATGTCAGCAGAGAACCGAATGTTCCAATTCCCTTCCAATCGCTTCTCACGGATTCCCAACCAAGCTATATAATAATAATAATAATTTATATATTATAATTGGCGCTTATCTGATTTACTTAATTCTCAGCGACAACGAATCATTTGTTTAGGAAGCTCCTCCAGAATAGATCAATGACTAATCCTTAATCCCTTCTCGAGAACATTATAGGCAATAATCTTAAAGTGTGGTTCGTCCATGGCGGACATAATGGACGGGTACAGTGACACACAAAAAACCCACAAAGTGACAGCATGGCTTTGGCATGGCTTTCTGTTGTTTGCATGAGCGGCATTAAGAGCTAAAGATAGCTCACAATGAGGAGTGTCCGGGTTCCAGCTCCACTGATGGGGAATACATTTATTCAGATGAGGGAGCGGACAGGACATTCCTCACACACACACACACACACACAAAAAACACACACACTCATAAACATTTATTCAAAAACTTTATTTTCATAAGGGAAAACAAGAACAACAGAAAAATAGAATGAGATTAAATAAAGATTTTTACAGTCACGTGTTTATTCTGGTGGATGGACTGCGCGCATTTAAACAGACCTGCCTCCAATCTGGGATTATTTTAATAATTCCCTTCAGGATCCATCTCGTCTCTTCTTCCTGATGAGATTACAATTATTAACAACCTTGCTGATTTTGAGGCATGCTGCGTAAATGAAGCTTGACTTGATTGACGAGCTGCAGCTTTTTGTGCAACGTCGGACTTTCCTGGTATCCATGCAGGTGACGCTGCGCGTATACGTGGCATCGGGACGGGCCACACCTGCGTGGGGCGTCGCTACAAATACACCTGCGGAGCGCGCCTGCTTCAGTAGCGGACCAAGGGCGCGACGTTGTGCCTGCGTCGGTGCACCATGGACGGCCAGCGGTATCCAATCAGCGTCCGACTAGTTGGAGTCATACGCAAAGAAATAGGCAAAGTAAGCGCCGCAGAGCGCGTTCACAAGGATCTGCGCGTTCATGCGGTGTGATTAACTATCATTTATTCCCTCTTCCAGATGTACATCGCTTCCGTGCTCTGGTCGGACAAGAATGAAATTGTGGTTTACAGAACTTTTGCGGCTTTCGAGAGCATGCACGTGAGTATAAAACCTATACTACAGCCTATACAGCGCGCGCACGGTCGCCCGTGCGTGTTTGTTAATAACACTTTCATTCATGCGGCAGAAACAACTGAAGAAATCGTTCCCTTCCGGAAGTAAAATGAAGAAGTCCGACAGAGTCATCCCCAAATTTCGAGGTATATATATGTGTGTGTGCGTAAATTGCGCAATGGGAATTACGCAGTCGCATCCCGATGGGACTCTGACAGCACGCGCGCACGCGCTCGCTGTGCTTTCAGACAAACATATGCTGAACACCAAACAGAAGAAGGGCACCGGGAAGTCTCTGGAGCGCCGAAAGTTCCTGCAGAGCTATTGTGATGATCTCCTGAACTGCGGCCCGCGGGTCTGTCAGTCTCCAGAAGTGGTCCAGTTCTTCCACCCCAACGACCAGGACCTCCAACCCGAGTTCACCAAGAGTGGGTAGGCGGAACATCCATATGCATCCATTGCCTTTTGGGTTCTGGACGAGAACTAACCTACATCTGCTGCACTTCAAAGAGGATGCGGAACATATTTTATATTATATGAACGAAAAGGCAGTCCATTACATCGAATTCTGCTTTAAAGGCCATTTTCCAGAACATGCATGAACATAATTTGATAGAACCTTTTAACAAGGACACAGAAGTAAACGATGCAGCCTTTGTTATATGTGTAAATACATATAACAAAGTCTTTGACCCTTTACTAATTGTTTCTTTGGAAGAGAATCAATATAGAACCCTCAATGGTGCAAAAAAAAAAAGTTCTTTACACAAATGAATGAGTTTGTAGTTTATCCCTAAAATGATTAACAATAGAAGGAAGCAAGAATGTAAAACAACTGAGATCTATAATGTTAAATGGCATCTGAGAGGATCCACCTGGAAGCGTTTTGAAAGGTGTGTGTGTGTGTGGGGGGGGGGGGGGGTCGTATTCTCTTTCTCTTTGCAAAATGAAACCACTCCTCTCCTCTCCAGCATCCTGATCATGCTGTCGGACGACGAGATCAGGCCCGATGCGGGGCCGGCTAGCATCAGCCACGTGACCCAGCCGTTCGTCACGGAGACGTACAGATGTGTGGCCGCTTACGAGACCAAAGACACGAAGAACAAACCGTTCAAAGTGGCCGCCGACGAAAAAGTCGATGTCCTCATCAAAGACAAAGGAGGTGGGTGGGAGAGTCCGTGTGGCGGTTCGAAATGCGCTGAGACCTGATGCGTGGTGTGGGACGCAGGGTGGTGGCTGGTGGAGAAGGAAGACAAGCAGATGGCCTGGTTCCCCGCCCCCTACCTGGAGAAGCTCGAGGATGATCTCGATGATGAAGATGAGATTGATGGGTCTTTTGAAAAAGGTATGGCGAGGAGTCTGATTTATGAGCGCTTTGCACACACACACAACGCAAACGCAGTCGAAGCGCCGCCATCGTGTCCTGAACTCTCCATCACTTTTAGCAATGTCCTACACGGCCATCAAGAACTACAAGGCCACCAAAAGCGACGAGATAAGTGTCGCCATCGGCTCCGTGGTGGAAGTCCTGCTGCAGTCCGACAACGGCTGGTGGCTCATCAGGTATTACTCCACTTTTGGCTGAACCGCAGCGTCATTAGAGAGACTATGTAGTTGCCACGGTCCCCCGAGACATGCCGGTGGAAGTCAGCGGGAAGGGAACGCGAGGATTGTTGCGCCTTTCACCTTTCCGGTTCGTAGGAATGATTAGGCGGATGCGAGAACAATCCTCAGCGACTGTCAGACAACCGAGAGAACAGGTTCTGGGCAGGATGATGAATGGACGTTGTGCAATGAGAGGAAAGCGATCTGCAGCGAAAGCGTCGAGCGTGAATTTCAGATTTCAACGCTGCATTCTTCTTCATTTGTTTGTTTTTTTACACACAACAGGCACAATGGCAAAACCGGTTACATCCCCACCATGTACCTGCAGCCCAACAACAACAACAGCAGCCCTCGACTCCGCCTCACTGCGAGCCAGCTCGACCTTAGCGTCCCCTCCCCCAACCCGGAGCCGCAGTCCCCTCAGCTAAGCAGCTCGCAAAGTAGCCTGCCGCCGCTTCCACTCATCAGGAGCCCCTCACCTGGCCTGCGGCCCCCGGAGGCCAGGCAGAGGTCCAACTCTCTCACCGTCCTCGGTGAGATGCCTCGTCCTCTGGCGTCGCCGAGGAACGTGCGGCGTGCCGCGCGCACCCCATCCCCCATGCCGTCGAGGCGTAACCCTCCACCAAAAATCACAGTGGAGATGGACGAAGACGAGCGGAGCTATCTGAGCGACAGCAGCGAGCTCAGCTTCAGCGACGACTTCAGCTCCTCCTCGGAAAGCTCGGCCCTCAGTTTGACCCAGAGCTTGAACGAACAGCAGCTGCGTCACAGAGATACGCCCCAGCCCAGGCCTCGCAGCCGCCTGAGCACGACGAGCAGCGCCGACACCAGACTGAGCCCCAGCCTCTCTGATGCCAACCTATTCAAATACCCAGCGTCACCCAAGGTCCCACCCAGACCGCATGCCAGCGAGATCCGCACCCGCTGTTCCACCGTCACCCGCAAGAACGCAGCCAAATCCCCGTCGCCCACACAAGCCCCGTTAGTGATCCTGTGAAGCCGTTTATATACGTTTCTATCGGCATAGATGAAGTTTCGCAAAGGATTGAATTCTGCTAATTACAACCTTTTCTATTTTCAAATAATGAGACATTAAGAAGAGAGAAATCCATAGCTATCAACTTCTTTCACCGTTTTCTTTTCTTCCCAGTAAAAGTGTAGAAATCTGACTGGTTAAAAACAGATATCCTTGATGTTTCACGTGTAATCTTTGAGAGATGCATCACTACTGAACATGTACAAAAGGATGCGTTGTAAAAATCATCAGCGTGCAGATCATTTGTCGGGACGGATTTCCCGATGCGCCTCGCCACCGTTTGGATTGATGCTTTATTTAGATACGTTTTGATCAGCGCTGTGCATCGCCTGCATCTTTAATGTGCGGCTTCTTCCCTTGACCGCAGAAACGTGTGCAAATACAACAATGTGCATTTGGTGGCTCCGATGGGCTTCCTGTTAAAAGCAGGTTTGCAGCCAACTCGGCCTGAAGAATGAGGTGTGTGTGTGTAAAATAATGGTGACAATCAGTTATGGGTGTATTCATGTAGAGCTTGAAAGTAATAAATGCATTTTGGGGAAATTAAAGTCTCTGTGGGTGTTTTTTTTCTTATGCCGCTGCAGATTTACTTTGATGCATACTTTCAAATAGTATTAGTTATTCTCTTAGCCTTGAGCTTGGATCAAGCTTCGTGGACACGGATTCTAAATTTCCCGTAATGGAACAATAGCATCTTGTCAGGTGCAACAAAGAAAGCATTCATCAAATGCATCGGAGGATTAGCAGCATTCCTTGTGATGACTAAGTGCTTCGTGTACACAGGACGATTTATAACAGCATTTCTGTCATGACTTTCATTACTGATCATGCGCAGTCGGTCAAAGGTTCGAATTCAGTGGGGTCAAGAAAGCATTTGGTAGCCACCGATTGCGCAAGTCACCCCCCTTAAAAAGATGAGGTTTGTAATTTTCATCATCGGTACACTTCAACTGTGAGAGACGGGACGGAACATAAATAAAAAAATAAAAAATAAAAAATAAAAACATACAGGAAATAAAATTACAGGATTTTTAAGCAATTTGTATGAATGGTGCAGAAAATAAATACTCGGTTGTCAATGTCAGAGGTCAAACCTTTCCTGTAGTTCTCGACCCGGTCTGGACACTGTATCTGGTATTTTGGCCCACTCTTCCATGCAGAGCTCTAGAGCTGGGATGTTTTGGGGTCGTCACTGGGCAACGCTGACTGGGTCTGGAGTCTGGAGTCCGGCTCGGCCACTCCTGGACCATGACATGCTTCTTACGGGCCGCCCCTTAGTCGCCCGGGGCGCTGGCCCCAAGTCGAGGGAGATTGGCAGTGATCTTGTACTTCTTCCACTTTCTAATTGCTCCAGCAGCTGGTCCTCTTCTCACCAGGCTGCTTGCCTATCGTAGATTGGCTTATCCAAGGCCTTGTCCACACCTCTAATTATGTCCCCGCTGTCCTTGGACAGCCCTCTGGGCCTTGGCCATGGTGGAAATTGGCATCTGGCTGTTTGAAGGTGTGGACAGGTGTCTCACCTACAGGTAACGAGTTCAAATAGAGGTAACGAGTGGGGAGCTAGCAGAGCTTCTTAAAGGGAAAGTAACAGGTCGGCGAGGGCCAGAGTCCTGGCTTGTTTGTAGCTGCCAAATACTTATTTTATGCAAGAATTTACAAATAAATTATTTAAAAATCATACAAGACTTCCTGGATTTTATTTTCTTCCATATCGTCTCACAGTTGAAGTTTAGATATGATGAAAATTCCAGACCTCATCTTTTTAAGGGGATAACTTGCACAATCGGTGGCTTCCAAATACTTTTTTTTTGTCCCACTGTATATAATCTAAGCTGCAACAAAAATACAAAAACATTAATTGGTGATTAATCTCTGTATAATTTCCCAATTGAAATAATTATAGTCTATTAAATACCAGAACAAATGGAAAGTGGCCAAATTAATTCCTCCAGGCCACCTTTTCCCCCCCCCCCCTGTAGCAAGAAATTCAACACCGTCTAATTTGAACATGACAGCTTAAAGCCGTGTTACACATTTATCACAAGGTCCTCCGTCAGTACCTGTAACTATGCTACAGAGAGTTGGCGACAAGTTTCAGATCAAGCGCTTTAAAGCGTGCGATCGACTCTTAATCTGTTCAATAATCTAGTCCAGACCTACAATGCATAGCAAGTGAGCCTGAGCATCGGTCCAAAATTCCAACGCTCGGCACACCCGGCAAGGATTTGGAACCTGTTTCTGGAAGGGTTGGAACGAGAATGACTCTTTACTTTAAGGCTGCTGCTCGTGCAAATTAACAAATAAGAAAAATGTCATCATCTTTTTATAAACAACAAATTTTATATCAAAACAAACATTTTTTTTTTTTTATCATATGATCATTTGAAGGCAGAGCAATTAAAAAGAAAAATCCATTGTCCATCTATAGAATGAGCCCTTTTGTGTTTCTGTGGTTTAGCCGGTCAATCAGGATCACAAGGTACGGGGGGGGGGGGGTCACATGCCTGACTGTTAATGAGGCTTTCTCTTCCTTCGTTCATTCATGCCCTCCGTCTTTTCCTTTCTGAAGGGAGCTCCCGCTCAGCTGGCGAGCGTCTGGCATGGGGGAGAAGAAGGAACTGGGAGAGGATTCACAAACTTGACCATCGTTTGATCCCTCTCGTCTTCGTCAATGTCCTCCTCCTCCTCCTCCTCCTCGGAACTCTCCTCACTTTCGGAGTTGTGATGGCCATTTGTTTTAACGCCGCCTCTGTTGTCCGTTCGCCCGCTGTCGCCGGAGGCTTTCCTGGTAACGCTGACCTCATCCTCCTCGTCCAGTTCCTCTCCGACGGGACAAGTTTCATCTTCATCTTGATCGCCGCAGCCGTCCTCTCCGTCTCGTTTCCCATCATCCACGCCGTCCACTCCTTTGTCCTTGTCGATTGTAAAGAAAGGCTGTGCAAAGGGAGTGGTATCCATGGCTTCATCCGGGCCCATGCTAGAGAGGGCGTAAGAGCACAGAGGTTAGAGCGGCTCAAGATCAGAAACACGGAGTGCACGTAGGTAATTATATATCTTAATCAATCTAAACAACAACATGCACGATCAACACAACAAACTTTTAATCCTAGCTGATTTATTTCCACACTGAACCAGCTGACTGTCAGATTAAAACTCTTCCTGCATTCGGAGAAGAACACTTGTGGCTTAATTTGTGCTTGATGAATTCCTATGAGACTGAAACCGGCTACACAACAACCACATTGTTGTGTAGCCGACTGTGTGACAACCGCGACTGGATCAATGGCATATTTTTATGTTGTGTTTTTAACTACATGGAGAAAAAAAGAGGGCATGGGGTTCTGGTTATTAAACAGAGTATCGTCTGTGACCCCAAAGTTTCAGCAAATGGCTTTTTTTTATTTTTATTTTTTTGCACAGCGATCACTCAATAGCGTTCCAAAAGCACAAGAGAAGAGATGGACGTCGAACGCCGGCTGATCGCCTCCTCTGCTCGAGCAGCGAGGAGTTCCGAGAACTCCTCCCTTTTTTTTCTCTTCCCTTTCGAGTTAGCCGGTCTTTCCAGAATCCAAGTCACACAAAGACTCCACCCACTCCACCCACATTCGCCCTGTTGCCCACTGGCAGGCGTAAGAGGGGAAAAGCCACCACTTCCAGATCTATGAATAGATTCTCCGTGTCATTCGATCACTCAACACAAACAAGCAATGATCTAGTGTAATAGGATAGTTTGTGAAAATACTTATTTCTTCTGGTTGAGGTTCAATTACCTTATGTTCAGTTATGCAATTCAATGTACTGATAAGGAGCCGCTTTACACTGACAATAACACTAATAAAGGTGCTTTCATGGTTAAGGAATCTAAAAATATAAACAAAATAAATGTAGCACAATGATTTTTGGTGTAAATCACAACATGGGGGGACTGAGGTGCTCGGTGGAGGTCTGCGTTCTCCGAATGCTTTTCTAGTTCCGTTTGGTGCAGCAGGGAAGCAGGAGACCCCCCCCCCCCCCCCCATAGCGCTCACCTGGACGGTGCCCCAGCTACTCGCATCTTCTGCCACATGTAGTTCAGGAACATGGATGCCTGCAGCAGGCGGCCAATCCGTTGCATGTGTCTCTCTGTGGGAGGGAGGCAGACGATGGTCATGAAATAGCATTAAATATGGGCCCCAAGTTCATTCATAGTTGTGGCAATGGGCAAGCAGGGTGTGTGTCTCTGAATCATGAGGACCCCCCCCCCCCCCCCCTCCATCCCATTTGTTACAGGTGTATTTTACCATGATCTGGAGAAATATCCTTACATATAAACTGTCTGCTCAGTGTCACACATACTATTAAACACACACTCAGCTGACCTGTGTATGGGATGAGCCCCTCCAGGTGGCTTCGGGCTCCCTGGTACTGAATCAGCTCCTCGGGTGGGACGTGCGTGAGGAGCACCTGCAGGACGGCCTGAGCATCCTGACAGTTCCTGCCGTTGGTGTTCCATAAAGCGCAGTAGCCCAGGAGTGACTCTGGGTGGGGGGGTTATTAAAGGGTTAATGGGGTGGAGGTCGTCCCACCAGGCTTTCCTTTCCACAGCGCGTCGAGGATTGGGTTTGTCATTTAAGTCATACACACAAACAGATCGGCCTTTTTAAACTACAATTCACTTTAAGAATAATCGCATTTTTATTCTTATTTATTTCTGTGACCTCTGATTACCTTTCTGATCCAGTCTCAGTTTCAGTATCGTCGTCTCCAGCAGTCCTTGGCTGTCTTCCACCTGGCGGATCGCTGCAGCATGAAGACGACAGATCGGAATCAAACATCTATCTGATAGAAAGACGCTGATTCTTGGCACACAGTCACAAATATCACGAGGGCTCAATCTTCACTAATCAGACTCTTCAGACCTGTTGCTGAGAAGAATTTCCCTTCTTTGACTCATGCTGCCCATTGCATGCCAGCAGAAATATCCTGGAGCCAAAAATAATTCTTCCCATTGCCATATCTCAATAGATTATTGTCAAAACAAACATTACTACAGCGCCGCAGGGCAGAATGAAAGAACAAAGCGCTGGCACTGGAATGTATACATTTAGTACACAGATGAACGGAGCTTCCACCCTGGGTTAATGATGACTTACTTAGACGTGCAACTTAAACCAGATCAGCAGATGTGCAAATGACAGAGCGCCTCCCTCCTCCTCGGACACATTTGTCGCAAAAAACCATGAACGACCGGAAAACGTTTTCCAGGCTGTGTCGAAAGAAATCCCTGCAACAATTCCCAAACGCGCAGGCCTGCAGCCAGAGAAGTCAGACCGACCTCAAAAAATGCATGATTATTGTTCCTCTCTTCCCCGAACCACACCTTCACTTTCGCTTCGCTCGCTCCAGAGGACAAATCCAACCCCGTTCCCGCGCCTGCTGTCGACAGCTAGAATCAGTCGTTTGTGACTCATCTCGCAGACGCGTGAACAACAATGTTAATCTCTGATAATTATCAGAGAAGGAAGCGCAGGGGGGGGGGGGTCGTCGACTTACGAGCGATGCGACTCGCGACAGTCCCGACCGCACTGAATAATGAATCTTTAGAATGATAGTTTCCGCGGTCTCGCCCACGATTACTTATGGTAATTTAACAAGGGCCGATTTGTGTGTCGTAAATCAACGACCCCCCCCCCCGAGGTCATAACAGGAATTTCCCCGCAATTTTTGTTTTCAATTCTGCTGGGGTTTTTTCGATCCGTGTCATGGAAATGGAACTTAAAGAAGTGCACATCACGTGCACACCAACAAGTCGAGTGACTCAACCGTCAAAACGGGTCGCTGACAGATTGAGGAGACGCCAGACGAGGTTTACCTTTGATCACAGTCAGCACGGTGTGAGGCTGGTCCAGGGCGATGGCCAGACCCAAAGCCTTCAGGTAGTTCTTCTCATGGAGCAGGTTGGACAACTTCTGCTTCCTTCACACATGCAACGGAAACACGGGGGGGGGACATGTTCATGCACCTGCATGTTAAACCCGACAAGAACGTCTGGATGGTTTCAAGTTACACAAGAAATATTCAAACTCCTTTGGATGGGAAAACGTTTCCATTTAGTACATTTTGAAATGCGTCTGTTCTAAGAGGTTTTTTTTACCTCCGCCATGGAGGTTAATGTTTTTGACGGCGTATGTTTCGCTGTCTTTTAGCAGGATTACGGAAAAACTGCTGGATGGACCTTGATGAAAATTAATCTGCCGATGGGTCTTGGTCTGACTCAGATCCCATTAAATTGCGAGAGCGATCCGGATTTGGGTGCCAAAAAAAAAATACATCTGGATTTTCTCCATTTCCTTATAATGGAGGCTTTTTCAAAATATCACATCTTGTAAAATATGCATTCAATTCACTGTCATCAGTGAATTGAATCAGTCATAAAGGGGTCCGATATGTTCAGGAAATCAGGAAAAATGTCTTCTGGATCTGATCCAGAATGAGTTCAGGATAAAAACAGATTCAAAAAGTGAATCAACTCTGATTCGCTTTTACTTTTGATGGTTGGTGTATAAAGATACCAATAACAATTAAGAACCTTTTGATGATGATCCAGATCACCATGTGAATGGTGTGTAAATCCTATTAGGAGGGGAATGAGCTGCTTGGCGGAGGTCTGCGCTCTCAGAGTGCTTTTCTTGTCTTAGGAATGTCATAATGACTTTTTGGTTGATGTGTCTGCCTGCTCATGAAGGATCTGTTACCACGCAGAGATTCAAACGTCCATTACCTTGAACGGACGTTTGAATCTCTGCCGCCTTCATTGGAATCCATCTTTCGTATCTTAAAGAGAATGTGTACGACTTACTTCAGTATCTGATCCTCCTGCTTGGCCTGCTCCTCTGCCAGCTCCACCTCAGTCACATCCTAACGGGGGGGGGGGGGCATTCTGTTGTTAATGGAAATGAGGGACAGGCCGGCCCAGATCTACCCAGATCCTCCGTGCGACAGCTCACGAATCACACTCACCACCCACACGGTGATGTTCGAGTCCGCCGAGCCCGTCACCATCTTGTCGTCTCCGCGGCTGCTGTGGAGACCCCACACTTTGTCCTGGTGGGCGTCCAGCGTCTTCACGCACTCGTTGGTCTTTATGGTCCACAGCTTCACTAAACCGTCGGAGCCACTGAGGACAGTTGGGAGAAATTCATTCAAGTTAGTTTCTCATTGAACCAGCGGGAACGCAGAGATGTCGCTTCAGGTTATCCAGGCTGCACCTGAAGTGGCGCCGCTTGTGTCGCCTGATCAACGGTTGATCAATATATTATTGAGATGAACCATTCTTTTGTTGGGACTCAGCCCCACCGTTTTCCTACCAGACCTTCCTTAGTTTTTGTTGTCTAATACCGAAAAGATAGAAAAAAATTACTTGATAATTTATTTCCATTATAAAATGAAGACGACGACCCGAGATAAACTGATAAATATAAAATGACCCTGGTGAACCCGAGCCGGATGCTCATGAGCACACAGTTCCTGAAACAGAAAACAATGAGAGGCTGTTTTTTATTTCTCTGCGTAGCTCGCAATCCAGCCCGCATGGCATTTCATCTTTTCTGCAGCGAAGGTTTGCATAAGAGGAGGGCGAGGTTACCTGGTGAGCAGCTGAGTACCTCGACTCACAAAGAGCACCTTCAAAACGGACGCATCGTGGCCTTCGAACGTCTTCAGGAATACAGAGCGAGTGAACAAATGAATAAACAAAGTGTTAGGTACTGTTAAACTTATCAGATTCGGCGCCGACACTCGTCACCTGGCCGCTCACCTTGAGGCAGCTGAAGTCTTGCAGGCCCCACAGTTTGGCGGTGCCGTCTGCGGAGGACGTGGCCAGCACCTGGTCGACGGGGGAGAAGCACACGGCCCAGACGCCACGGCGGTGACCCCGGAACACGCCCAGCAGGCCCACGCTCCCCTCCCCGGCAAGCGACCACAGCTTGGCCGTGCGGTCCTGGCAGCCCGAGGCCAGCAGCTTGTCATTGGGCGACACGGCTACGCTGTTCACGTCCTGGAGGAAGTGGAAGAAAACGGATGTAATTTGAGGCTTTAACAAGAAAACCTCTTTTGAGAAAGTACCGAATAAAAAAGGCTGAAAACAAAGGAGGGGTTGGACAGAAAGAGGTGTGAAGGTCTAAACAACAGCAGCCGATTCCATCGCTTCACAATGACGGTTATTGTGTCATTGTGCTACGATACGATCGCCGGCGACTAAAACCAGCTCGGTTGTCAGGTCTTATGTCAGGAGGCCGGCGTGTAAGGCTCCAGACGGAAACGAGGGGCGTGTTGGGATTTTCCGTTTCGGCAACCAAAGCTAATCAATTCCACCGTTCAGTTGGTGATCTGAAGGTTTTCGGCACTTCCTTACGAGAAGTCGGCTTAAAACTGTGAAAAAAGACATTGAGGCCGACTTGCTGGTAAATGGAGCCCAGCCATATGATCCATTACTTGTATTCACGGCCTCCGCAGCAGCCTGGCGCCCCCAACTGGTAGAGGAGCTGCAGGTGCAGCACTCTTTCACCTTGGGCCTTCAATTGATCCCAATCGCCACCAAAACCTAACAAATCCTTCCTTGGGCCGCCCCTCCCTCTCCCTAAACCCTCATTTTGTACCTTATCGTGTGCCTTCTCCGTGGTGCGGGGGGTCAGCTGATGCACGTTGTCCCCGGCCGTATCCCAGTCCGCTGGCAGGGGCCACACCTTCACGGTGCAGTCCTGGCTGCCAGATACTATAAAAGATGCTTTCAACCTTTCACACACACACGAAAACGGCGGATCATTCCCTGAATGCTAGGCTTGTGGGTTAGGGTTATGTCTGTATTAAATCATGTTGGAAGGAAGTGGGACGCACGCACAAACACACACACACACACGACTGTTACCTGGAGCAGGCGATGGAGCCCACAGCGTTAGCGTGGCTGGAGCCCACGGCCACACACTGCACCCGGCCGCTGTCTCCGTCCATCTGCCACACGCGCACTGACCTGTCCTAAAGGCGCAAAAACTCTTGTTAATGTGAATGCATTTAAATATTGTGCCTTTATAATAATCATAATAAAAAAAAGACACAGATGTGATGCCATTTGTGGATTTGTGTTAATCTTGTTTGCAGAACTGTTTCCTTGCTGCTGGGATGCATCAACCTGAGCTCACCTTGGCACAGCTTGCAAAGAGGAAGCCCTTTTTAAACACGTCCAGCGAGAGCACGGTGTCTGTGGGAGAGGAACGCAGTGGTGGTGGTGGTGGGGGGGGGGGCAAGCATGTGAAAATGAAACTTTCAGATTGTGCTACATCGTGCTGCGTCTACAAACACACACTCCGCTCTGCTCTGCTGGTGACTGACCTGTGTGTCCATACAGGATCTGGCAGGTGTTGGTGAGCAGCTCAAACACCTTGAGCTGGCAGCTGTTGGTGGCCACCACAATGTGGCTGTCGTCTTTACCCAAAAACTTCACATCCAGCACTTCGTCGCTGTAACCCACAAACTGGGAGACCGAAGAGGGCGGCGTCCATTAATTCTGCATACGCGATCATGAAATCAGTCCTGGAAGTCTGGTGTCTTAAACGATATGTACAATAATGTGCAATAGGACGGTCATTCTTTTTTTACTCAGTGAATTATCCATACATTTAAACTTAGATATACGTACATAAAAAAAATTTTTTATCTATGAAATATAAATAAAGTGCAAAAATCTCCCCTTCATTTCCCAGAGACAAAAGTGGCTCATCTATCCCAATCAATAGTCCAAAAAAATAAAAAAACTCTCCACTCACTATTATAATTAGCAATGAAAAGATGCATCGGCTTCAAACATTACCAAAAAAAAAAGAAAATCTAAAGAAATAACAAATATTTGCAACTCTACTGTCCAAAGAAAAGAAAAAAAACGATTTGAGAAAACTCAAACTGTGTAACAAATCCTAGCAGATGTCCGGTTGCCCACCTGCTGCTGTGTGGTGAGACCGGGCAGCTGGTAGAGCACAATGTTGTGTTCTGCTGTGACTGTGGCCAGTCTGGAGGACGCAGGCAGGTGAAGAAGAAACGTCAGGCTCCTGGGGTCATCGTCATTTTCCTCCTCCTCCTCCTCCTTCTCAGAGGTGGTGACGTGTTTCTGGGTGTAGACACAACGTGACGTGCTGGCATTCCACACTCTCAATATACCTACAAGTGGGGATGGCAGGAAGAGGTGAGTGGGGGGGGGGCAGGGATGTGCTGCTCGGGATGATTCAAGAGTCTAACCTTTGCTGCCAGCTGTGATGAAATGCAAGTCCTTGCTCTTCACTCCGATCTGAGACAAAGCCTTGTTCTCAGGCAGGAGCACAACACCCTCCACAGCCTGGATGCAAACGCACATGCAGAAATACGATCACAACATGAGGAATACAAATTATTTTACTGCATTATTCTTAAACCACGTACTCTTACCTCATAGACCGGTACGGTTCTCTTGGCTTTCAGACTCTGCAGGTCCCACACGGTGCAGATCTTGTCTCTGCCAGAACTACAAAACACAAGTACGCACAATGTGGTCAAAGAAATAATAAAACAAAAAGAAAAAAAGGGTATGAATGTCAATGAGTGTCTGGATGTCCAATACCTGACCATGGTGTCCCCATCGGGGCTGAAGCTGAGGGAGGTGACGGCGCTATAGTGACTCTGCAGAACACACACACACAGACTACGGCGTAGATCCCACAATCGAATGCCAGAGTCCAGGGAGGAGGAGAGGAGCTGCAGTCTGCTGATGTCTGGGTGAAACCGGACCAGGCTGCAAAGAACAAATAGGACATGTATTCCCTGTATTCCTAACACACACACCCAATGCTAAACATTTCCAAGTCCAGATCTTGACTTACTGCACAACCCCAGATGACCCTTTCAAGTTATGGGTGCAGTACTGCTTCACCACATCCCAAAGCTTTATGGTGCCATCGCAGCCTCCTGTGAGACGAGAAGGAACAAAACGACCCCTCGTTATTCTCTCGAAGAGACCAGGGAGGAGAAATACGGGACACCAAAAACATGTTTCGTGCTGTCATCGCTGACCAGTGGCCAGGAGGGTGGAGGTGGTGTCAAAGGTCATGCTGGCTACAGGAACAGTGTGAATGGCCTTCCAGGAGCGAGTACACTGAGCTTGCCTCCAGTTCCACTGCTTCAGCAGCAGAGCTCTGCTGGCTGTTACCAGCAGCTGCGGGAGGGACACACGTTAACAGGTGGAATGAAGCGTGACTGATGTGGGGGCGCTACCAGGCTGAGATGTTTGCGTTACCTCATCATCACAGCTGAGTGCGAAAGATGTAATGTCCTCTTGATCATCCTGAAATTACAATATGGTCAGTAAAGACAGAAATTAATTCAGAGGGACAAAAGCTCCAGAAGTTTCTAATTGAGTTCTTTTTTTTTTCATTGTGAAATTAAATTTTCAGTGAGAAAAATGCAATTTGCTGGCCTTTAAAATATAAATTGTCAAAAATGTTCACTAAGCTTACGTTATTCTAACAAAACATCAAGATATTACATTTTATGCAGAGCAGAGTAGCTACTCTTTACATTTGAGCATCTGGAAACAATATTGTTTTGATAAATTGGTTAAATAATAATCAATCAAATCTGTTCTGATGGCATGTTCCTGGTTGTTGTGAATATTAATTGTTATTCTGAACTCACGTGCTCAATGCTGTGGACAACCTTCCCTGTGCTGATCTCCAAAACATTCACCCGAGATCCACAAGTACAGAAGATATAGTTTTCATCTTTGCTGATCTGAAGGAGAAAGCAGAAAGAAACGTTGAAGGGGAACTCGTGCAATTCAAAATACCTCAGAGGTGCTTTACTCTGGTACAAGAGCCGTTGCACAATAAACACAACATTCTTGAGAAGCGAAACGGAACGGACAACTCACCTGCACTTTTCCACCTTTGTAGAACGGCTCGATCTTACTGGAAACAGCATAACTGCAAGAGAATACCAGAATATCAACGCCTCTCTGCTGACACTTTTAGCACGACTGGCCAGCTAGCATGACCGCAGCTAGCAAAGACTTACTTGGTTTTGAACTGAAGGTTGGGATTTGCCATCTTGCTGATGTCAAATACCAAATAAACCAAATAAACTCGAAACTACGTTCGCGGGATCGATTATCTTTACACTCAACAACACGCCGACTGAAGTCAACACATCGCTTCTCGCATGTGGGATAACCGAGTCGCGCAAATTAAACGTCATCTGACCGCAGTCATCTGTGATTGGTCAGATGTTTTTTTTTTTTTCACGATTGCGCCTCGAATGTGTTGTCAATCAGTATGAATCTGATTTAAAAAGCTTTCATTATGGGTTTAAAATAGAGTAAATACATGTAGGAAATTAGATGAATTAAATCAATTAAATCAGTTTCTTAAAAATGTTGCCCTCCAAAAATCCCAACAGGCCTCAGCGCTTGAGCCTTTTCATGTTCTAAAGCTCCCGTTCGGCGTGTGGACGGCGAGCTTTGGTGCTAGAACAGCAGGGAAAGGACGCGCCACACGAATGATCGTGCGTTGAGAGGAATGTTCATGTGTGTTGTATTGATCACTGCGTATAGTTCGGTGTGTAACGTGAGAGGAGCGACACAGAGCGAGACGCGCTGCTGATGAAACACGTTAAAACGCAGGAGTTCATTATGGTGAGTGGACAACTGTTTGTGAGTATCATTCATTTATCTCATTTAGATTGTATTCTCTGGCTTTCAGAAATATATTTATATATTTAAACATCGTTTTACATGTGATAAGGGAATGCCATGGACGTTGTGTTTTGGTTTTTTTTGTAAAATACTTGACTAAAAAGTGTACAAATATTTTAAAGTTGCCTCCTGTTTTGTCACAGAAAGAATAGTTTTGGTAGAAGTAACTCCTTTTTGTAGTCATATAAGCGGTCATATGACTCCAGAACAATTCTGTTGTGTCATGTCCCGCCTTTGTGTGGACCGTACAGTGTCCCAGAGATATAATACTCTCCTATCAGTAAGCTGGAATGTCATTCTGACATAAATAGTAATAGTAACCGATATAGAAAATAAAGTCGTATTTATTGTATATTGGTCACATCCAAGGCGGACCCAGAAGTATCAACACAGAGTGGGGGCTATGATGTGGAGCTGTTTGTGGACACCCCAGACTATGATCTGATCTGCACCATATGCCAGGGAGTCCTCAGGTGTCCAGTCAGGGCTGGCTGCCAACATGTTTTCTGCAAGAAATGTATTTTGCAGTGGCTAAAGAGGTACTAATTTTAATTAAGGATCAATACAAATGGATAATATAATGTAAAATGCTTGCTATATTATTAATGTTGGACAGAACTAACTGCCATTTATTCTCTGTAGGAAGGAGACCTGCCCCTGTTGCAGGAAGCCTGTTAACCCAAACTGGATCTTTGTCATGTGCAAACTGAGCAAATCTATCGGACGCATGAAGACCAAGGTAGGAAGCTGAAAAAAGGTTATGTGAAATAAAGTGATTTATAATTTTATATATCACTTGATGTGCGTCTGTATCTTTTTGCAGTGCAAGAATGAGGTCCGTGGTTGTGCCGCGACCGTCCCGCTCTCGGAGCGGTACTGCCACAGCATGAGCTGTCTGTTCGAGGTGATCCCCTGTCCGTACCAGGGCTGCCGGGCGCAGTTTCTCCGCAGGGACCTGGAGATTCACGCACGCCATTGTGAACACTGGCGTCAGCCCTGCCACATGGGCTGCGGGACAATACTTTCCCACAACACGCAGGATCAACACAACTGCTACAAGCAGCTGAGGCAGGAGTATGAAGCCAGGCAGCGGAACCACAGGGCCATTGCCACTAACCTGCGTAGGAAGATGAGGAAGATGCAGAGCACCATGGCCCACGTGAAGAGGCAGATAAGGTTGATCTGCGAGAGTCTGGAAGTGACGGATGACCTGCATGAAGTAGACGAGGAGGACCTGTTTGAGAGCAGCGGCAGCTCCATCCCGACTCCGTGTGGCAACAACACTAACAGCTGAGAAAGAAACCAGTCTGTTCCTGCTGCTGGTTGGCCGCTCGCTCGTGTGTTTAATTTCTGCATGTGTTCCTTTCTTTGAGGGTGTGTGTTTTTGAATATGTAAGTGGTGATTCAATTGGGTGACTTTTGTATCAAATTTGTTCTGTAGTTTCTCATATTTTGTAAGTAAAGAATTTAACATTGAACTAATTTGATAATGCGGGACATCTGGTCACCCTAAGAGGGCTTCATGTTTACCGCATTCAGCGGGATTCAGTGAATAATCTTTTTATTCTGCTTAATAAAGAACATAATTCCATAATCAATTAGGATATACTGTTGTATAGTATTCTAGTATAGAAGTATAGTATTAAGGTCTTACGACATAGTCAAAAACCAAGTGTGGTATGGCGCCGATAGGGGGCGTAGTTAGTTGACGTATTCTTACAAAAGTATCGCGAGAACAGCTCATATAAAACCCAGCGAGACTTCCTTCCGGTCTTCTTCCTACTTCACAGATCACGTAAGTGGAGTCGCGAGACAATGCGTTAGCAAGGATCTTAAATTATCTCACGCATCCGTCTACGAAATGCTTTAATAATCTAAGCGATGTTACCCGACAGTCTCTTATAATTACCCCTGCTCGTATTTACATGTATAATTGACCACCCTTGGAATATATCGGGAGGAATGTTGTCGATAGACAAGATATGGCGGCTAATCAGACATTAGCTGGCGGATCGTATGCTTGCTGATTTTAAACGGACATTACTGTAGTTCAAGATTAATTATGGTTCGGGTTTCTTTATCCTGTAGCAAATGGCGGACGACGCCGGTGGCAGAGGAGGTTTTCGCGGAGGCTTTGGCGCAGGTGGTCGCGGCCGGGGCCGCGGACGCGGTAGAGGCCGCGGAAGGGGCCGCGGCGCCCGCGGCGGCAAGGCCGAGGACAAGGAAGTAAGTCGTTGCCCGTGACTACCGAGTAAAATGTGAACATCCGTAAATGCGTTCCGGCGGTGACGCTCGTCTTCCGTCAGTGGATTCCAGTCACCAAGCTGGGCCGCCTGGTTAAGGACATGAAGATCAAGTCCCTGGAGGAGATCTACCTGTACTCTCTGCCCATCAAGGTAAGCGGCTCGGAGCAGATGTTGGTGCTGTAGGACAATTTCACTCAAATGTTTGTTATGAAAGGTCTCGTACGTTTGTTTGTGTCGCTGTAAGAGACCGGGGGCGTTCTGCTTCGCGTTCGTACGAGCGCAGCGGGAAATCTAAAACCGTTTCTGCTTGTAGGAGTCGGAGATCATCGACTTCTTCCTCGGATCGACCCTGAAGGACGAGGTGCTCAAGATCATGCCTGTCCAGAAGCAGACCAGGGCGGGTCAGCGCACCCGGTTCAAGGCATGTCGGCTGCGATGGCGTTTCTATCGGTCTCGTGTTGCCGCGGGTCAGTTTGTGACGTGGCGTCAATCCGCTTCCCTACAGGCCTTTGTTGCCATTGGCGACTACAACGGCCACGTGGGTCTAGGCGTGAAGTGCTCCAAAGAGGTGGCCACAGCCATCCGTGGGGCCATCATCCTGGCCAAGCTGTCCATCGTCCCCGTCAGGAGAGGCTACTGGGGCAACAAGATCGGCAAGCCCCACACCGTGCCCTGCAAGGTGACCGGGCGCTGCGGCTCCGTCTTGGTGCGTCTCATCCCCGCGCCCCGCGGTACCGGTATCGTGTCTGCCCCCGTGCCCAAGAAGCTGCTCATGATGGCCGGGATCGATGATTGCTACACCTCGGCGAGGGGCTGCACGGCCACCCTCGGCAACTTTGGTGAGTTTCCTCTGGGGTCTGTTGCTCTGTTGGGGTTTCTCCTCGCTCTGCCCAGCTTCACCTTTGTAGTGGCGTCGCTGACGTTATCAGGAGAGAAAGAAACGAGCATTAAAATGCACGGCAGAAGGACCCGTGCTTTGTGGTCTTCTCTGTTCCCCTTTTCTGTGCTCTACATTTTGTTTCTGAAAATGATTGCAGCGTTTATACTCACAGCAACAACTGTAATTTCGTATTTTACCAGCAAAGGCAACCTTTGATGCCATCTCCAAGACGTACAGCTACCTGACCCCCGACCTGTGGAAGGAGACCGTCTTTACCAAGTCTCCCTACCAGGTATGAAAGGCTACACGGGCAGGTTTTTTAAACGTGTAATACTTGTGTATTAATACACTTTCTACTTTGTTTTTAGGAGTTCACTGACCATCTGGCCAAGACTCACACCAGGGTGTCCGTGCAGAGGGGACAGACCGCCCAGCCGCCGGCTTCCTCCTAAAAGCTTTTTACATGGGATCGTTAATAAACGTTCCGAAACGTCATTGTCTTGTGATCAATTTAGCATCAAAGGTTGTTTTTGGAAATAGTGGATAACAATCCACATCGATTAAATTGCAGTGAGGAAATCACGTAGATGGACGAGATGAATAGTTAAAGGAACACAATCCAGCTTCGTCCATAACTTGCTGGTTGGGTTTCTGGCAGATGTTCAACATCATCTAGTGGCCAATGTTGATGTTTGCAGACATGAGAACCTTTAAAAGCTTGCAATAACATTGATTTTAACTGCATGTGTGCTCTCGTAGATGGGACCACAAAAAGGCTGAAAATAGTTACACTTTTATTTTACAATTATACAGAACAAAATCTCATTGAGCAGTCGGGGCCTGAGCAGCAATCATCCTTTCCTTCTGCTTCATTAGACATTTCCTTGCACTGGCATACATCCCCAGGTCTCCGTCTGGAAAGAGATGCATGTAGTAACGGTCGCACAACATAAAGATCTGAAAACTGCAAACAGTTTGCAGAGTTGAGATGAAGAAAACGAAAGAATTCATCTTTACCGATGGAAATAATCCCTTAGCCTTTGAAAGCCGTTCATGGGACGTGTGTGATTCTTAAATACTTGTAACGCCATGAACAGAAAGTACTTACATCGCGACATAAAGTTCTTGGACACCTCTTCGAACAGCTGCATTTCTTTGACGCAGCTCTGCTCGTGGTTCTCCCCTTCTCTTTGCCGACAGTTTCCCAAGCGCTCCTGGATCAACTGCACAATCTCCCGGTCCACTTTGCTGAGGAGTGGATGCAAAAAAAAAAAAAAAAACATCGAGTGAGACGAAACCACTCATAGCGGCACGCTTTCCCACCACAGTAACTCTACAGGCTCCATGCCTCAACGCCAAGACATACACAACTACTGACCCGACGTTTGCAGATACTGCTGTGTGGGGCAAGAAAATAAAAACAAATGGCTGCATCATGTTCGCTGCAGGCTTGTTGTCAATAAACGCAGCCGTGTTACATCTGGATAATAATCTTATTAACCGGTTACTTACAAGTCTCTCTTCCACTGCATCTCGGCCTCAAAGTAGCACATGTAGTCTCCGAGGAAGCATTCCGTCAGGTCCGGAACACGCCGGTACTTCTGATGGTAATAGGCGGTCTTGTCCTTTGAACGCACGCTCTCTACAGCATCTGCATGAGAACAGACGAGCAGAGGCCAGGATGGGAACCTAGCTAGCGCAACGACTAACATGCCTACGTCATCACGTAACTACGTAAACCAGGCACGGACCAAATACATTACAGGAAGCTAGCTAGCTAACTATGTCCATTATTACCAGTCAGATCTACGAATCCTACAAACCAGAAGCGTGTATTTTTTTTTTTTTCGCAAAGCCGAGGTACTATCGTTAAGACATGCTAGCTAAATGGCTATGTTATGCTAGGCTGTTAGCTTCGGTTACCTCTAAATGCGGTGACAGGCACGTCCACGGCGTAATAGAATAGCTTAGATAGAATCACGGCCGGGTTCGGGAGCGCCGTTTGCTTGTTCACGGCCGGAGTCTTGCTCGGAGGCTCCGGGTACGCGTCTTTATCAAAGTCAGTTGGCATTTTTGCCTCACTTTCAGACAAGACGCAGAATTCGACCTCGACGACTCTCCTCTGAACAGCGCATGCGCAGAAGTCAACAGCATAATGGCTACTTTGAGGTCTTTGTTTTTTTCAGGAAAACGCGACACTTTTAAATACGCTGATTGTTTTTTTTAAAGTATATTTTGGTACAAAAATTATTCGTAAATATGAATTTTGTTCAAATTGAATGACATTCTTAATTTTAAAGGTCAACCATAGTGATGTGTTCATGGAAGCACAGCAGATGGCGGTGCAGAGCCATAGAATAACACAGAGATCAGTGGATCAGCAAATGTTTGGATGATTTATTAAAGCAGGGATCTTTTGAAATGGTTCTTATTATTCACATCGTGGAAAAATGACATTTTATTGGTTCATACTGTTGCACCGTTCTTGCAGCTCAGTCTTCAGGTCATTGCTTATACACCACAATCCTGCGGTGGTTACAGCAAATACAATCAGGGGCCCGAACCAAGCGGCATGGCTGCACAATCCTTAGCAAAAAATAAATAAACCCTCTGTTGCCCCTCAAAGGTATTACTCCGACAGGTAATCTTGGGACTCCATGGAGGATTGGTGGGAGGAGGAATGGATGGAGGATTGGAGGGATGCAGGTGGGTTATCCAGACCAGATGTCATCAGGGGCAGGTATAGATCGTCCATATTGGGCATGACAAACACTTTCTGTCAGAGAAATGAACAACCTGTTCATTAATACAATAAGTAAAATTAGATATCGCTGATTTTAATGATAGTAAAAATATTTTTACTGATGGACTGACCTGGAACTCACACTGTAGTTTTTTCTCAATCCACTCGGTAACGTGAGTGAACGTGACTTCCGTCTCGCCGAGCGTCGGACGCACATGAAGGTCTAACCTTGGAGGCACTTGGAAACTGTACCTAAATGAGGAGAGTGAAAGAAGAGATATTTATGAAAAGAAACAAAAGAAAGAAAGAAAGAAAGAAGAGAAGCTCAGTACCATATTCTGTCAGTAGGGGGCGGTGGGATGTTGATGGCCAGGGTGCCGGAGAGCTCCAGCACCTCCACGCTGAGCATCAGAGGCATGTTGGACACCTCAGCTATCTTCTTCCTGATGTACTCGTTTTCAGTGGCTTTCTGGAAATACTTGGACTTCGCTATCTTGTCCACAAATCTCAAGATCTTCCTACCTGTGCTGCCACCGGTGTGCCTGCATGGGGTAAGAAAGGACGAGGGCAGTACTGGGAGAATAACCACGACTGGGACATTACTTCAGAAATCTGCAAATGCTTGAACTAAAGTAAAGTGATCCTCATTCACATATGATTTAGATAGCGTTGCATATTCATTATGGCAGCATAAGCCACAGACAGTCCTTTTTATCTAATAATCTGAATTTGACTCCGAGGTTTGATGTTTATATTTTGCATGAACCCAGATCCGGATACTATTTCTGTTTTTAACCTCTAAAGATACTAATACAATTGTTCATTTACCCTTCAGCTGCTATCGGCGTGCCTTTATCTCCCACAGACCCCTGTGGCTCAGGTGGGAAGGCATCTTCTTCATCAGACGAGTCTGCACTGGATGACTCTTCATCGCTGTCTGCCAGGATGCACAGCCTGGGCGGCTTACAACTGAAAAACAAACCGGTGGTACCTCTTCGTGCAAACTACCGAGCTTGGAAGACACGCTTCTTTTTCATGCATGTTCACCCCCACATTTTCTCCAAAATGAATAATATGAAACGGAGATAGCCCTCACCCTGCTTGCTGGTTTTCTGGAACCCTCTGAGCCTCGTCTTCTTCCTCTTTGCCCAGCTTGCACAGGTTCATCTTGGTCTCCAGAGTCATTTGAAGACAACCCGTGTACAGCAGCTCCAGTTCCAGCCATAGCCCTTGGGGGGGAAAGGGAAGTTAGGGAAAACTGAAAGATGACACTTCAGATTTCTTCAAACCTGTGGCCTGGCACAGGTTTGTTGCCAAAGCGACATCGCTCCAGTAGAGAATATAGCTTTTGTATGTTATTGTGAGTTAGGCTTAGTTGAGGCCAAGCGGACTGCTGATCCTATTTGATGCTTAAACAGAAGAGAGTCAAAACCGTGAAGATGAGAAAGACTGTAATGAATGAAACTACACCATGGCCTGCGCTGAAAGAAGAAACCCATTGGGTAAACCTTAAATGATGATTCCTCCGCATATACCAGATGCTGCTAGTCGGGGCTACTGATTAAAAGGGCCAAAGATAACTTCTTAGACAACTCACCTCTGCGGTCCAGGGTGGGATTAGAAGCACTGAGGACTTGGGGTAGACATGTGCCCATGTCCAGTTCAGCCAGAGTCAGCTCATTCATGAAATATGGCAACTGTTATTAAAAAGAAACAACAACCCAAAGGCGCCTTCAATTAGAGACCATGCGGTGTCCATATCAGCTATAAACATCAGCAAAATGAATCTGTTAATCAAATAGAGCGGTTCCACAAAGGCTCACTTCAGACAAATGAGGGAGCAGAGCCAGCCTGCAGTGTGTGTATGAGTTTGTGTGTTTAGAACAGAGGAGTAAAACGATGCTGTGTGTGGAGGAGGAGAGCAGGAAATGAGTAATGAGACGATGCGGGCCGTCATTCTTCCTCAACTCACCTTCTGCCTTTGGGAGGAGAGAGAGTGCATTATAGGCAGAATGTCTCTCTCTCTCTCTCGCTCTCGCGTGCATGCGCGCACACACACACACACACACACACATACACCGCAGAGAGCTAGTTCATTGATACACCTTATTATTACATATTTTGACCTTTTAAACAAACCCATTTGAAGGTAAGAAGAGAATGACAATACACCCACTGTTGCCTAGCAATATCATCCGTCAATGTGAAAGTGATGATTTCACACGTGAGGGCGTGAAGATGAAGATGAAGGTTGAATTTCACAAAAAAAACAAAACCATTTTGTCACAGAGAGTTGAAAAATACAATCCTGTAACACCACCCTTCCCCACCCTCACCTTGATCTTGCTGAGTTTCCTTTGAATCTTGTGCGCCACCTGATCGGTCCAGTACTTCTCTCTGAGAAAGTCCCAGAAGATCCTTCCCACCAGGGAGTTCACCCAGGAGGGCTGGCCCTCGGCAGAGCACCCCCCTGCTTCTGGATCTTCGCTGGGCTCGGCCTCAGCTTGGCCTCCAGGTGCGTGCTCCTCGTTGTAAATCTGCATGGAAAACAGAGAATTTGTGCTATTTTAAACGCAGTGACCAAATTGAGCCAGCTATTTGCCATTTTGCCATGCTCACAAATCATCAAGCCCCATTTATGCCATCTGCAATGCTGATTCTACATCTTTCTCCACCAGACATCTATCTATGCGGGGATGCAAATCCAAAACCAACCCACCAGGATTCGCAGGTCGGCCAGGTATGCTGCAGACGTCGGTCATTTCCTATCAATAATTCTGCAGCCAAGTGACACCTGATATTTCTGCACGCTGACATTTAGTCTCAACAGCGAGGATGTGTTTGGCTTAGCCTCGGATCAATAGTTTTGTAGAGTATTAGCGCAGCAGCAAGAGGATAAGAGCATTCACTGACCTTCCTCTGGATTTTAGGGCTTCCCTTGCCACTATGGGCGGGGCTGAGGGTGGGATTGCCAGTCTGAGAGGCAATCAGTTGAGCCATGTAGGCGCAGTAGTCTAAAGTTGTTCTTGTTTTCAGCGCGCCGGACCCCTCCTGCAGCCCCTCTGCGCTTTCTTTAAGGGCGTCTCCACCGCAATGAGTTTCTGGGTGTCAAACAAAAGACAGACAGGAAGTGAAGGAGCCGGAAAATATAACATACAACTCACGGAATGACGTACCTGCGTTCTCCTCCTCGCTCACACTCCCCTTTTCCCCGACCCGGGAGGCAGACTGGAAGTGCTGGAACCACTCCTCCTTCTCTCTCCCCGTGCGACCAAACAGGTACAGGGTGAGAGAAGGCTTCTGGTCTGGGATCGTGTGCCTCTCTGCCCACTCTTTCTCCTCTTGCTCTTCAGCCACCGTCTCCTTCCCCACCTCCTCGTCAGCCAGCGTGATGCAAATGGGGTATTTCTTGTTCCACATCCTCTTGCGAGCCAAAGTTGGTGGCAACAACGACACCTGAGATTAGAATTAGCAAAGAAACGATGACGGTAAATAAGATGCTGGCAGGCAACAATGGAGCGGTTGGTCCTGGCATTATTCTGGTCTCTTCACTCCTCTTGGGCTCTCGCCTCCTTGTTCGGAGTGATGAGAGTGAGGAGCTCATCGTGCCTCCTCCTCCTCCTCTGAGCAACATGCCTGCCTCTTTGGGACCCGGTTTCATTACACTGACCTTACAGTTCGCCAGCTGGTAAGTGCGCGAACGCAAAAACACGGTGTCGTGGAGCGTCTCGTGGAACCTTGCCCACCGGGGGATGTTGACGCGTGGGCATGCCAGGTGCAGCCAGCTTCCCTCCAGGGTCACGTAGACAGAGTGTGTGGCGGAGGCGTGGAAAGTCTCAGGGTCATAGCTGGGAGTCTCATTCATCCACCCCTGGAGGCAAATAGAGATACTGTCATTACTCCAGTCGAACCAGAGTGAAAGCTTTGTCGAGGCTATACTCATTTAGCTTTTAAATCTAGCACAGACGCTAATCAGACCAAACAATGTTCACAATGACGACTGCAGTTTGCTGCTTTCATCTCTGCAGAACAAAACGGCTCATTTCAATCCAGTCAAATCACAAAACAAGGAGCAGGAGCAGCTGCAGCGGCTTCTCTGTGCAAACAGTGGCTCTCTTTCCCACGAGAACACACCCACTCAGTTCAACCGGGAGAACATCACACTTACATTAAAGGCGGGTTGACTTGACAACAACTAACAACGTACCTGAGAAGAACGACGACCTACCCAATGTTGAACTGGGTTGTTTGGGTGAGAGTAAAATGCCATTGTACTGCAATCTTGACAATCCCTTTGATGACAATGTTAACAATGCGCCTAATAATAGACCTAATATTCAGTGACCTCTGTGAATCTTGAATTGATGGATTATCCTGAACAAATTGTACGTGAAGAGGAGCACCAGTTTATTTTCTCTTTAAAAAGACACCCTGACTCCAGACACTAAACAATATAAACTGTTTAAATGGGAAAACGAGACTGCAACTATTTACTCAGATGTTAAAAAAAAGAAAAAGTCAAACTGATGTTTTACCTACGATACATATCTGTATTATTGCGACACGTGTGGATCATTTATTACCTCTAGGATTTGTGTCTCTGCAAGCTCTCGATCCAGGACATCCATGTTCAGGGGGGTGGATTTTCCCAACTCAGTTCCCTTGTTGCTTCTTCCCGTTGAGTGCTGTGGGGCAAATATGAACACCACCACAAGGCCCAGCATAAAGCCACATGCCGTCCCCACAGACAGACCGGTCACATAGGAGGGCAGGGGCATCACAAAGAATCCATACGCCAGGAAAGCCACGGGCAGGAGCCAGTAAAGCGGCAGCAATGAGCCCGGCAGTGTTACTCGATGCTGGGGTTCAGTTCGATGATGGGCTCCTCTGGATCCACTCTGGGTGTCAACATTGCCACCTGTGCTGTGGGTGAGGCGCTCTGGAGAGACAGAGGACTTTGTCAAGGATCCTTGTTGGAGTCTTTTTGGTGGCATGCCGCACAAATCTCTTTGCTCACCCTCAGTTCTCTTCCGGCACCTGATGTCTGTGTCATGGCTGCCTTCGTCTCTCCCACAGCTGCCTTGGGAAGCTGGTGAGTCCCCGGCTACAAAGGCCCTCCCCTGCTTGGGGCTGCCGGCGCTTTCATCACCAATGATCTTATTCAGCATGCTGAGTGGATCCTGCATCGCCTCGGAGAACTTCCTCCGTGTGTCCTCCAGCTCCGCGATCAGGGAGCTGCCCCGGGGTTCGGCGGACACTGTGCTTCCTGTCGAAGGATGCGATACCCATTCATCCCTTTCACTCGGCGCCCTTGCTTCTGGCCTGGCTTCTGGGATCTTTGCATGGGTAAGCTGCTTCTGGGGATGCAAATGCAGCTTAGAATCTGACTTAGAGAGGTTGACCTCCGGTTCAACCCGGCGGGAAATCTCCGTACTGAGGGACTTGACCAAGCTGAGCAGAGGTTTTCCTCGCACAGAGCTGCTCTCACTGGGGTCAAGGTCTGTGGAGGAGGATTTGGTGAGGTTGGTGGTGAGAAGCAGGCCTGCCGATGATGCCGATGGGTCAGCTAAAGAGCCTGGGGATGAGGGGGAGTGAGGCAGGAAGGTAGGCTGGGAGCGGTTGCCTTGACTCAGGTTCAAATCCATCCCGAGGCTGAGGTCAGGCTGGCTCTCCCTGCCTCTTGGTTTGTCTTTGGAGAAGGCCACAATGGGACCTTCATCGTTATGGTCCAGGCTGAAGAAAAGCTTGCTCTCCTCCATGTTGGCAATCAATCAAGCACTACGGCGAGATTTCGATCAATCAAATGGAGAAGCTGAAGACATGGAGCGCGGCGCTGGCTTGTAGCATCCTGTTCGGATTGTTTATGTTTTATCGTACTGGTCACTGGAAAAAAGAAAATGATATGAAAAAGGTGATTTCTTAAATATTTTAGCAATATCTGATGACAGCATAAAGTATGTGTTTGTGTGTGTGTGTGTGTGTGGGTGTGTGTGTGTGGGTGGGTGTGTTTGTGCGTGTGTTTGCGCGTGTGCTGTCAAGTCCAAGATAATGCTCGGGTGGATGACTGCTTTGTTTCTACATTCGTCATTAGGAGTGATTAGCACAGAGCTTAATCCTACAGTCACAGCTAATCCCAAATTAGATTAAGTTTATGCCAAGATGAGATGTGTTGCATCCAAGTACAACACTGACCAATCCCCTTTGTCATTTTAGATTTGTAATATATTTAAGTCTGTTACCACTGAAACGACCAGATTATTCACGTGGTTCAAGGATGGAAAGCATAAAAAAACATGCTAAACTTGTAGCTAAACAAGAAATATATCGAGGGAGATACAGGAAATGTGATAGTGATACTCACACTGACACTTTTATCACTAAAACCCGAACAATCACTAAAAATAAAAAAGGTCTCCAGGCTGTGCCAAGAGAAACTCCTGCAGCAACCATCACCGCAAGGAGATCATCAATGGCTGTATCATCGCACACGGGACATGATACAAGCTCTATGGTCATGACGGCTATCTAATTTTAGGAACCTGGAGACTCACTTCTGCATTTACGTGTTTATAATTAAATCTTCATACCCTCAAAAATACATTTTCTTTCACAGACACATGGAATCCTGCAATATGTCTGCAGTGTCTCTCTACCCCTCTCTATTAATGTTCTCTAACTCAATAGATATCACACTCCTCCAACTTTGTATGTCTCTATTTTTACAGTAATATAAAAGATGGAAAAGCAGCAGATTGTCCCATTTGGATAGCACAAGCCAAATGATGAAAGCCTTATAAAATAACTATCAACTATAACCTTTAATCTACTAAACGTCTTGGTGACATATTTGTTTTAATACAGCAACAGCAGGCCCCTGAACTGACTATAATAAAAATAATGCATGTTGATACAAGAAACGCAAACTTTATTCAGGTTGTGGTTCCTGACTGTTCGTCGGTGTGATCTAAATGAAGCCGATTGTTCTTCAGAACAAGTGCAGACATGGAGGGTACCACTTAAAATGAAACAAGGGGAAGTGATAGCTGAACCTGCATATTTGCTCATGATGCTGCAGGCACATTCAAGAGACTACCAATGAAAGGAAAGGCATGCAAAGTACATTAAAATGGAGAGGAAGGAACAAAATGATCCGGAGACCACCTCCATCCATGCTGTTGGTATAAAATCAAAATTCTGATAAAAAGAAAAAACAAGTATTTCCTACTCTGATCTTCTGGTGGCCTCAAAGTAAAAAAAAATGGAATTTTATTAAAGTGCTATGTAGCACTTAACATCAGAACATTTACACACGTTGATGCTTCCGTGCTGCTCGGAGTAAAAGTTACCTGAACGCAGCATGATCGATCGGCTGCCTCTGAACCACCAGTGTCAGGTTGGTGAAGAAATGCAGGCTGCGGTAACCGGGCTGCGGACTGCGGCGTGCTGCGCACGGGGATGCGCACCATCCACCGACCCCCCAGGAATCAAAAAAATATCCACTGGATAGATCTCGGATTAATGAAAATCTTCACTGCAAAATCATCTCTACGCGGTTAAAAAAAGAAAAATCTAAATCCCCAGATCTGCCTCAATGTTTAACGCACCGCTGCTTCCCGTTAGACATCGTTCGGTCGCAGAATAATGTGATTATTGGAGTCCTGGCTGCAGGAAACTAATCCGGATTAGACCCGAGAGGGAAACAACAGTTGACAAAGCGACGCTTCCTCTCTGTGCGCCAAACGCAAACTGCGCTCAGCCTTTAGTATATGCACATTTATGTAATTACACTACCAGGAAAAATTCACGTCAGAATTACTGCTAGAATATATTTTATCATTCTGAATGGTACGTATTTCTAAATGTGGTCTTTTTTCCATCATCTAACCCTAATGTGAAAAATTGAAACTTCATCCATCCATTAAAATCTCTTCTCCTTCAGTTTCTATACGGGGTTGGAAAAAAATAAAAGAATGTAGAGTGAGGGGCAAGATGTGACGTAGGACGCACTGAGCTGCTGCTCCTTGATAGAAGACACTACATGGCTGGAAATCAAAGTCAGGCCGGTGCAAATAATCAGTTCCATGCTGAGTTTCTCTCTTTTATTTCAGCCTCCGACGCCGTCAACGCGTCAATCATTCTCGCGTGTCTGCTGCCATCTGCTGGCCAAACTGCAGAAGAAGCGTCACCTTCCAACTAGCAGGGCGATGAGCTCGCCTGTCAGGCCGTCTGAACTCCCATTGAATATTGGGTCCAATAGAAATATACACAATTATTCAAGTACTTGCATCAATTAAAATCAAGAACAGCTCAATACAACACATATTACAAGTATTTTCCCCCACAATATTATGAAAACTGCAGTACTGCAGTCTCAAAATCACAACAGACTCATTGTTGTTTTCATTTTTCTAGTGAAGTTGATGAACATCGGTCTTGTAGTTTTTTTTTATAGAATTACTGGACTGAACTTTTAAAGTAAAATAAATAAAATAGACTTGCAACAGCAGTTCACAAAGTCATAAATTAGACAGTTCACTTCATTAAAGTGTTTGCAGACACTAAAGCCAGGCGACATCCCTCCAGCTATAATATTTTTACCACTATGAGCAAAGCAAGAAGGGAGTATTAATATTTATTCACAAAAAATTCTACACGCACATAAAAAACAACACAAGTACTGAAGTGGAACTTTTGCCATTTGGTGATTTTTGCCCCTTTTGTTCCATTTTTAAGGTAACAAAGAGGACATTTACATAAAATGCACAAAATGCATTGATGAAACCTTTCCATGAGAAATGCCCAAATGCATATCTCACCTCATGAGCTGAAATGCCTCCCGATGACACACCATACCTTAAACCTAAACCGAACTAATGGCATGCATTCTGAAATACCTGGTATGACAAACTAAATCGGAATTATTTGCAGTCATGAATGAAAAACAACATATTTTGCCATGCATTTAAACTTTTTCCTGTCTAACTCAAATCACAAGCTCTGAGCAGCTGCCTTCTCGTGAAGTTGCAGGTGCTCTTTAAGACTCGGCGCAAATCTGTATCTCTTCCCGCAAACGTGGCATACATATGGCCGCTCCCCCGTGTGCACGATTTTGTGACTAATCACGTGTCTGCTTTCATGAAAACGTTTGCCACAGATATCACAAGGGTATGGTTTCTCTCCTAAATGGTACCGCATGTGTATTTTGACCTTACTGGTGGTACTAAAATGTTTATCACACAGGCTGCATGGATACGGTTTCTCCCCTGTATGAGCTCTTTTGTGATATAAGAGATGCTGGCTCTGAGTGAAGGCTTTACTGCACACATCGCACTGATACGGTTTCTCCCCGGAATGGGTTCTCACGTGCACAATCAGATAGTCTCTTCTGCGAAATGTTTTGCCACATTCCTGACATGTAAAGTCTTCTTTTCCCGTGTGCATTCTCTCGTGCTGCTGGAGATGACGGCTATCAGGAAAGCTTTGTGCGCAGATGCCACAAAAAGGCGTTTCGTTGTGATAGCGCTTCAAATGAGTAATCAGCTGCTTGGTGGACCGGTACGTTATCCCGCACACGGTGCAATCTGTTTTCTTCTCGTGCGTTTTGATGTGCTTCATCAAAGGACCAATGTGCAGGAATCCTTTTCCACACAAATGGCAGAAACTGCGTTGTTCTTCGTTTTTGGAACATTTCTCATATGGCGATGCCGACGAGCAATTCGTATTACCGCGTTGGTCTTGTGGTTTCTGTCCTTTCCAGTTCACTTTTTCTGTCTGTTCTCCTTGGCTTTTCACCAGCTGCCGATCTTCATCCTCACACTGGGCCCCAGAGCAGTCAAAAGGAACTGAATGAATTTCATGCAATGTTTGCGTCTCACCTTTCACAATTTCAGAAGGAGTAACAACGAAGTTCTGCGCCTGACTACTCTCCCAAAGTTCCTCTTGCTCTTCCTTTATCTTGATTATATTGAAGCCTGTCTCAGCTACGCAGTCGTTCCAATGACTCTTCTCCATATCTGTCGTGGTTTGAGGGAATCCTGGGGCCTCAGCGCTGAAGCTCGACGGTTCTGCTGACGAGGGTCCGGGGTTCTGCTGGAGCAGTGGGGCCTCACATTCAGTTCCGCGTTCTGCTGTTCTACTGATCAGTGGAGGGTCTTCAGCTACAAAAGAGATGGAGGCGAAAAGTTACTCAACATCAGAGAGACACCATGTGAAAACTGTCCTCTTCTCCATTTTTCTGAGAGTTTCCGAAATACGTGGCGGTCATTACACTTTGAAGATATACAGTATTAAAATATTTCCACATTGTGAACTGTATTACATGGAACGACCACTCCTATCTGTTATCACGCCTGCCGCCGTGCATGGTGCCATTACTACGTTTTAATATGTGATAATATTATTTGCAAGTAAAAATGTAATCCAGTATTACAGAGCGAAGACAGCGTAATAAAGTCAGTGAATACATTTATAAAATCACAACAATCGTGCATCTTGTGTACTGCTATCGTGTAGAGACAGCGTAGCCTACATTCAAATTATATTTATATATTATAATGCTGCAGTCCAACACTTAGCAATGGCGTTGTAGACGTATGCGTCCAGGTAATAGAGGACTGATTTTCACGACTGCTGCTGCAGCACAACACATAACAAGCGACAGTCGGTGTGCGCATGCGTGGACAAGCATCCTACCTGACTTCTCTTGCAGCAGGTATAGCTGGTGTCGAAGGTTGTCCACCTCCTCTTTGGCCTCATACAAAACTAACGTTATGGTTGCCTCCAACTCTCCGACGATCTCTTCTGCTGCTGTTGACAACCTCTGATGAACAAACGACCTCAGTTGAAACAATGTGCCGTCCATGTCTAATAAGGAGATATTGTTCAAAACATCCGCTAGGGTAGCTCGATATGAAGGCGTTAACTCAGCTAACCGAGCTCGAACATTTGATTTAACCGCTTACTGTGCCACGATATTAGACAAAAACACGATTCCAGGCAGCAGGCAGAACAGGAAGTGTGACTGGTAAACAGGAAGTGTGACTGGTCAACCGAGAAGCTGACTGGTCAACGTCATCAACTCGTCACGCCAATCGGAGGCCGAGGGCGGGGGGGCTGTCATAGGGTCCGTGGATAAAGGACAATGATGATTTGATGATTGGTTTTCATGGCGAAAGGCATTTCAGTATAAGCCAATCAGAGGGAGAGAGGGGCGGGCCTTGACAGCGATATTTACGGAAGAGGTCATTCGTTCTCGGAAGACGAAAACAGAAGCGTCGGTCGGACAGCGGAGGAATGTCGTTTTGTAGATTCGCCGGTGGAGAGGTCTTCAAAGACCATTTCTCACCAGGTACTCTCACACTTTAACTTCTTCTTCTTTTTTTAACAAAATTTTATTCAAGGTCTTTGTTTAGCAGGCAGCTCTTGGGACAAGAGTGGAGAAAACGTAAAGTGGCTATTGTTAGCAGCTGTTAGCGCATTTACTGTAATGGTAACAGTGAGGATTATGAATCAACGCAGAAAGAAAACAGGACAAGTTAGCCGCTATCCAATCTAGTTGGTTTACTTTACAAACATGTCCGGGTTACACAAGCGCTTTGTTACGAAACGTGATGCAGCGTTATGTTACAGATAACAATTTAGACTTTCAATTTATTAGACCCTTAAAAAAGTGCAAACATGCAAAACATGCCAAAGTGATGCTTGTGAAGTGTTAGCCACGAAAGTGTGTTAAATCCATCCTTCGTTTATGCAACTTGAATTTACTGTCGTGAAGCGAACATCCCGTGCCTTTTGGATCGATTCGACTTTTTAATGATCCCCGTTTTGCAACCATCGTTGGTGTCAGCTGCCAATCAGGAGCTGACTCACAACATTGCGACATGATTATGGATAGATGCATGTTCAAGTTCTGATAAAACAGAATACAAAGCTCTTTTTCCAATTTGTTTTTTGTAATTACATATCAATAGTTATCTGCGTATTACAGTACAATAAATCAAGTAATATGAGTTGGGTCTTGTGTATTTATTACATGACGAGGAACGCATTTAATTAGCATTTATACATTTGTATAAACAATGCTTTGATAAACAATGCTTTAAACATGTGAAATGTCTTATAAAATATTATTCTCATTAAAACATTAAGGTAAATTATCTGAAAAAACCAAAATCAAAATTCAGAATGATAAAAGTAACAAAAGTTAGCCATGTTTTGTGGTCATCATCTCCCGTCTTTGTCCTCAGGGATTTATGTATGTGCTCGCTGTGAACACAAGCTGTTCTCCAGCCACTCCAAGTACGATCACTCGTCTCCCTGGCCGGCTTTCACAGAGACCATCACGAAGGACAGTATTTCCAAATATAAGGAGAGATCTGGGGCATATAAGGTACAATTGATAGCTAACATGTTTATAGTCCTTATAAACCAGTCCAGACTTTCATTAACAGTTTTTGGAATCGCACAAAATCCTGATTCAGCTCTGTGTTGTTCAAGGTGCTCTGCGGGAAGTGTGGAAATGGCCTTGGTCATGAGTTTGTGAATGACGGTCCAGCCAAAGGGCTGTCTCGCTTCTGAATATTCAGCAGCTCACTGAAGTTCGTCCCTAAAGGTATTACACACATATATATATATATATATATATATATATACACACCAGGCACAAAACCAAATCGACCTGTTATCCCACAGACCCTCATTTCTTTCTCTTTGTCCTCCACAGGTGAGGTTGACGGACAGTAAGGTGAGCCGATAGGACAGCACTGCTGCTGCTGGACTAGGGGACGTTTCTCTGTGTTGCTGAAGGTGTGGACAGCGGATGAAGAGTTCTGGGACAAATCTCTCTGGGAGCACCAGGGGTCTGATGAATGATGGCCTTCACTGTAGAGCAAGAGCAGAGGACTGGTCTCAACACTCGTCATACACGCATACAGGATCAATCAATACACAATGACCAATCATGTTTGACATTTTCTGACATTCTAATTAAAATTTGGATTTCTCACATCTGAATTCTTATAAGAATTAACGGTGTGTTACTTTAAAAAAATGACCGAGCAGTCATGCCGGTTAGTTTTGATCGAACCGAACTTGCAGAGTGAACACACCCTGAGCAAGTTATCTTTGTCTTCCTTCTGTGATTAAATCTTTGAGTGACCAATCTTCCAGAAACATTAGTAAATAGACTTAAGGATTTGAAAAGCCTTTCTTACTATAGCTCATGATTCTTTTCCAGCCGTTAGACAGCAGCCTTTATCTGCAGAGTTTGTTGTACTAGAAGCAGAATATAAGTAAAAAAAATACTCTATATTTTCACACTGTTGAGAGGCTTTATGTGAATAGAGCACAGTGGCTGATATTCAAAGTGAAATTAATATATTTTAAAATAAAAACCCTCTGATCTATGCATGGCTTCGTGTGTTCACTTTTTCAAGTTGTCACTTATCCACACAGTAAATAATGAGACTGTTAAGCTCAGTTTGCTGTAGGACACGCGTTCCAGACGGATTGGAATTTCATATTTACTCTGATGGCTTGAAAGATTCCGGTTCTGTCACTTTGAGACGAGAATGTCAATACTGAGCTCACCCTCATAAAGTGGTTAAGGCTCGCTGATCACGTGATTGATATATATTAATGAACTATATTATTATGCTGCATTCATACCCATATATGATATCACCTATCAATTGCCCATCATGGGTTTGTGACCACATTTGGCTCGGCCCCCTGAAGGCTCACCTAAGCAGACATTCAAAATCAGCATAACCAATCAGGCAAACGAGCGATCTAACATAACCGAAAAGAAGGAACAACATGAATCACATCTGCAGGCTGGTACGTCTGCAAGGAGAGAAAACAATCTCTTCGTGTCACTGACCATGGCAGTTTATCCAACCCCTCAATGACTGACCACTGCTGCAGGAACGACACCCCGCCCACAGGGCCATCACAGGCAGCCACACCAAAGTGAGGCACTGCAGACACTCAAAACTGCCCTCACACAAGCACCGGCCCTGAGATTTTATGACCACAAGAACCCGCTAACTCTACAAACTTTACTTTTAAAATACGCAACAAGCTTGCAGGTGGATTTGTCTTTTAGTCTTTCTCTAATACCCAGTGAGTTTAATGTTTCCTCTGATATTGCATTGCACTTTGCACCAGTGTCAAGCTGGAATTTCACCTTTCTCCTGTTTATGATCAGATTCTGTGTCCTGCCATGTTGCCATGTCAAACTCATTTTCTCCGAGGGCCAGATCAGCATTATGGTTGCCTAAGGGCCAGTAACAGTGTAAATGTAACGAAATGTAACCACTCCTTAACATGCTTATTACTTATTACTACTACATAAGTAAGTTACAAACTTTGCATTTGCAAATTTATAGTTGTAAAAATATATGGATAGCTTATTGCTGTATTTACTTCCGCCGAGGCGAGGTTATGTAATCGCCGGCGTCTGTCTTTCTGCCTGTTAGCAAGATAACTCAAAACGTTCTGGACGGATCTTGATGAACTTTTCAGGAAATGTTGGGATGTTACCAAGAACAGATGACAATCCAGAAGTGATCCTGGATTCTGGATCACTTTGAATCTTTTGTTAACATTGCAGTCAATGGAGCTTCAAAATTTGTTCCTCAATATCTCGGTTGATTATTGACCGATGTTCATGGAATGTAGCACAGTCATGTAGGGCGGGGATCTCAACCTCACCACCAATTTTCATTTGGATAGGATCCAGAATGGGTCAGTACAAAATATTTAATTTCAACATTAAAACCCCATTTAAGGATTTAAAAATCAGTTAAAAAATACACATCAACTCTGATTCACTTTTACGTTTCATGCTTGGTGTATAAAGATACCAAGAACAATTTAGAACCTTTTAATCCAGATCACCACAGGACGGTGTAAATCTAATTTTGAGGGGAATGAGCTGCTTGGTGGATGTCTGTGCTCTCTGAGTGCTTTTCAAGTCATAAAATTAATCATTTGAATTCATCAGGTTAAGAAAACAAAAGACTTTTGTTATCAATTAAAATTATCAATAAACAATCAAACTTATTCAAATAATTAAAAGAAAGAAAGAAAAATATCATACAACACAAGTTATGGCATTTGTTTGGTTGTTTGTTTATTTCGAATATGTTAACATAACAATTAGGCAAAACACCTTATTTGTTACTGGCATACTGCTCCTCACCCATATCCACGGTCATGAAACAAGTTCTGAACTTCACAAACTGTTGCCGTCTGTTCAAATAGCTCTTAAAGTGAGCTCTGACTGGTTTGACAAATCGGTCTTAAAAACACAAGAATTTACCTTTACTACGTAAATACATAGACAAAAATATATAACTATTTCTTATAAGATATAAAATCCATTTTGTTTGGGGGCCGCCGATGTTGTTTACGTCGCAAGGCATTCTGGGTGTGACGTGAAACGGCTGCAGGCACCCAGCTCACTGCTATTGTTTAGTATGGCAGCGATGAGCTCCTCCGTTCAGCCTTTACAGTCGGAACCACACTGTCAGCAACGACGGGAGAATAACATCGACGGGAGAACGCTAGATTTGGTCAGGGGAGGGGGCACGGAGAACAAAACGACTAAATCTAGAGTTCTCCCGTCGAATTTTAATCTCCATTTAATCTCTGGCTTCTTCCTCAATGTTCTCCCGTCACACCTCAGGATCCCCCCCCCCACACACCCTGGAAAAGCTGGAAGAGGTGGCTGCGGGGAGTCTGTAAACTGGGGAAGTTTGAGCACGCTTGATTTACGTCACATTATGTGACGTGCTCAGTTTTTTGGCGGCATGAAGCTTGTGAAAGCGGGAAAAATACGTAAATTAGCCGCGTCCATTGCATAAGCCACCAGGTTCAAAGCGTGGGAAAAAAGTAGCGGCTTATAGGCCGGCAATTACGGTAGTCTATCTGCAACTGCTTTCCTCACTTTTCGCCCAAATCTCCTTGCTCTCCTGTGAAGTAGAGGGCATCTCCTCGCTATTTTGCATCTTGGAACTAGTATGGGGGCGATTTCCCAAACTTGTGTCTTGTGGCTCTGCCTGCTTTGTGGGATAAATTTAGTTTCAGGATTAACCACTCTCTTCCGACATGCTGGCTTCTTCGTCACTGTCTCCTTTTTGTAGAATGAGACGAGGGAAAGGGATCACCCTGTCTTTATTCTCATTTTTTCTGTTCATATATTCTTCAATGCTCGTAAGCCAGGATTTTACCATCCTTTTTTCTGCTTTTGGATTACCAGATGATGATCCCACAGTTGTGTTGATCGGCTCTGTAGTGCAGGTTGGGATTGGGGACTGGCTGCTCTCCAGGCTTTTGTTGTTTTCTATGTGCTTGCGCTTCCGTGTTGCTTTAGTGAAGGCGGGCCTCGGGTTGCTTTCCTCGCTGGAACTGGTATGAGAGTTCACCACCTTGCTGCCTTGTGTTCCTTCAGTGTAGAGGGGCTCCGGGCTGTTTTGCTCACTCAAACTGGTATTGGGGCTCTCCACCCCGCTGTCTGGTGTTGCTTTAGTGGAGAGGGGCATCTCTCGTGTGCTAGATTGAGGTCTGGACTCCTCCACGTTGTTTGCACTTGTTGGGTTCATGGGACATGACATACTCAGTAGATATTACTGAATTGTACATTACACTCAAAACTAATGCTCTCTTTTTATAGGTCTTTGAAGATAATATGAGCTTTAATGTCCATCAATATTTCCCTTTGATGTTTTCCTTTGACGAGGTTGAAGTTCGAAGAAGGATTAGATAACTGAAGTTAAAATGCTTACACAATGGAGGTTATTATTCTAAAGAAGTCAATTGTGAGGGTCAGTCAAGCAAAAACATTCTTGATAGCCATTTATTTGTAAACGGACAAAATCTTTTTTTTTGTTTAACATTTTGCATTCATCCTGACAGAAAGTTAAGGAACTTTCTTTCGTGTCTGTGGTGCAACAGGACATTCAATGAATGCGAGATTTTAAATGTTTTTGTAATGTAATGTACTCTGTTTTACTGCTGCTCCCCTTCAAGCGTGTTTTTTTTAAAATTGTAATTACACTTTTCTACCAGTTGATGGTGCTATGTTACTTCAAACTTTGTTTTGTTTTGTTTATGTACACTGTTATAACACATTTGAAGATTCAGGATTCAAAGTTTACTGTCAAAACATGTTTCCCCCTGTACAATGCACTGCAAGGAAGTAGATTCCGCGTACCGTACTCCACTCGATATATTACATGCACTTTCTCCGTTCTCCATTCGAACGTCTATAAGAAACACTGTCCAAACCCAGAGACTGTATTGTTTTTTAATTCTAGGTAAAGGTGTATTTCATTTGGTAGCTATTGCTATAAGCCCCTGCAGCGAGTCACGAAGACGCCCATGAATGTGAATAACCCTCAACTAATTACTGCTTTTGAAATACTTATGATTGAAAGACCAATACCAGTTAAAAAATGTATCCTGTGCTTTTTCAGCACAATTACTCATGGCGACATGTTTCTTGGCTCGTGACGTGGTGGAATTCTAAACATGGTAAAGGTGGGCAGGGATAGGAGGGGAGTGGAGGGGGGGGGGGGCACATTCAACAACTCGAGCGATTTTTTTTTTTTAAGTTCAGACGACGCAGGTGTGGAGCTGCTCCTTTCAAAGGCTCAACATCAGAGACGGGGGGATGAAAGCTGCAGCGTCAGGCAGACGTTCAAGGAAGGAAGTGCAGACATTCATACTTTGTAATGATGTGTAGTAAGGAATTTAAAACAAATACTGTTTTGTGTATTTGATGTGACGATGGCTTCGTCCTGAAAAACCCTCTTTACAGGGAGCAGGTGTTGCTGAAGTGCTCTTGTCCCTGAGCGGCGTTACTTTAAAAGTTGAGCTCTGAGCTAAATTAAAAATCTTTGCTTTAAAATGGCTCTCTGTTGTATTGTTAGACGCAGCTGGCACACAGACCTATGCTGTCCTCGCAGGGTGATGTCTGCAGGAAGAGGAAGGAGAATTATAGGGGGTACGCGCAACAAACTCGACATATCGGCACACAATAAACCAAAATACATGTAGATAAACCACATGTGACAATGGGAGCTGCACAGGGAAGAGGAAATTGCCCCAAATACACAGGACTGTAATTAACATTTGCTATCTGTGTGAACGCTCTTCCTGGCTGGCATCTGAGCCCAGCGACATGGCCGAGAGGAAGCAAACAGGAAGGAGGAAGTGGTAATCCTCTGATAGAATCACCAGACGGACCCAAATCTGCTGACCTCTGGGGCTCATCCTGCTCTTATAAGCAAACAGGATCCTCAATTACATTAAACCACCACTACTCCCCGGTCCCAAAGGCTGGGCCTGGAGCCACAGCTACACATGTGTGTCTCTGTGTGAGCGGCTCCACTGGCGAGACATCTTGGTTTAATTGTGAAGTATGCGACCGGGTTGCTTAGATGTGGATGTTTACCGGCAATGCACCTGCTTCTGTTTTGAGCCATGAGGGGGAAAATGTGGTGTGCATTTACACACCACAACGTTACATCCAGTTCATGAAGGTAAGTGTTCCCTACACGCACGCGATCCTGCGGATCTGCTTCACACGCACTGCAGAAGATGTGGTCACTTCGTCGCAAGCCTGAAATCGGTTCTGAGTGCGTGACAAAGAGAAATAAAGAGTCTCCTTTCATCAGGGAGTTAATATTCGCAGTATGTGATATAAGGAAGCCGCCCTTGACATGTAATAGAACCCGCATATGTTAGCCACAATCTCTGTGTAATGAACAAAAGGATAAAAAAATGCGATTTCCGTCTGGGTCAAAGAAAAGTTCTGGAATTTCGAGGCACTCCAGGTTGGGCATTGTAAGTCAGTCGGCAAAACATGTGAATGAAAGACACGGCGCTTGCATAAAACCACAACGAGAATATCTCTGCTCGTCTCATCATGAACTGAAAACACTAGAAAACTGTGCTGAGGGAGTATAAACAGATTTTATATGTGCATGAGATGCACATCTTTGACACGTCACATTGGTTACAAACGCAATAAATGTCGATTGGGTAGCAATAAAATTACAATAGCATTAAGGACAAAGCAAGGAAAAGTTTGTTTCATCGTAAAATCAACAGTTCAAACATGTGGGATCATTTTGCACAGTGAAAACTCACAAAAACAAAAAAAAGCATGAGGGCTACCAAAGACAAAATAAACAATACCGTAGCTTCTGCCGCTTCATTGTCGCCTTTATCGCAGCATCGCATTCCTTGTTCCTGAGCGCCACTGACTTCAATAACGCAGACGGCTTTTCAACATACATGCGTTTTGCAAACATCGCCCGCTATCTTTACTGTGATCTGCTTTTGCCTGAGACAGGACCCCGATCCCCGACACAGACGCAGAAGGCTGATCTGGAATCTTCAAAGGGAATGCTTAAGGTGATGTGGCACATTGTTCGCGGAGATCCTTATTTTCAGGCCACACCAGGGTGAGTCTGGTTGATTGTGCGTCCGCTTGTCATCTTTTATGCTCCCCTAATCAGAGATTTGGGTACAGCACCACAGACCGACTTCGCCCACCCCCCCAGCCAACCTCCACCCACCCAGCCAAACCTAGCCCAGCTCATCCTGATCTCCTCTCTTTCTTGATTAGTAATCCCGGTGGGCTTCATAAGGTCCAGATCATAGTGTTTGTATGTCAAAAAGAATCATATGCTTTTCCTTATATGATCACACACACATTTTCTACGTATTTTTGCGCGTTTCATGTTCATAAATACAGGCATTTATACAGTATAACATTTTGGGGCCCCGCGGGCCCCCGCAAGCACCGGATGGGTGGTCTTAATAGTCAAAATTGCTCCTTTGGTCGTGCTGATTGTTAACTTCTGTGCAGAAATGGTTCGGAGGTGCCTGAGCGCTTTATTCTCATCAGTAATCATAACCTTATCAGAAACCTATAATCAACATAATTCCCAGTATTATAATGGAGCTGTGGAGGTGTTCGGCCTTACAGTAAGTCCTATCCTCAGAACAATTGTTTTGTGAAATACCTTCTGGTAAGAAGCCGTTGATCACTCCACTACTTTTTGTTCATTAATAAAACAATATCTAACACTAGGTTAGCCCAGTGAAGTTTAAAGCAGACAAGGTAACCTAGCTTATCTGTCCCAACATGGGCCTGGGAGAGGAAACAACATCAAATACTTTGGATTTTAAAGCCCAGTTCAAAAATTAAGTCCAGTTCAACTTTACTGACTAAATATTAGTGTTATCGTAAGTTACTATTGTGACTATAATCTCATCAATGTGAGTCTAAATCAAGCTGTACTTTTAAAAACATTTTTATAAAAGCTGATATACAGGCTAACTGAGGGGCAAGGGTCCAAAACAAATGTTCATCTGACTCACCACCACCGAGCTAATGAGCGTATTTAAAGAACATTCATTCTGCACAATGCTGCATGTTATATGTTTACTTGTGTGAAATCTGGATCCCCCTTTTTACATGGATGAGGGGATTTCACTCAGCATTGCTTTATGCCCTTTGGCACACACTTATCTTTAAACAGCGACTACTTTGCCAACCCTCTTTCCAAAGATGTGATTCATCACCTGGTTTTAAATTAAATGAAATCCTTTAATGTGTATTTTAATTTGGCACAGAAACTTGAAATGTCCCCATTATCTCTTTATTATTTGATTTCTATGCCAGAAAGCAAACCACCCTCTAATTTTGCCTGTCAGTCACACTTCAGGGATTATTTCTCTGATCTCTCACCGTCTCCTTATTGGTTTGACAGTGTTCTGGATTTTATGAAGAATATGCTATGCCAATATGTAGACGGAGCGTGTGCATTGTGTTTTCCTTCATGTGTCTCCATAACAATTATTTCAGGGAGTGAATGGTTGCGGTGCCAAAACAGAATCCAGATTAATTTTAAATATACTGTGGGGAAATCCACAGAAAAGCCATCCTGCTGTCATTTGGCCAAACAGCTCTGTTGTGTCCCCAGAAACACAGACCACAAAACCCAAAGTGAGACCAGATGAGCGCTACAGGAAGGAGAAGAAGATTTGTGAGTGAGTGTGCGTGACTGTGCCAGTGTTGGTAAAGGCGTTGAAAAAGAAGAGGTCAAAGGCTCAGAATACGTCCCCACAGGAATGAGGCTCGAGGACATCGCGGTGTGATTATCAGCTTTACGACAACGTGAGGGTGTGGTGGGGCTCTAAGCGATGTGGTGGCATTTTAAAGCAAGAACAAATACCCAGCTTCACAATCACGACTCAACACCAGGGTAATATGCAAATTCTGAAAATATGTTACAACCAAATTATCACATCAAAATTTGACTCGTCAAGAAATGCTGTGTGATTTTTAGAAATCAGTTAATAATAGAGTAAATAACCAGAATCCATTTAGTTACCTTAGAGCAGGGGTGGGCGACCTTTTGGATTCGCGGGCCACAATGGCATCTAAAATATGACAGAGTAATGCATTCAAATACGGGCGCTGTGACACGACAACAAACAATTTCAGATTTAAAGCACAGGTGCTGTTTAGTGGTCTCATGCTGTCTATCCCTCAGGATAGGTCGGAAGGCTCCAAGCGGAATCAGTTCAGACTGATTCCAGTGAGGTGCTTGGCGGAGGTCTGCGCTCTCCGAGTGCTTTTCTAGTTTACTTATGAGTTCAAGTCGCACATGAATTCACATTCCTGTAAAACGCAGGCCAGCCCCACAGGGTAGAAGGCCATCTCCTGTTTCTCTCTCTCTCTCTCTCACACACACACACACACACACACACACGCACACACACACACCAGCCTTCAGGATTCAGGTGATACTGTTATAACAACGGTGAAGCAATGGACAGAGTGTTTTTTCTCTTCGGGTGACAGCTCTCTTTTCTCACAGTTGATGTGACAGGTTGGAATTCTAAAAAAACATGGGAAACTCCAGAGCATGGGGAGACAAACCGCTGTTGTTTTACACCAGTAATTACAGCCAGTTAACACCCATCTGATGAGTGTCTGTGTTTGTATTTACAGAAATCGTTCCGGGTAGACTTGTTTACATAAATGAGCACATATTCGCCGCCGTTAAATCGCAACTTGAACCGCAGCTGTTCTTTTTTTGGGGGATTAGTCAAGTGAGTGTGAAAAACAACAAGTGTGTGAATCCGGCTGGTGGTTCTGGCCCGGTCACAGTAGCAGCATTAGATCCAACCGGCTGTGTCGCTAAATTGCAAAATAAATAAATAAATAAAAATAGGAATAAAGTAGTTTTTCACGCACTGATCGGAAATAGAGGGTGACACTGACACATAAAAGGCAGGGCTGCGGTTTGGAGCTGACGTCATGGCAATCAACATTTACGTCCAGGAGGCCTTTCAATGAAGGAAAGCCACACAGAGCAGCCCACAAGCATTTCACCAAGTTACAGTCTGGGATCGAGTACCGCAATGTGCACACAGACTGGAGCAATAGGCGTCCACAGGATTACGGGTGCATGCATAATGCCCGTAAGGGATGGAGTGCTATGCACGCACATCCCCATCGACATTCAGGCTCGTGCAACCATTCAAACTGCTCCGCTCCGTCAGATTTGCCGCCACATGTCTTTGTGAATCCCCCCGGAGTAAGCTGGGAGGCACGAAACTGTATACCAAACTAATCAGAGTCGTGCCTTCTCTTAAACTCTCTCGCTTTTTTTCCCCCTGACTCGCTCACACTTATTTTCTGTCATAGAGATGCGTGCACAGTGCACACATAGGAGTACAAGGTCACCTCTCTTTCTCTTCTTCAACACACCAGGAATCACTTAAGCAGCCAAATATCACTCCCCCCCCCCTCAAAGTTGAGGATTATCTTATTGTTTTCATTCCTTCCTCACTCTTTAGATTAATGGCCGTCTGATGCCGCTGCTGTAATAAAGGACCCAGTGGAGGTAAATGACAGCTTTAAAAACAACAACCACGTGACTCTTGTACAGACTTGCTCTCTGGAAAGGCATCCCGGTTTTTATTGTCAGAATGAAAGACGTATTGGAAATAGCACCATGCAGCTGGCTTCCAGCGGTCAAGGAAGCTTTGCATGAATTTCTGTTTATTTGAAACTATACGCTGGCTTGTGTTGCCATGCATGCGCCAGTTGGGTAATTGAAGCTCCTTGCTTTTGGCGATTGCCTAAGATTCTACCCTCGTAAAGTTGGAACGAGTGCAGCAAAAATCTTCCCAATGATATAAATTACTTGAAGAATCATCCGGGTGCAACGCAGTGCTTTCACGGAAGTTGAATCTGCCGCACGAGCTCCAAAAATCTCTCTCCTCGCCAACCTTCAGCTCATCCGTCCTTCCAGCCACGTCTCTGTTAAGGCTACACGACAATTGCTGGAAGTCTGCGTATCCTGCTAGAGATGGAGAAAAAGAAGAAGATCCATGCACCTGTGTGAAGGCGTTACGACTTGACGGGTGAAGGGTGGGAAAAGAAGGGAACATTATTTGTGAATGGAGGGATCAGAGCGTTCATCTTCTTTTCCCATCCATCATCTTCATTTACTTTTTTGTACCCCCGCAGATGAAAGTTGGGAAGGCTCCAGGAGGAGGGTGGGGGCTTGACGGTCGCTTTGTTGTTGGCTTTTGTCTTCTGTGATTATCTCCACCCGAGGGCTCATGCATTGAACATCTAACGCAAAGGCAGAGAAGGTTTGTGACATATATCCTCAAAAGAGAAGCGCTTCAGATGTAATGGTTTGAACATTAAAGTGAATTGTTTTTAGGAGTAGAAAATGTGAAAACCTTTCAAATGTAAGTCTCTAGTCTTATCTTCATTCTAGACTCAATAAAGAAGAAGAAAAAACCCACCCACACACACACACACACACACACAAGGTCCCTTTTGAGGGGAAACAACAACTGCGCCTTTGCACGACCACATTAGTGCCTCCTGTGTGGTGGCTTCAAAGATCTGTCACGACAGCATTTAAGATCCTCCCTCGAGTCTTGCGGTAATCACAACTGTCCGAAAGCTTCCTCATACTGAAAATTACAAAATAAGAGTGGAACATTTTGCTTTTGCTTTGGCCGATTTTGTAATTGGCTGTAATGGCTGACACATGTATGCGCCTCTGGCTTATGGAAACCTCTATCAGTGGTGCACGGGGATGCAACACACACACACCTATACAAACAAATGCAGTCTGGATGGCTCACATGCACACACACACACACCTACACACGCACACACACACACACATGGCAGCACATTATTCAGCTTCAATCCTAAACACACAGACACAGTTCACAACTCGCATTTTATATTTGTTTCCTCCACACTGTTGTTTTTTTGTTTTTTTTATCTCACTGTTTATATTTCTGCGTCCAAGCCTGTCAGTAAAAACCCAACGAGAGCAATTAGCAAGAGAGAAAAGCAAATAAAATGTCTGGCAAAAGCTACTCCTGGATCCTGACCTCATTCTTAGTGAATTTGCCACTCGCCGGCACGCAGTCATTTCCATCGCTGTGAATTCTTCCGTGCCAGCCTGGCCTCATTGTGGACGGACCTACAATGGCTGTTTGTGCTTCCCAACGTATCATTATTCTATATTTGCCTGCATCTTCTCAGTGTCCGCAGCCCTTGGTTTGAATACTCGTTTCTCACGCTGGCTTTTAGATCGCAAGAGTTTGGAAATGACATTTGAAATTAGTAATGCATTAAAAGAAGTTGTAATTGAAATGAGTAAATTTAAATTGCATGTTATACCTCATAACTGACTTGTGGACTAAGAGAGGGGCTAAGTCTGTCTCCCTGTTTCCAATCTTTGCTCTAAGATAATCAGCTACGAGCTTCACAACAAGAGGTCAGCAGCACATTTTTTTTTTACTATTCTGTTTTTTAGGTGCCAAACTACAAATTGGCCAGGATCCTTATTTTTCTGGAGTTACTGTTTATTTGTTTGTTTAAACAAGCAGCCTGTATTTTCTCTGAGGATACAAGAAAAGATAAAAAAGTCACTTAGCCAACACAACAAGTTCATTTATTATGTCTGTCTGAAATGTTCGAGGTCCTGGGGTTTGGTGTGTGTGTGTGTGTGTGCGTGCATGTGCGTGCGCGCGCCTCTTTCTCAGACAGATTATCTACCTCAGTTCCCCTTTACTTCCCCTCCATCCCTCCCATCCCTTCATCCATTCAAACAGCTGCTTGGCGTGTTTGTCAGGTTCAAAGTCTGAACTCTGCTTCTTTGCCAGAAGAAATTCTATACCTGCTCCAGCTTCACAGAGACAGGGGAATATCCCCACACTGATCCTTCCTGCAAAGCCCTGAAGGTGACACGCTCAGCCTTCAGATACTGTATTTATGGGACAGGGCAGTCACAGCAGCCCCTCCTCACTTTTGAGCCTATTGTTTTGGCGTGTTCTTTTTTTGTGAGGCTCGCCACCGTGTTGGCTGCATGTTGCCGCTGCGTCGAGTCTCAGGGTGAAGGGAGAGCACTCGAGGTTTTGGATGGACATCCTGAGGGCTTCTCATATTCACAAAGCTGCACGGAGACATGCATCATGTGGGTTCAAAGGGCCAGGGAGGGTTTTCCTCTGTGGGTTAAGCTTACATCTGTAAAACAATGAAGCACCTAAGAAATACTTGAAGTCACAGTGTATCTCATATAAATGGCATATCTTTGATACATATATATATTTGCAATGGATATTTATTATGCATCAAATAATTTATTGCAGATGATGGTATTAGTAGCAGCAGTAGAATAGTAATAATAATAATAATAATAATAATAATGAGAACAATAATAATAATCACTTTTATGAATAATAATACATTTAAATACGTTCACCTCCTTGGAACAAAAAGAAAGGTATTAGCTGCAGGGGAGAGGGGCGGGGACTTGTTTAAAAAAAAAAAGAAAAGGGCGTAAGGAAATAGGAGAGGAAACTCAATGAGAGATCAAGAGACCTCAGAGCGCACCGAGGCAGAATCCTGCAAGTCTCATCTGAGTGCAAATCAACGGGTCATGTTAAATACCCGAACCAAGAAGAAGCATGCTGTCCCCATTTCGGCCTTTTGACATCGAGCAGGAGATCAACTCATGGGATGTAGTGGATCCAGAGTCAGGTTCAACTTCGGCAAGGTGCTGTCCAGAGTCTCGGTGTTTCTTACCATGGTCCTGATCTTCACATTCTTCTTCTACTGCCTCGCCGGGCTGTGCGATTCGGCTCCGAGAGCTCTGTACAGTCAACAAGTTTCGGACTATGACGATCTGGACGATCATCGCCGCGTTCTGGACGACCTGCGACCATCGCCGCGTCTCCTCCCTGACGCGTCCTTACGCACGGGATCCGGCGCCGCGCCGCCGGGACAGCTGCCTCCTCAACAAGCGTCGGGCAGAGCGCACGAGGAGACCGCCCGGGACAACAGCATCCCCGTGTCCAACACTTTCGGGATCAAACGGTTTCCGCAGGCGATAATAATCGGCGTGAAGAAAGGAGGAACCCGCGCGCTGCTGGAGTTTCTGCGCATCCACCCGGACGTGAGGGCGGTCGGCGCGGAGCCGCACTTCTTCGACAGGTTCTACGACAGAGGGCTGGATTGGTACAGGTAGGCATTTAAATGGAATGTGAAGATGATGATGATGATGATGATGAAGCTCAATGCTGCAAAGTGAAGGCCAGGAAGGTCTCTGAGGAGCACGTCATCATCCTGACAGCCATCCAAACCTGACATGAACATCCCAGCATCATTCTGAGGGACACTCAGCCGCACATCACAATGATGCGGCTTCATGGCGGCACATATGAGATGTTCAGCCGCTGCTGACTTTAGTGACAGCAGATGATCGGAGGGCGAACCAGGCTGATCAGAGCTGATCACTAAGGAAGAAGCATTTTAGGAGGCGGTGCAGATGAATCCTGATCATCTCCAGATGTTGTACAAGTTCCGGGTGAAGGTCACCTGCAGAGTCGGAGGACTTGTTAGCGTTGACGTTGCCATGAGGTGATTGTTGGTTTTGACAGGACGAAGACGACTGAGACAAAATGCCTTCATGTAATCTGATCTTTTCTTGCCTTTTCATAAACCTTTTCAGCTGTGCTTTAACTTGAGAACACAACACATGGAAACACTTTCAGCGCTTTAACGTGCTGCTAAGCTTCCCCTCTGTTTTTCTCATGAACACACACACACGCACACGCACACACACGCATCACATACTTTACAGCAGATTCATACTACGCTCCCCTATCTTCTCTCCATACTATTCATTTACTCTGCAGGATGTTGACCTGGTAATTCTGCGTGCTTTAACTGGCCTGACTGAGGCTGTGAAGTCGCTTCGCTTTAATGGTGGAGTTCTGCAGCGCTACAAGAGCAGAGATGCTGAAGCTGCCTGCAAATATTAGATCAGCATAGACAAAGCATAAAGTGCTTTATATATACTCAAAATATATTTGTTAACGTGGACATTGTAGCAGTAAACAGAGCTGAAACTGGAGGAACTGTGTGCGTGTGTGGAGGATGGCAGCAAGAAGTCAGCCATGTGGAACAAGCAGGTCCTTCTCACCTGACTGTCAACTCACTGTCACATATGGAAGCAAACACACACACAAACACACACACACACGCACACACACACACACTCTCAAAGCTGCTCTCTTTGACAAACATGAAAACAACCACAAGATTTTATGTCGTTGATGGTTTCTGCTTCAGCTGCAGGTCTCAGGTCATCGAGAGCCACTCTGTGATGTGTGTGCATATAAATATTTCAGTGGGTCATTAATTTAATCTGACTATAGCCACAATTAAGGAATATTGCCTTTTTGTTTTATCGACTCTTCCTCTATGAGATTTACGACTGATGCATTCTTGCATTTCAGCCATAAACAATAAAAATTATATATTTATGTGCCTCTAAATCAGATATCTTTGTCGCAGTGACAACAATGATAAGCAATAAAAAGTGTAGACCTATTTGGTATTAGCATATCTAAGACGTGGGACACTCCACCTGCACGCTGGAATCTCTGCATGGATGAAGCGGCACCGTCTGAGCGATCCTGTCTACCCGGTCGCTCTCTCTGTCTCCCGTCTACCCAGCCTCTCTTCCATGTCCAAACCCTTCTCTCGTTTGCATGCGTGCTTATGAGCCCATTACGGGAATGGAAAAGCCGCAAGTATAGAGAATTCAAAACAAGGCAGCGATTTAATGAATTTCTCTGTTGTTTTACGGCTTAAAAGGGACTTCTTGTACTGATGGGTTTCATATGGGACTTGTGAGGCACTGCAGAAAAAACGGAAAAACCTCAACTTTCCATGACACACTGGGTCTGATTGTCACAACGTGGCCTGGAATGAGTAACTCCAGAGTCTGTTATTTATTGTTATATCTTAAGTTCCTTAATTGGATTAAAATGAGAGCATTTATTGTTCTCTCTCGTAATAGAACACGCGATTGTTGTGCTGAAGGCAACGAACACTGAGTAGAAATACATCATGTAAATTCTTTTGCATTTCTTTTAGAGGAAAAACACTGCGGTTCACAAGTTCCATCGATGACTCTAAAAGCTCGTCAGTGGACGGACCAACAGTCTTGACACCAAAGGCCATGGCTGATTGGATTGCTATTAAAATATAGGACAGATCCTTTAAGAGCGGCAGCGCCAGGCCAAGGACAGATCACCCTGTGCCTTTATAGGTTTACAGTTGATGGGGATATGAAGTGACGACAACAGGGGAATAAATAAATACGTCTCTGGCCTTCATTAAGGGGACATTCTTATGAGCATCTGTCAAGTAACATCAAGGTTGGATTTTTGTTTGATCAGAAAAGTGATATTTTTCCTGTATTCAACTTGAAGAAAATTACAAACATATTGAGTGAATGGATAGAAAATGGTTGAATTATTTTTATTATGTGTTATTTATGAATGGACCACAATCCTCCATTATCCTTTTTATTGTGTCAAATAATGACATAAAAAAGAAGCCATTTTTCTATATGAGCTGCTAGAATTTTCTCCAACATTAGATCTGGTAGACTGTGTACAACATTTATTTCAGGAGCCAGATTAAAATACTTAAATGCCAATCAGGATTTTGACATTTGAAATGGCGACTTCATCTAGGGTGATTTTCCTGACAGCTCATTCTGTGTCCAGCCCTGAAGCCATTAGCGGCGGAGGCTGCACGTAACTGATTGGTGTAACAGACCAGGAAGTGGAGTTGCATTGTGTTTTATTTGTACTGGGGTTTCTCTCATCCAGGTGACCTTTAAAGGTTTGTAAAAAAACAAAAAAAAACCCACACTTTTTTAATAATTTGAGGTGCATTATTGTCCCCGTAAAATGAAGAAGCTTTATTTATTTATGTTGGACTGCAGTTAAGAAGTGAGGAAAATAGTGTGTGAAGAAATCGTTGTTTTAATTAGGTGGTAATGAACAAAATTAATCAATAAATACCCAGAGATCATGCTCAGCTCCGCTGCAAATAGGAGCACGAGTACAGCAATACATATTTCAAATGAACACAGGTGCATCCAGTGGATATGAACCCTTTGATATTTAAAAAGGATTCATATATGTAAATGTACATGTAGTAAATCAGCAAGATAGCTATTGTTGTAATGCCTCGCCTAGCATCAGGCTAAATAAATAGCTCCAGTATACATGGATGGAGGAATTCTGTTCTCAGCTAATATGTTTTTTGTGTTAGCTGAGGTAATATTTTTGACAGCATCTCTAGAGGAAGGGAATGTAATTTATAAAATAAATTAAAATATGTGTCCAAGATGTAGTATAAAAGTACTACATCTGCTGCTACAGGTAGATGTTAGATGTCAGTAACACTTTAAACTAATAATGAAACTCCTGTTATTCCAAGATCTTGGGCTGAGCTTTCATGGTTCAGTCAGTTGTATAACGACAGTCAATCTATCATAGGACTAATGCGTTCAGATGAAATCATATCTAAACGCATTTCTTACTTGACACTTGACACTTTACATGTTTAGAGTTTCTGGCTGTAAAAATATAAATGATAAAATGCTGTAATCTCACCACTATCATCCTGCAGACACTCCAACCGTATTATTCATTAGCACAAAGCCAATCTGATAGACTTGTTTTTAAAACTTGTGGGTGAACGTAGCCTTTCTGCTGGTTTCACAGAGAGCTCTAACCATCCACTTCCTCTCGCTGCCTTTGGAGAGAGACGATGGGTGTCGGTTAAAGGCATCGCCAGGCTAACACGTTCATCAGGTGCTCTGTGTGTGTTTTTACATGTGTGCCAAATAGCATTCGAGCTCTAATGCGTACTGTACTACTGGCGTAAGCCCATCCTCAGGCTTTGTTAGGTTTTCCACCCACTGATTTGTGTTTTTCACATCCTTGCCGGTCGTGACACTTTGAGGTCTTGTCCCTTGCTCGGGTTTCCGCCCTGACAAAGAACAGAGCGCAGGGTGGCAGCGGCCCTTAGAATCCCACAGACAATGACGGATCCCCTTGTACCTGCAGCAGCTGAGTCGTATCGCGTTGGCAGCATCGCCGGCCTGTTGACGCACTCTCACGGTGAACTTCTAATCTTTGTCACCGCTGTAGTGACATTTTAGGAGATACGAAGCAATCAGCATGTCAGTACATCTTTATGTTTTACACATGTGCCTCCCTATGCACTGAAGCGAGGCCTTTAGATATTAAAACTTATTTTTTTCATACAAAAAGTAAACTTCGCCTCGGAGGAGGATATCCATTTTTTTAGGCATTTACACAAATGAAAAAGGTCAGACAGACTCTAAAATAGATCTTTCCCCGCCACTCAGTCTTTATGCTAAGCCTTTCATTTAAATACGATGGTGTTGAACCTTTGACCTTCTTGGCAAAAAGGTTAACTGTATTTCTTTAATTTATCCTCACGCATATCTAGACAGCGGTGTCTCTGTTCTTATCCGACTTCTGCCAAGGAAGTCAACATCTTTTTCTGAAATCTGAAATTATCTCCTTTAATTGCTCCGTTCACTCAAACTAGATTTACTGTGTTGTTTTTCTGCTGTTTTCTGGTCAGAGGAAAATAGTAACATGTGTGTCATCCGGGCACGGAGGAATAAATCGAGTTTCCCACACTCATCTCGACATCCTGATTGGCTGTTTGTGGTCCTGAGGCTTTTGCAGTTACAGTCTGAGCATAGCGGGACTACTTGGAAACGCTTTCTCTTAGTTTGCTCCCCTGCTCATTTTTTACTGCCATGGATTTTCCATGGCTTCATTAATTGAGCTATGAAAGCTCTTGTAGGTACAGATGCCTGCCAGAGCCCTGCAAGTCAGTGTTTAACATAGATTGTTAAATTAATGCAATACCTCATTGAATTTGAAACTGGCATGTAGTTTAGAAAATTCTGATTGGATTTTATGGTCTTTTCTTTTTGTCTCCATTCATTTCTGTATAATCCCTGTTGTTAGGGTCCTGCGGGGGATGTAGCTGCGGCTCATCAGCAGGATAACTCATAATGTTGGGGGGGGCAGGAATTCTCTTGGCCACATCCTTGTTGCCAGTGTTAGTATTTAATCTTCTGATCCAGACTGGCTAGAACGTATCAGTTGTGTAATCAGCGCTGTAGCACTTCGGCAAAGAGAATTGATCTATCCTTTAAGCTGCAGGCTTTCCAGTACTCGGTTCAATAGGAAAAAAATATATATTTGTGATTTTCAGTAAACTGAAGTGACTATTAAATAATGTAGAATTTGTACGTAAATAGTGTCAAATGTAACGCAACATAACAGAATGTAACAGCATGGCGTAACACAACATTGAAGCAGCATACAGAGTGACGTAAAAATAACACAAATGTCTACCTAACAATGCACAACACACTAAGATAAAACAATGTAGATGTGCACGTATGAGAAAATGGATCCATCTGCTCATTTTTTCCCTGACACCTCACACAGGGACATATTAATGAGAGAAAGTGGATGTTATTGATCATCAGATAGATTGCGATGAGGGAGCGGGGGGGGGGGGGGGGGTCATTAAGTATTCATGGTTATGGAAAGACAACTTATGATCAATTACTAAAGTGACACTTCAGGGAGGGAAGGACACATTCAAGAGTGTGGATGAGAGATGAGAGGAAAGGGAGGAAGACGAGCACTCAGTTTCTCATCAGTAAACACTGACACCTCTTGGCTCATGAAACACACACACACACACACACACACACACACAGACAGAACAATCTGTCATATAGAGACAGACGTATTGATTAGACGCAGATAAACAGGGGACAGACAGGCAACGACAGGCCATTTGCAGCTCTTGTGGTTGGACAATAATCAATTGATGGCCTTTTATTATGGGGATCTTTTAATGGGGTGGATTTCAATGGCTGATCTTCAAGTAAAGAGGGAAACTCGGAACTGAAGACGATTCCTTCAAAGTTGCATCTCAAAAGCTTGCTGTTTGTTTTACGTGATGTTTACAAGAACTGAAGTGCAGAGACAACGAGGAGTGCGTTTTTATTAGCAGATGCAGCCAGGAAGTAACTAATTATGTGCAGCAATAATTGGTGCGCTTTAAAGGTTCAGAGGTGTGTTCTGTTGTCTTCGGATGGAGCCAAGCTGGTTAACGACGCAGAGCTTTACCGGCTGCGGTCTCATATTTACTTTCATCATTACCTAATCAACTGAACCAGAATCATTGAGCTGTATATTTAATCTTAAAGCAGTTGTTGTTGTTTTTTTGTCTGTAGATTAAGGCACGTTTCTACGGTAGCCAAGATTGTCCTTTTTGCTTTTCATTGGTCAAAGAAGGGGAGGATGGCATAATGGGTTCAGTGCTGCTAAATTCAAGACACTTTAATAATCATTAAATCAGGATGTGAAAAGACCTAAAAATAAAATAAAAAGCAACCAAACAATCAACAAACAACAAGCTCTGTATTGCTTGCAGGTTTAAATGTGAAACAAAGCACAATGACATCATATAATTAAACGTACGAAACGCATCGCGTTAATGAACTGCAGCCATTTGCGGTTTTTAAACATTACTAATCGTCCATGTTATATGAAACAAATTGCCTTGAAACTCAAATCCACCATAATTTGACATCACATAGTCTGTCAAAATGAAATGCAGACTCATGATCAAACGCCATGTCAGCCTGCCAGTTAGCGCTGAAGTAAAACCAGCCTTCCCAGTTCATTGGGAAGAGATTCTGTGGAATCAAATCATTGGAAAAGCCTTCACCGAGCTTATGGGATAAATGGGGAATAATCTAACTGTGATTATTATTATCTCTCTGTAGGCATTGGTTTATAATATGATACATTATTTACTACAACATAGTGGCCCATAATTCTGCACACGCCTTTTTTTTTTATGTGTAAGCAACCATAGCACGTCCCCTCATTGCAGCCATATGGTAAACACACTAGCTGAGCTCAGCAGCTTGCCATTCTGGCTACACTTCCTGCACACGCTGGTCTGTTTGAGTCCTTGTAGGAAGCCATAGGGGAGATGAAGGTGCTGAATGGGGGGGGGGGGGGGGCTTTGCTCCTGCAGTAAGAAGGTGCTGGTGGTGGTGGAGTTGGAGTTGGGGGTGGGGCTCTATTGAAAATTGCTGTTAAGTGGCTCTTGTGGCGTTGTGGTTTTGAGTCATCGGGCCTACAGTAATTGGAACAGTGAGACTCAGATGGGCTGTCTGGGACTCTGGTGCACAATAAAGTGGAAGGAGCTTTAATCACACAGAGTTTGGAGTCCAAAGCTTATTTAATGGGCTATTATACTGTTTCTTCTTTTCACTGTATATAGATACCTGTGGCGTTGGGCATATGGGGCCAAACGGTCCGACCTTGGCCGACAACGCCACTTTAGGACTTGCAACCTAAAGATCTATTTTTTTGTTCCTTTGGTCCCCAGCTCGTTTTAGCGGGTTTCCCCAACCACAGGTCCGCTCACAGTGACAACCAGCACGGCATTCAACAATTCAAAACATTTATTAACACTCCAAAACTTCCGTTAAAAACACGATAAACACGCAAAAGAAAAGGGGAGACAAGGCAGCGACAGTCTACGGCCAACCTGCCTTTGACGGGGAAAACACAAAGACGGGAACGAGGGAAGGGAAGCACCTATATACGCCCCCCCCCCAATCAGTGGCAAATGGGCCACAGGTGCTCCCTCCCACACCTGCCTGCCTAATTACATCCCATCCGGTTACATACCGATACGACAATCACATACTGATAAGTATTGGAAGACCAACACAGACTTGAGGCTGTTTTTTTTAATTTTTACTATGTACATTGTTGTTGTTGTTGTTTTTACCCTGTCATTGCTTACTGTTGTAGCAAACAGCTGCTTTCAGTGAAAAATCTGTGACCAACTTTAAACCTCCGGCTCAGCACATATCAACAACGTTAATAACAGCTATCTGGAGAACAGAGAGGAGCATTCAGCTAAAGATGAAAAAAAAAAAGAGTCAGTGGAAACATGAAAAAACAGAGATAAAAGAGAGTGATTTCCATGGACACAAAGTGGATGCTAAATGTTAATACGTTGTCAAGAGTATGCTGTTATGCTTAAAGTTTTTTTTTTTTTTTACAGCTTCTGATCCGTTTGTTTTTTTTCTTCCTTCAGGAGCCTGATGCCTCGAACGCTGGATGGCCAGATCACCATGGAGAAGACGCCCAGCTACTTCGTCACGAAGGAGGCTCCTAGTCGTGTTTGCACCATGAACTGTCAAACCAAGCTCATCGTGGTGGTCAGGGATCCCGTGACCCGGGCTGTATCCGACTACACCCAGACACTGTCCAAGAACCCGGGCCTTCCGTCCTTTCAGAGCCTGGCTTTGAGAAACTCCTCCGCAGGTCTGATTGATAGCACATGGAGCGCTGTTCATATCGGCCTCTACGCCAAACATCTGGAGAACTGGCTCCAGCACTTCCCCTTGTCTCAGTTTCTGTTTGTTAGCGGCGAGCGCCTGGTGTCCGATCCAGCCGGGGAGATGGGTCGGGTTCAGGACTTCCTGGGTCTGAAAAGGGTCGTTTCGGACAAACACTTCTACTTCAACCAGACTAAAGGCTTTCCCTGTTTGAAGAAGCCAGAGGGCAGCAGCAGACCTCGCTGCCTCGGAAAATCCAAAGGTAGACCCCATCCCTATATCCCGACTGAGATTCTGCAGAGACTGAAAGAGTTCTACAGGCCCTTTAACCGCCATTTTTACCAAATGAGTGGACAAGACTTTGGCTGGGACTGACAGAGGGGTTTCCTGTCAAGCCAGGTTCTATCTTTCAGTCGAGTTTCACGTTCTCAGGAACAGGGGTAGAGGAATACAGCATTCAAGAACTGATTCTGATTCTGGAATCATCACGACTTGCAGCCCAAGAATCGTCATGTTTTGTGGCGTAATAGAAGCCAAAACATGGACACAGTGCTGCCAACAGGCCATCTGTACATAGATGCGTATCGCTAACGGCTTCCTTGCACCAACGCAAAACAAATGTTGTCTTTCAATATGAGTTTTTATTATAGAAGATATTTATGGTTTCTGCTTGAAATAAAGTTACAGATTCCTTTTGTGAAAAAACATATTTATTTCACAATAAGACAAAAATAAAGGGACATGAAATGATGTCCTTTGCTTTCATTGAGAGGACATGAATGAAGACGCCCCATGCTGTGGTATTGATGAGCAGTGCTACTGTCACAGTGTGTGCATTCAGATTTTCATCCATATGCTCTTTATAATGTTACACATCTTAGTTCTTATGCAGGATATTTCTCAATACATTAGTTGATACCTCGTTTGTATATATTGTAAGGTTTAACAACAGACAGCGCGCATACACACATTCCATTTGTAGATCTTTTCCCTTCACATCTGTATCAGCATTTAAACTGCCTGGAACCTTTTCCAACTCTATTTACTCATTTGAAATAAAGTACAGTTTTGAGATGTGATTATAATGAATACTAATAGTATTGAATATTCAAACTGTATGCATATTTCTGCGTATAAAAGCTTAATTATGACGCTTACTCGTAATTATTTGTGGTAAAGTTATTTTTTTACATTTTATGCATTTCATGTAATAATATAAATAAAATGATTGTGCATACTGAAGACGTTTATATGACGACTGCAACGAAATACCTGTATATATTTTGTCTCTCTGAAGTTTGTAATTTTAACAGCTTGTAATGCAGTTCTGTCATGTTTTGGAGTTTCCCACATGCTGAAGGGTTGATGTAAACCTTAATTAGCCAAATAGCAGTAGGAACGGATGAAACAAAAATCTTGGATTTGTCCCTATCCCGCTATGGGAAAGAATCATTTCTAGGAAATAAATTGTAGAACCAGATCAACACAGAAATCTATTGGATCATGGGTCCTTGGGTCAAACCCTGCCTGACAATTAATCATTTAATCATTAAAAATAAATCCATTCATATCATTTTAAGTAATCTCGCCAAAAGACAGATGAGACTAACAAACCAATGCTGTTGAAAACATAACCTCTTTGGCTTCGATGATAATTAGGTGATTTTCTTTTGGAGGGGTTTAAATTGTATTTTCATGTTTTCCCCCAAACATCATAGAGAACACTTAAGTATGTCAAACACTTCATTTTAGCTCTCGACTCCAAAAGCTTTTCTCTTGTAAGTTAAAAGTAAAAAACATTTATCCGGGTTAATCATCATTGAGGATGCTCACTGTATTCCTTGGAGTTTTTTTTTTTACTGTATTACATCAGCAGCCATCAGGCCAGTTCCTGTTTCCAGTGGAAAACACACACACACACACATATATATATATATATATATATTATAAATTGCACATAATGCAATAAATAACTGCCTATATTGGGCAATAATAGTCTGATCGAGACTAAAGTTGACCAGGTCTAATTTTTTTTAAAACCTTTTTATCTGTTCAAACCTTATTTTCTCACTCTCCTCTGTCTCCTCGGTGCTTGTCCCTCTCACCACTTCCACACAGCGAGACCACATATGCAGTCTGAGGGCTGCGTTCACCGTGGCCTTTAATTATGAGAGATGTTTGCTCGCTCGCTAAGGCCCTCCTCTTCCTCTGTGGGCACAGAATTAGCAGCAGAGCTCTTCTCTTTCATGGGACGCTGTAGTGCAGGGGTGGAGAGAGAGAGAGAAAAAAAACATCTGGTGTGGTAGAGCAACCAGAAAAGGAACCCACTGAAGATCTGAATTCGCACTGCAGATGTTTTCCTGAACAAAGGACGTATGTCTGTTGAGTATTTTCTTTCAGTGATTAAACCAAAAACATGTAATCAAACTGATTGACTTTGAGATTTGTTTATGGAAATGTTTGGGAGTGAGGAGCATTTGCTAGTGCGTCCTAATTTCTGTAAGTGTCACATTGTCCGTCTGTTGTGCAGGTCTGGCGTTAGCCTTTAGCGGGCTTTTGCTAAAGTTTAAATGCCTGGCTCATTCCATCATCGCCAACTCTTATTGCAGCCGCGCTGATAGCCACCTTCTCACTTTGCAAGCCCAGCAGCAGCATTAAAGATGACCAATTTCCCATTTTGCCATCTGGGAAAGCTGTTAGCAGCAGGCCCGTTAAGTTTCATTAAATCAGCATGGACGTTCAGCATAATCTCAGGCTGTCACTAAACACTCAGTAATGATGTGAGAAACTCAATTGAGTTTTTCAGGCGAAGGGAGTGAGAAAAAGAGGGAAACGATTGAGAACACATTCCCTGAGAGTGAGACGCAAAGATGGACTTTGGGTGTTTATGAGAGTGATTTAATGCATATTTAATTAGCCGTAACTCGTGTGTTCTGAGGGACCAGCTCCCACAATACTGCCCCTGGTCTGCGTTTGAAGGCGCTGCTCTCTGAGATCACCAGTTCCCAACCTCCACTTGTGGCTGCCGCAGTAATCTGCAGAGCCCAAGAGCATGTCTTCATGTTTTATGGCTCTGTGATCAGTGCTTGAGGCGTACGGCAATCCACAAAATCAATTATCTGGATTGATTATATATGGAGTACAGTTCCAGGCATGTGTCTGAATATTCTTTTTTCCATTTCCATCACGGGATTCTATTTCATGCACAATAAAACAATAATTCTTTAACACTTTATCCCTTTCCCAGCAGCTTATATAATGTGAAATAAAGACAAAAATGTCGCATCAGTTTAGTTTAGCTTAGTCTCCACTTTTTGTTGACTAAAATGGAGGCAAAAGTAACGAAAGAAAGTCTTCAGGTGCTTCGTCAGAAGTAAAAACAAAGCCCGGATACAACAGCTTGAAATCAAAAAGAGACATCAAACAGAACATTTACACCAAATCCACATGTTGAAAAGAGAACACATTTGTCTTTGGGCTTGTTTGAAATGCAAGATATTGTGGATTAAGACTGCTCAAAGCAGATAAAATGCAAAGACAATAAATGACATGTTCATAAAACTGCAAATCTCCCTTTATACCCTTTCGGAGGACAGTCATTTGTTCGGCTTTAAAACGTTGCGCAGCTTCCATGGATTTAAGCCCACAACTTAAATGCTTGCTATCAATTCCTACCATTGTGGATTTGTTTGGATGAGAGAAAATCACCTTATGTGGGGCCGAGTTCCAGGCCACTGTGACTGTTTGAGATTAGGCGTGATGAGAGTTGAATATTTTTCTGCGAAAACTCATATTTGGGAATAAACTACACAGTAATTGGCACATGGCAGACTAATCGGAAACAGGACGGAGCAGGGATGAACCGCTCTGAAAGGCTTCAGCACAGAAAATGAGGCTTAGTCATGTACAGCAGATAAAAAGTAGGATCAGAGTGTAAAAGTGGTTTCCCTCTGTGGAGCCAGAAATGAAGACGGTTCAGTCAGAGGACTCCACACAATTTCCACCAGTCTCCTTCAATTCGGGGGGCGCCGAGGGATTTTGTCTGTTCTCTGCGGTTCAGGCCTCTTGTTAATTTGGGGCTCCAGCTTTAATTGACGAGAAAGTCGGATATAGCTCAACACGAACAAGACTTTCTTTGGATATGCGAGGAGGAACTTTTACAACGGGACTTTATGACAATGTTTTTCTGGACACATTTTAGGGCATTATTCCTGTTGCCACTTCAGCCTACCAAACACCAGCTTAAATCCATAAGTGGGCTTTAACTGGAAAACAAGCCGCATTTATAGAGAGCTTTATTTGATGAGGCACGAACTGAATGGATGGAAACACGTCAGCCTGAGAAATAAGCCTGTATTCTTCATTCTGTATCCTTAACCCTTCAGAAATGACCACACAGCCATGTGGTGGAAACATGCTTGAATGAAGTTATTAAATGTGCTGGCACGCCACCCTCTCTACCTTCCACCTGCGTCTTCAAATGAAATGTTAACGCACTGCTTTCTGAAGGGGAAAAAGCTCGAACCTGGCCTTCATGCAGGGTTTCTGTCCATCTGCCAAAAAGACCACATACTCTTTATTCTACGAAATGAATAGCAGCCTTTCAATTTGTCCAATAAAGAAAACAAACCCATCACCAAAATGGGCACTCATTCAAGTAGGTAACATAAAACACACACAGCAGCATCAGTTTCCATTCCGTGTGTGTGTCTTTTTCATGTGATGTCATGTGCATGCTGTCTGACGGTCATCCCTGATGTGGCCACACTGCAGCTGTCTGGTGTCATACATGCAAAGCCAGGTAGAGCACACACACACACACACTCTGCAAGGCTGGAAAGCCCTTTCACATGGACCTTAGAATAGATTTCATGTCTACGCCTGGTGCTTTAACCCTTCCCAGAAACAACAAAGTCTTTTTGGACACTCAAGAGAACTTTCAGCCGTCTATGGACGGCTTCTGGTTGTGAGCCAACGTGACTGTAAAAAAAAATCTAAAAACTCCACATGCACATTTTTCAAGGACATGTTTGAGCCCGTATTCATGTCCAGGTCGTATTCATGTCCACCTGAACCTGTGAGATTTGACAATTGAATCTCCAGCAAGATAGATGCGTCCGACGAATAACGGCTACTGCAGACGTTTAAACGTGTCTGTGGTGACATGTTACAGTAAAGTGTAAAAACAAGACCCACATAGAAGATCAGATTTTATATGCTCCAAAAGCAAATGTTGCGATTTTCTTGTATTATAGGGCCATAAAGTAGAGACTTATTTTACAACATTGGAACTAAAACTTGATCTTAACACTAATGTGTTTCTGTCAATTCAACAGGTGCACTACATATTTTTTACTGCACTTTTTCTTTTGTTTAATACAAAATTCCCAAAAATCTTTGTTACCCCATGGCTTTTCTTCATGTCCCCGGTGACACCACTGCTAGTGGGAGTCGGACGGAAAGGCTGTGGTCTCTATGTAATCCGCTCTCCCTTGAAAGCATCTAATGTGCCCTCTCAGACTCCTGCTCCATGACAAAACACTGTTTCATGTGGTAAACGCTAAAGCAGAGCTAAGCTAGTGCTTTGAAGTCATTGTTAAGACCCGTGAGGCTGTAATACCTTCCTTCACATGGGTACCGTGAATAGTATGATTCATATCTCATAAGAGACTACACCTGCGGGCACACGCCATACTATGTGTACCGCTGCTATAACATGGAGCAACAGAAAAACAGGCCACGACTACGTTTCCCAGACCCTGAATCTAATTGAATGTGTCATAACTGCCCTAATGATGGACGTGCATAACCCCCCGGAGTCCCCCAGGGACCAGGGCTTGGGTCCTGTGAGTCTTGGACATAACATGCCCTGCAGGTGTGAGGAGACGATGTACACAGACTCGGGTTACAGCAGACTGGCCTGGGACAGGTTGATGGAGGCCCCGATTGATCCTGGAAACGGAGAAGCCTGTGGGAGAATTGTAATCGAACCTGGAACAGATGTTAAACAGTCCAGTCGGAATGTGGTCACGATGAAGGTACGCAGCCTGAAAGTTGAAATGACACTAGATGAAGAGGAAAAATCTATGTTTTATTAAACGGAGTCGGGGAAAGGAGTCTTTCTGGTCTATCCGACTGTTAGCTAACCAGACGGCGTAGGCCACAGAGGCACCAGAGTTCACTGCGCAGTTGCAAAAATGCCTCCATATGGCGGTTTTTGGCAGAAACTGGTCCACGAAACTTTCTGAAGAAAACATGTCTCTGCTAATCCGGCAAGCAGCAGAATGCTTTCCAAAGACCGCAGGCAGCCAGTGCCAAACCCTGAGCCCTCTAAACTGCCTCGCTGACATGAATGCTTGAACTCGTGTGGATAAACTTTTTCACTTTCGAGCTTCCGAAGGACGCACCGCATAATTTCAGACTACACCGTTTCATGTGACAGTAGGAAATACCCACTGGTGTAAAGATGTCGTTTATCATAAGACCCCGGCTAGGAAAAACACATTAAACAGCACCAAAAATGCAAAATGCCGCACATATTGGTTAATTTAGCATTCATCTTTTTTTATTATTTTGATTTTATGCGCTGCAGCATTTCTGAGGGCAATTTTTTTTTTACTCAATCAAATTGATCTGGGTTAGATTACTGGGCAGAATAAATTATGTGTCGTTATAAAATAGCATACCAAGTAGTTTATAAAAGTTAAGAAGGTATTATATTATATAACTGTTCATTCTGCCTAATGAATTTGTTTGATTCTTTGTTCCTGTTAAACATTTGCTTAAAACAAAGGATTAAATGTTGTATAACTACTTCTGCTTTACATTCAGTCCTTTTTTCTTAAATGTTCAATGTTGTTTTATTTCTTTCTTTCTATCGAGCTGTGAATATGACTTTGAAACCAGGGCCTTCATGTATAATAAAAATGTTTTCTCAACAAATTAATGCACATTTTATTCGTGAATTGACACTCTGAAACAATGCAAATATATTTTCCACGTTTTAGTTAGAGTGGTAGCACAGAAAAAAACAAACATTTAAACTGTTTTGAGAACTCACCCCCCCCCCCCCCCCCCCCCAATCAGGAATGATCTGAAGTAACGTGGTCTTTGTGACGCAACACCGCCACCTGCTGGTCCCTAAATCGCTAATTTAAAATGAGTATTCCAACATTCCACGCCACATAGCTGAGTATTTTTGTCTATTGCTCTCGTCTGTCCACTCTGAAGCTCATGGTGACAACATCCTCGATGCCAGCCCGCAGCTCGTCGTGCTCCTGCACGGCGGAGACTCCTTCAGGCGTCCCGGTCAAAATGAGATCTCCCTCCTCCAGGCTGATGAAGCCGCTGATGTAGCTGATGAGATACGGGACGGAGAAAATCATGTGCGAGGTGCAGCCGCTTTGCCGCAGCTGGTCGTTCACCGTTAGCCACAGCTTGACGTTGCCCGGGTCAGGGACGCGCTCTTTGGGAACGAACTCGCTGACGGGGCAGGAGGTGTCGAACGCTTTCGCCAGCGTCCAGGGAAGACCTTTGGACTTGCAGTCGTCCTGGACGTCCCTCGCCGTCATGTCCAGGCACAGCGCGTATCCCGCAACGTGCTCCATGGCGGCGGACTGAGGGATGGCCGTGCCCGCTTTGCCGATGACCACTCCTAACTCCACTTCGTGGTGCAGCTCGCTGGTGTACGCGGGCACCAGGATGGGCGACCCCTCTCTGACGTAGGCAGAAGGCGGCTTCAGGAACAGCACCGGCTGAGTAGGAATCGCGTTTTTCAGCTCTTTGGCGTGATTTGCGTAGTTTCTCCCAACGCAAATTATCTTCTTTCCCCATTCCCAAAAACGGGAAATGTTACGCGACGCCATTGTGCGCGGGAACGAGGACGCGCAGCCGCTCTGAAGTTGTTTGTTTTGGACCGGACACTGAATGAACTTTGAACTCGTGCGAGGTGACTGAATTGTTTACTCGACGGCAAGTCTGAGAGGACAAACATAATAATTTAGTAATTAAGCCAAACTAAACAAAGCGTTGTATTTTGTGGAGTCATATTTAAAAATTAAACCTGTACTGTAGATCCATGTACTAACTACATGTATAACCAATATGTTAACGTGTTTAATTGTTGTTGTTTTGATATATTTCTTGGAGCGATTGGTCGAGTCTGGGAGGTCAAAGTTGAAGCGGAACTGCCTCTTAGCTGAACTCTTTGGGTGATTAGCATGTAGCTTCTGTTGTTATGCTATCCACGTCACTAGCACGGGGTGCCTGGGCTCTGCTCGGAGCAGCAACAGCTGGGAAGTTCGGTACGTCCGCAGCATAAACAATCATCGATCTAGCGCGGGTAGCTCGTGTACGTGACTTATAACGTAAACTGCGTGTTCGGATATGGATACGGTAAATGTAATTATGCGGGTCTAACGTTGTTTACTAAAGCGGCGTCGTGGTTCCTAACGGGAGCGGGACAGTCACATTTTTAAGCATCGGGTGTTTTTGTTTGTCTGAACAAATTAAAGTATCGCAGGGCAAATAAATATGAATGTGTTCTGATGAAGCGCCCGTGGAAGTCCAGGCCCAAGCAGCCGCTCTCCTTCACGCCGCGGCGAGGAAGTCGTCCCTGGTGGAAGCAGCTAACATGCGGGTCGAGCTGCTGCCGGCTCTGTCTGATAACTACATGTACCTGCTGATCGATGTGGACTCCAGGGAAGCTGCTGTTGTTGACCCCGTGGAGCCACTGAAGGTCTGAGCTTCGTGATCATTTCACTAGTGGCATGCGTTACTTGCTGGGGGAAGTAACGCTGTGTGTTTTACTTTTACTCGTATACTTTTAATGCTTATGCTACATTACTACTACATGTGATCAATGACTGCTTTGAAAGCCTTTTTAAACACGCACGATAATCTGGGGTTTCATTTTCTTTGCATTCTGTTGATCGTTTACTTCAGATTACCCTTCTCGTCTTTCGACAGGTGGTGGAAGCTGTGAGAAAACACGGTGTAAAACTCACAACAGTTCTCACTACTCATCACCACTGGTAAGTTGTACCAACTCTGTGTCGGGAGAATCAATGAATTGATCGTTCTCTCGTTTCAGGGATCATGCTGGTGGAAACGAAAAGATGGTCAAGCTAATGCCGGGACTGAAGGTCTATGGAGGCGACGACAGAGTTGATGCTATTACAAGGAAAGTTTCTTCTTCTCACACCTTCAAAGTAAGACCAGCTTGCTTCCTGCTCTGTAATCCGATATAAACCCTACGCGTGTGATGTTTCCTCACTGCTGCCACGCTTCCCCAGATTGGATCACTAGCCGTCAAATGTCTGCTAACACCGTGCCACACAACCGATCATGTCTGCTACTATGTGACCAAAGAAAACAGCACCGAGCCGCCAGCTGTTTTCACCGGTATGTCTGTCTGACTGCACGAAGCAGCCTCGACGAAAACCCGACGCGGCATCAGCATTGACACGGCCTTGAATGGTGTTTGTCTTTTCTCCTGCAGGGGACACGCTGTTTGTCGCCGGTTGTGGCAAATTCTTCGAGGGCACCGCAGAGCAAATGTACAAAGCCTTGCTCAACATTATAGGACGTCTGCCCCCCGAAACTGTAAATATCCGTTCCCCATCTGAAATTTTAACGTATAACTAAAAGTCCAAATGCAAATGCGAAAGCTGTAAATCATACTCAAAGTGCTTTACACAGATCTATGTGACACGTTCCCATTTTGAGTGTTATAGATGAGCTATTAAGTGAGTATACTGAGTAAAACTAAACTGGCTTCCTTTGATGTGTTTGTGTTACAGCGTGTTTACTGTGGTCACGAGTACACCGTAAACAATCTGAAATTTGCACGACATGTGGAACCGGACAACGAGGTCATTCAGAAGAAGCTGGCCTGGGCAAAGGTTGGTTCACAGCCAATCAGACGATCGACCATTGAAATGGTTGTGAATATAAAAACTTCTCATCCCATTTATTTATATTGTTGCAGGAGAAGTGCAGCAATGGCGAGCCCACCATCTCGTCTACTCTGGCAGATGAATTTACCTTTAATCCCTTTATGAGAGTGAAGTATGTACTGCATCGTTTATAGAGCTTGATTTCTTCCATGGTCACAATTTGTTTGTTTAAAGCTTATTACAGTCAGCTCTGCTAATATTTTTTATTATTCCCACAACATAAAGTGACATTTGTCTGAAGTTATTTATTGTCAAGCGCATGTTCGTCTAACCATCCAAACTTTAATTTTATATTTATAATACCGGTAATAATTGTGCCTTTTTATATTTTGAAAATCTAAAAGCTTCCCCAATTTTGCAGAACAGCATTGTGTAGTTGAGCCGTTTTAGATTTTAAAAATTAAATTGTGTTTTTGTTTCCATCGTGCTTTCTTTAGGACATGTCAATATTTTATGCTATTGATATGCCATCTTGAAAGAATTTTTGTTTCTGTTTCATTTAGAGAGAAGTCCGTACAAGACCACGTCAAACAGACAGACCCGATTGAAACTATGAGGAGTCTGCGGAAAGAGAAAGATGGCTTCCGGGCACCCAAGGAGTGACATCCAGTGCTCTTACGCTGAATGTTTCTGAACAACTGCATAAAACACTGCAATCGGTAATTGAAGTACCGATTGTTGATAAGGTCTAGATTAAGATGTTCGTCTAAATGGCTAAAAACAGATCTGCTATTCTTTCATTTGTTTGTTCTGCTGATGTTGGTGTTTTAAGGAATATACAGCCATTAATATAATCCTTGAAGTGAGAAATATGTTTGTTAATCTGTAAATGAGAGTTTTAATGTCCACACTTTTTTATGTTTTCATGAGTAAATGTTGATTTACAAATTATTATTTAATAAAGCCGTCAAATTCTAAACTTTAGAATTTAGAATTTATGTATATTCATAAAAATTATTTTTGTATCAAATCTTAAAGCAAACTGATTTTGCAGAAAGTTACAGAAGAACACTGCAGTGAGCTTTTTATTGTGGTGATCTTCTTGTAAAAACAGTGTCTTGTCATCCAAGGTTTAGAAAATGCTACAATTCATAGGGGAATAAACCGACCCTGAGAAGCTTCAGCACTCATATCTAACTAATCTCAAAAACAACTTGTTTTGGAGTGGAGTCTGCTTTCTCCCAGAGGCATTCATGCTACTTCCTTAATTACAAAACAATATTTGCACAAAGGGCTGGTCTCCCAGTCTGTCATGCAAAAAATACATTAATAGAATCGTCCTTTTAATGAGCTACTCTGTATTTATTGCTTTTAAGCGCTGACTTTATTTCTTCTTGACCATATGATGACATATAGTTTACTTTATAACTGCTCTTGCTTCCTTTTGGTAGTTGAATGCTGCACAACTGATTCACCACTAAATATTATTTAAGTGCATTTCAGTTAAATTTGCACAATACTTTGCAGCAGGGTCGACATGCAGTGTATGGGATGCAACCAGGCATCTTAAAAGTTATTCATCCTCCAGAGGTTATAACTGTGTGTGAAGATGGTCGATGTTGGCATTTGAAACAAAAGGATACAATTCATTTATATAGAGATTTATTAATACATTTAAATAAACAAGGAATGATCATAGTTTGCTTTGTCATTTGTTCACATTTAACACACTATTTATACACATGAAAAGTGTTATCTTTGCGCACGTCCACCTTGGCAGACAGATAAGCTCAGAAAAGTGGCTTAAAAAGTTAGATGAGACCTGTTTATGTTCCCCTTAACTCAACCACAGGACCTTTTTTTGAAGAGAAACCAAAATATATTTGGACGGTTAAGCTTTCAGTGTCTGTTGAAAAACACTTGTGCAAAAATAAAACTCTGCAAAATCCTGCCGATTACTGATGGCAGCAGATTCACTGTTCACCATTTCATAGTGAGCCCATTGGTCATCTTCTCCACCGTGTGGTACCGAGTGTGCAGCAGCTGTTTGGCTCTCTCCTCCCCAACGCTGTGAAGCCAGGACCGGTACAGCTCGGCAACGCGACAGTCATCCTCTGGTCGGAGGGAGCGCTCAGCCTTGTAGAGCCTCTCCACCTTCTGGAGAAGCTCCTTTGGGTCCTGACCAGGTAAGGGCCTTAACTGCCCACCTCCATTGAGACAGCCTGCAGATTAACAGAGTTCACATTAGCAGTGCTAACACGTCTTTGTGCGAGCGCTCAGTGCATGTGTGCAAGTGGCTGAACACAAGAGTTTACAACTTCCATATTATGAAACTAAATGAACAAATGTGTAGCAAACCTGCGCCGTACAAAAGGAGTAGAAGTCTAAAGACACGCATGAAGGGACATGACTTTGGAATTTTTTTTTTTTTACTTTGTGTATTTCTCAATACCTGATGGACAGGCCATAACTTCGACAAAATGGTAAGAGGACTTTCCCCGCTTGAGCTTCTGCACCAGATTCTGAATGTTGCGGAAGCCATACGTTGATGCAAAGCACAACAGGACGACCCCGTCCCGCTCTAGAGTCACTTCCTGGAAGTCTTTATTCCTGTGGCACAGAGCTTAAGGTAGGAAAATTGGACTCGGTGGAAATTCTGTTATGAATATGACATTAAGGAAAGTTGGCCCTCCATATATATATATATATATATAACACCAGTAATTAGCTCAGCTCAAAATTGACTGATGTTATAACTGAATATGAGCTACAAGGATTTATCCTAAATGGATGGAAGCTGTTCTTCCAGCTCACCTGTTACAGGAGGTATAATAATGAGTCAGAAGCACAAAGCATTCGAGCATCTTAAAGCTGCTGAGACGGACTCACCTCAGAACCTTGTAGGTGAGATCCTTCACTTCCTCTCCAAACAACTGCTTGGCAGCATAGGTGAAGACATGATGGAGGTAACCGCCTGACCCACTTCCATCATGGTTCAGGAATTCATCCTCACTCACACTGCTGAACCTGAGACAAGAATAAGACGCAGCGTGAGCCCGTCTTTTCTTTTGTAAATGTGTTCAATATTAAAGGAGGACAAAAAACAGACAGAAAATGTTCCAGAACTGACATTGTATCCAGGGGTGCAGGTTCGATGTCGTTGAGAGACACATTTTTCTCCTCCAACATTTTCTGCACCTCTCCTGGATGAGATGGTGCAACTGTTAAAGTGAAGTTAAGCACCTTCATAAACAAAAGAGCTCCATAAGCGCAGTTACCGTACCTGAGGTGATGACACAGTCCACTTCTCGAGTTTCAGCTTTGTCCATGTAGAAGTCGGCCCTTGAGGCCTCAAGTTTCTTGTCAAAGCAGGGCATTACAGCCACGTGGTAGATCTGCTGTGGACTGAGCCCCTGGCACAAACAGCCCGGCAGCAACTCGTTATTCTCTCCGTTTTGATAACCACACAGTTACACACATACGATCACCGGGTCTGGTGTGTTCCCAGGCATTTCCACACCTGCTGTTCAGCAAAGTAGCCTTTTACCAACGAGCCCATCACCTGCTGTGGGGAGCGAGTGGTACTGATGTATGGAAGGATGAAGTTCCCGTGGGTCTTCTCCGCATAACAAATCCAGCCTGATTCCAACACAAGCACAACGGTAGGTGTTAATATGTGTAAAGCAGGCGTCTCCCTTAAGATAGCTGCAAACAGATTCAGTGAATAAAGTTTTTCGTATCATATTACTTCATAGAATTTTACTTAAGAAATCCCAAACCGAAACTCAGAAATATAAAATGATCATTACTATACGTATATGACTGGCGAAACAGTTTCCTTATTCTTCTTAAGCTACATTTATTACACAGCGCACACACTTTTAGAATACGGGCTTCTTCCTCCAGTATTATAGATAAAGGGTAATTAGCAGCACACCTGGACAAGCTGACGTCATCATGGGGAGAACATTGCTCTCCTGCTCCTTCCTCTGGAAACGCTCCACAAACTCTCTCTGGCTCTCCAGCAGGCTGAAGGTCCGACTAAAGCTCGTGTCTATCACATGATGAACCCCTGAAAGAATGAAAATGATCTTTAGATTCCAACCCATTTTTCATTTCTTATTTTAATCTGACTTGGAAAAAGCCTTTTTTTCCCCTCCTTACCAAGACTTTTGAAGAAGGCTGTGAGCCTCCTGCCTGCTTCAGTGCTGCTGAGGTCATAGCATGCTGCGAGGGAGGCTCTGGACTGGGGGGACACCGACACCACCACCACCTTCTGCTCCGTCCCACCGAGCTGCAAAGGTGTCCATATGTACACAGGTAAATAAAACGACAGCCACAATTTTAACAATCATATTCAAAAGGCTTAGAAAAGCAATCATGACCAGAAATCTACATTCATCTCTACCATGTTGTCTTTCAGCACTTTGAAGAGCTCCTCGTGACTCTGCTGTGTGATGAGGACGCTTTCAGCAGAGGTGATACAACCACTGCAGGCCAAACAGTCATTCAGTGTGATCTTTGCTTTCTGCAGCTTCTGCTTCTCACCATCCTAAAGCACAAGGCAAATTAATTCATTGTAAAACGCAATCATTTCACTCCACACACAAATTCTGATGAAGTCTTGATACCCACCTGGCTGATTTGGACATAACTGCCATCATCTTCTATTTGGATTTTGGCAACCGATTTGCCTTTTATCTTTTCTACTTTAACAGGTTTGACACATTCCTGAAAAAACAAACAGAAACCCCACATGTAATGTAGTATGGCTAAAATAACAATGAGATTCAACAGATTATTATAACAACTGCCAGAACTGATGTTTTATTTATTTCTGTATTTATCAAATCACCAATTAAATAACATATGAGATAGATTTTTTTTCCACAGAGTATAACGACAACAAAAAGTGGATAGAAATGGAAAGTCAAAAATGAGTTTATGACGCAATATCGACGGTGCCCCCCCCCGTCCACGGTTAGGAGACAAGAATCGGGAAGGTAAACACATATTTAAGTACTAGTATTTTTTTTGCTATGTTAAAGTTGTTTCAGGATGGATTCAATTTGCTTCTGGGTTGGTCGCTCACGTGAATGAAAACACACATAATAGTTGAGCGTACTGTCTATGCAAGAATGACTTCGCATTTCTTTTCTTTTATCGATGAATCGTCACCAATACTTAAACCCCGTGGAATAAAACTGTATTGATTTGTTACGTATAATTCCATATTGTATAAACTTTAAATACCTGAGAGGGGGTGATAAAATCATCGAGATCTGTCAGCTGCAGCACACCGCTGAACTGGGACGCCATCTTTACTGCCGTAAAGCGTTTCTTTGTTTATGTTTGTGTCGTGAATAGCGATCTTTCGGCTGTACGTAGACACGCGCACGCGCCCTTTTGTTGTTATGATTCCGAGGTGGTAAATCCGCCATGTTTTTCCCCTTCTATGAAGCAGCGGTGTTGCGACAGAGACGGAGAATTCGAACGACATGAGTGTAGAAAGGAATCATACGGCAGAAACACAGCGGGAGAAAACGGATGACGGCAGCGAGACGATCACAATTCAGACCACATTAGGAGACGAGGGTCAGTTCTCTGCATAAACTCAAAAAACACAAATATTTATCTAATATAGTCTTTGGGCCTAGCTTACTTCCTCTATCATGGATTGTTGCTAAGAGCTAGCTGTCGTTAGCTTAGCAGCACTTTCGGCTAGTTCACGTGTGTGCCGAAGCTTTGTCCGGATGCTAAATCCTGGCAGACATTAGCATGCATAAGAGATAATATCAGCTAAACTGAGTCGTAGATGCTGAAATGTGTGTTTTTTCCTGTGCTGTCAGATGAAGATGTCCACAAATGCGGACGCTGTCAGACGGAGTTTTCCGCACTCGAGGCTTTCATCCAACACAAACTGCAGCAAAGCTGCAGACGGGCGGAGTCGAGCAGTCCAGAGGTTTGAGCTGTGATATGTGGGATTAAATCCGATATAAATTGCAGGTCCAGAACCTGATTGTTGTATCTGGATTTTACCAGGATACTGCAGCAAATGGAAGTTCTTCCTCTGAGGTAAAAGCTGTTGAAGAATTGAACAATGAAGAATTGAAGACATGTCATGGTAGGCCCACATTCGAACTGTATATAACAATTTATTTTTAAGCATATTATCTTCTTCTTCCTTCGGCTTCTCCGATCAGGGGTCGCTACAGCAAATCAACCGTTGATTGCTTGCTTAATTCTGGCATTTAGTGCATAGTATATATTTAGTTCGCTTACAGAATGTTACAAAGAAAGGAATTTAATCTAAGATCCACATATAGTCTATCAACACGCCTCACCCCCCCACAAACACAGATAAAAACAGTTCTCCGCTGCGTCCGGGCCACCTGAAGAAAGGTGCTTCACTAGAAGTAACCGACGAGCCGGACGGGGCAGAAGGATCATTATCTGTCGATGCTGTTGGTGAAAACCGTGTCTATAAAGTCAACGCAGAGGGACGCTACACATGCCAACTTTGTCCAAAGACGTTTAAGACGGTGAGTCACGCATTTCACCTGAGATTAGTAACAGGGGATTTCCTTTTCATGCCAGCTTGGGTATGTAAAATACTTGCTGTTGCTCTCTTCTAATACATTTATTTTTTTTGACCCGACAGACCAACATTTTGAGAACTCACATGAAAACTCACAGTGATCACAAGAACTTCTCATGTGACCTGTGCGGGATCTCCTTTTGCACAAAAGGCTCGCTGATCCGTCACAATCGCCGACACACTGGTACAAACAGTACTCGGAGACTGTTTTTGTCTCTTGGAATGATGTCCCGTAATAAATGTTAAGTAATAACGTTATCTGCCCCCCCCCCCCCCCCCCCCCCCCCCGTCTCCTGCAGATGAGCGGCCGTATCGCTGTAGTCTATGTGGCCTGTCTTTCAGAGAGTCGGGCGCCCTCACCAGACACCTGAAGTCCCTCACACCCTGCACTGAAAAGATCCGCTTTGTTCAGTACAAGGAGATCTTGGTTAACAAAGATGGAGTACAAAAAGGTTGGCCTTACTGTGTACTGCATACAATGTTTTTTTTTTTTTTCTCTCTCCCAACTGAGACGGTTTTAGAACGGCTGTGGAAGTGACAGTCCAGCTAGTCATTTTGAATCCTTGTCAAATTGTCCAGGAGTTGAAAAGGAGCATGAAGCTGTGGCTGAACAGGAAGAGGTGGTGGTTGAGGAGCAACAGCCGGAGGAGCAGGAAGCCTCAGAGGCTGAGACTGCAGTCGTCAGTGTGGTAGAAGCTGGCTCACAAGAGGTCCTCCATCAGGTCCACTTCACAATGGAGGTGGATGGAACAACGCAGGAACAGCAGGTGAGAGCAGGAACAATAGAGCTTTTTATTTTTTTTTGGCTAATAATGTTTTTAGCACAAAACATGGTCAGAGATATAACCCCAAAATCCGACCTGCTTGCCGTACGTCTGTCCAGATCATAGTAGAACAGTCCCAAGCGGAGGCCCTGGCTGTTGCTGCTGCTGCAGGCGACAGCCTCATCTGCCAGGCCATCATCAACTCCGGCCTCACGCTGGGGACAGAGGAAGCTGTCGTTGAAGAGACGTCACTGGCAGCCGAGGAGATTACTAAAATGAGTTCTGACTGTCCTTGCGAAGATGAAGGTATCATTGAGTTCCAGGTTAAAGAAGAGTTTGTGGAAATGGCAACAGAGGTATGGGTGAGACATTTACTGCATGGCTTTGTGTTTGTAGATGTTTTGCAGTACTTATTTTTTTATTTTCAGTAACTCTCTCAATCATTTAATCTGTTTTTGTTGTTGCTTGCAATTACTATAAAAGTACAAGATCTGTGACCTGATTTCTGATTACAGGTTTATCTTTTGTCTCCGATAGAGTAATTAAATATATTATGCAAATCGGCCTCCCAAACAACTTTTAGGCACAGAATGACTCCTATAAATGTTTGCGTGGTGTTTATGAGTCACCATGTCACAGTATCAGTATCTTGTTTGTTCTTGTTTCTTTTGCAGGACGCTTATGACGGAAATGTCCGCACATCCGCAAAATTGCACACCTGCCCACACTGTAACCGCTCCTTCAAGGGACTGAATTACTTCCGTTTTCATCTCAAGGGCCATTTGGGTAAGTCCATAACGTAGCATCACTGCTGTCCATTGCCCCCCCATTTGATTGTTCTGACCATTTGAAAATGTGAAAGCCAAATAAAGGAGTAATATATATTAACTTTTTTTCTGTGCATTCTTTGTGTTTTTGCAGGTTACAAGCCCTTTAAGTGCACACTGTGCCACAAGGAGTTTCTGACTGGCTACTTGCTCAAAAAACACATGGAAATCCATGTGAGTGAGAGGCGGTACAAGTGTGGGGAGTGTGGAAAACTGTACAAAACCATTGGGCACGTACGTGAGCACATGAGGTCCCACTCGGACGACAGGCCCTACAAATGTTCCCGATGCAACAAGGGGTACAAGACTAAGGTGACTTTTGTAGATACCAATGTTTGTGTGAAATTTGAATGAGAAGGAAATACATTTCAGTAAAATCCGTTCCTTTGTCTTTCTCAGAATGCTTTGCAGGTTCACCAGCGGACCCATGGTGCAGACAAGCCTTATGTGTGTCATCTTTGCACGAGGGGCTTTAGAGAGAAAGGCTCTCTGGTGCGACACATCCGTCATCACACCGGAGAGAAACCCTTCAAGTGTTCCAAGTGCCATCGAGGTTTTGCAGAACACGGGACTCTCAACAGGCATATGCGTGCCAAAGGTCAGTATAGACACACGGCAAAACAACATTTAAAGAGAACAACAACACATTTGAGGCAGTGATTCAAAGGGAACTTGGAACACAGCCTGTGTTTCCCACCAGGAGGATGCCATAGAGAAGATTCCAGCGAGCAGGAGACGGTTCTGACAGAGGAGCAGGCATCGGTGGACGGCCACGCTACAGCAGCCATCATCTCGGAGGATCCTCATGCTGTCCTTGTGGAGTTTTCCTCGGTGGTGGCCGACACCCAGGAGTACATCATCAAGGTGAGGGAGGTTATTCAAAGCCTAAATCGGAGCTGGAAATCTTAGACGCGCTGTTACGTCGCAGATTGAAGAGTAAACCAGCGAGCACTTACGTTTATTGAGTGCATAGACCTCCAGCTTTGAACGCCGCATTTCAGGATTAGTAAAGATGAAGATGTTTAATGGTGGTTTAAAAAAAAAAAGAAAATAATTAAAAGCAACAGCAAACTTACATTAGCAGAAATAAATAAAGTACTATTTGCATTCTATAAGATTTGCAAAAGAGTGACCAAAAGGTGGCAAATGTCAATATAAAAAATAATAATTTGTGAGACAAAAGTGGTTTTATAAGCAAATTGAAATAATAAAAAGTTACTGGAAGTCAGCAGTTAAAATAAATAACTAATAGCTTTTTTTTAAGCATTGGTGGATTTACATGAGACACAGCCTGAAGGTCTTTTTCTGATTAATTTTTCCCTTAAGAACAAGCTAAACGTTTCTCCCCGTAATGCAGGCAGCTCCTTTCATCAAACATATTTTATTCCATGGCTCTTTTTAAGGAGATATTTGCACCGTGCTTCTCGACGTAGCCCATTGTGAGATTGAGTCCTTTATGGCGTTTGCTCTACTTTTCCTCCTGACCTCTAGACTCAAACGGAGAAGGACTCACAGGAACAACGGGTTACACTCATTCAAGACACTCAAAATGAGGTCAGTACAAGAACAAGGGCATCTGTGTGATGATGCTGATCTAAAGGGCTTGCAGTGTAACAGGTCTATTTCCATTATGACACAAAACCTTTCTACCAGATGGAAGACCACATCATAAAAGTGGTCCAACAAATCGTCAGTCAGTCACAAGGTGCTGGAGGGGCCGCCAACCGGCAGATAATTGTGCGCAACGTGGCGGTCAATGAGGAAGGGGCGTCCATCTCTGACTGCGGCGACACCATCACCATCGCCACGCCCGAGAGCCTGACGGAGCAGGTGGCCATGACACTTGCCTCCGCCATCAGCGATGGCACGCTTCTGGCTACGACGGAGACGGAGGATGGGACCGTTACTATGGTTACCACAGAAGAGGCCGTGGTGGAGGGAATACAAATTGTGCAGCAGCAAGAGGAATATGCCATCACCTCTTCACCGGATGAGGTGGAGATTCAGACTGTCATCGTATGATGGAGGAAGGTACCAACTCTGGACTCAGATTTGGCTCAGCTGTAGCTTTATTGGCAATTACTGCAGAATTAGCATCAACGTGTGTGGGATTTGATTACACATCAAAGGCCAAAGTATTGATAAGGTTTAGGATTGCAAAAAGAACAATTATTTAACATTCTCTGGAGTGCTTGACGCAGATGGACGCGGCTCACCAACTTCTGAACCTCGTACAGTTTGCAGCTGTGATGCTTTTTTTTTTTTCTGAGTATTTGTGAGTTTATTATTTTGTGTATAAAGCGTGAAAAATGTTCGTCACAATTTCCCACAGCCCATTTATTCACACGACGTCTTTTTCAAGCATCATTGAGAACATTTCTGAAACTTATGTTAAGTCTGCTTCATTTTCCTTTGAACGGCTGCTTGGCTCGCGTCTGGTCATGGCAGCCATGTGACTAGCATCACGAACTGGCCTGAGTTTGTGGGGACATCCATCTAGAAACAAAAAGGATTTCTTTTCAGATGGCCGAGGCTGAATTTGTTTTTCTCCAGTCAATTGTTGTCTCATCTTTCCTTCTTTGCTTGGGTCAGAATTTGACTTTCTTTTCTTGTTTGCTACCTAAAATGCCATAGCCCGATGAAAGTTTTGCCATTTGAGTTTTGAATCGGGATGCTCTTTAAAGACAGACTGGATCAGATGTGTACCTGCTTCTTTTTTAAAGGCCTTACAGGGTGGTAATTTGTTTTCTCCTGAGCTGGTCAATAATGCATTTGGAATCACGATGGATACACCAGACCTAAAAAAAGTTTTTTTGTTCAGTTTTAAATAAAGGCTATTTTTTTTATACAGCTTGTTTGGGAGTTCTGTCCTATTCTCTCCTCGGTTCCTTGACAATCTGAGTTCTCCCTTGTCTTATTTGTTGCTTCATAATGTACCACACATTTTAAATGTGGATACGTCTGGGCTACAAAACCCCAGTCAAGCTGAATTAAACTTCAGAGCCACCCTGGATGTGGCTTTATCTTGCTGAAATAACCTGCGATGTCTGTGAAAAGGACATTGTCTGGATGGAAGCATTTTGCACGCCACTATTTGGTGCATCCTTGAGCGTGTCTGCAGGATACTTCTCTTTACTTGGTGTTCCATTACAGAGGTGAGCGCAGTCGCTATAATCAGAAGTGTCCCTGGTACATCGGTCTGTTTCTGGGTCAGTCCTTACCCCTCAGAGAGGGCCCCATCCCTACGAGCAACCGAGGAAGACAGAGCGCGAGTGTGGGAGAGTGAGAGAGAACGGCAAAGGTATTTATAGAGAAATGGGGCTTGGCAGTACCTTTTCTTGCAAAGAACCACTTCAGTACCGAGAGAGTGTGTCCCAGTTTCCTCCTCGTCACTCAGCCACAGGGTTTGGACTGAGGCTGAGGCTGGACCGCCTCACCCAGGATGGACTCCTCCAGCCCTCATCCCCTCAGCTTCACGCCACTGTTTCCCTGGTTGAAATCGAGGAGGGGCGCTGCCCCGGATAGCCTGCAGATGTGACCTGATAGGTGCACTCGAGTCTCGGATCTGGCTTAGAGGCCGGTGGAGGCGTTTTGCTCAGGTGAGTGGCAGCTCAAAGGTGTCAAAGGACACTCTTTGGCTGCATCGGCCTCCGACCTGGAGGTGCAGGGACGCTGGCTGGAACGTGCCCTGCCGCAAGCCGGGCGAGGATGAGGCGTTTCCTGAGCAGAAAGGGCCGCTTCTCCCTGCGCCAGAGCAAGTCTGGGACCCGGAGCGCCTCAAGAGATTTCTGTAAGTCGGCTTCTCTGTCGTAGTTTTTACTGGTGTTTTAAGAACTCTTTGTTCCGCAAGGGGTGAGATGATGACAGCGAAAATCTGGGGCGCGAACGGAAGCCTCAACAATCCTCCAGCGGTACTTGTGTTCTTGAGGGGGGGCAAAGATTGTGATCTGAAGAGCCACATCAGTGATTTCCCAATCTATTTTAGATCAATATGCAGCCGCAGCTTGGTGTGTTAGCTGGCACCAGGCTCCAGGGCTCGCTTTGCCTTTGACGAGTTTTGTTCACTCAACCTGAATATGTGGCGCTCTACGCCAGTAAGATCAGATTTTTTCTTTGAAGTAGATTTGACATTTCGTATCAAAAAGTCATACTCAGAATTATTTTCTCACTTCTCAGGCACTTTTTGTTGTTGTTACTTTTCCCAGTTCTAATTTGGTCTTTCTTTCTCTCTCCGTCTTGACGTTTTCTTTTTTTTTTTGGTCTCCATCTTTCAGTATCTCTGATTAGTTACAAAAAAGGGTTGGTGATTTGATGAAAGACTGCATGCAGCTATTTTATAACGTATCTGAGTTTTCTCATTTGTATTTATATTTTCCCCTCCTGATAAATTGTTGATAACAGGCCAAATGATATGTAAATTCAGGTATTTTCAGATTTTGACAGGTAAATGTGACATAAATATGAACAGAACACAGTGAATTCTCTATTTATGTCACAGTTCTAAGGATCCTGGTACCACAGACATGAAAAGGATAAAACAACAGCGGGCAGCACTTAAAGATTTCAAAAGGATAATGAAATGTATCATTTGATTAAATCAACCAGTCTGTGATCCAGAATTTCCCTTTGGGTTATTAAGCGATCATAATATCCCCCTGCTGTCCTACATATGCACGTGAGGCGGCTTTAAATAAAAGTAGAATGAGAAAAGTGACTAGAGGAAATCCAGCAGCTCGACGTGTGGGCTACACGCCATAAATAAGAACCTTTTCGTCACCACAGATCACTTTTTTTTTGCTGTCTTCAACCAACAACAAACAAATCTCTGAGTCTGAAAATACTTCCTGATCAAGGCTCCATTAAATAGACCAGTGCACCTGCTGCTACCTGAGATCAGCTGACCTACTTAGACCAACGGATCACATGACCTCCATTTCACAGCTCGCATCCTGCTCGTCTGTCCGAACGTCTTGGACCAGATTCACACTGTTCCTTTCACCTACATGCTGCAAAAAACATCTTATATGTTCCAAACCCCAAAAACACGTCTGTCTGCCCTCCAGACCTCGGCCTGCCAACCACCAATCAGAACTGGCCAGAGGCATTTGGTTTCCGCCTGGGTGGAATTGGGCCCAGCTACATTCTGTCTGTGGTGGAGGGCAGCAGCGCCTACCTAGCTGGCCTGCAGCCCGGAGACCAGGTGGTGGACATCGAGGGCCAAGACGTGACCAATCTCAGCACGCCGGCGCTGGTCGCTCTGGCTCAGACCCTCAAGACGGTGCCGCCCAGTATCGGAGTGGTGTCACGGATCGAGCAGGTCGGTTGACACGCAATAGTCCATGCTTTGCTGAAAACACTGAAGTGGCGACCGTGAGCTTTTCCGTTCCTCAGATCGACATCACGCCTGGCCCAGATGGCCGCTTTGGCTTTACTATCATAGGAGACGGCCCTCTGATGGTGGAGGACTGCGTGCCAAACGGTCCGGCCGGACGCAGCGGCCTCAAGGCCAGAGACTACGTTTTGGAGGTCAACGGATTCCCAGTGAAGCACCACGAAACGGCAGCGGCCATGATCAAGGCGGCTCAGGGGCGGCCTCTTCGTCTGGGCGTGCTCAGCGTGGCCCGGCGGCCCAAAAGGCTCAGCAGCAGCATGAGGGTGCTGTCGCAGAGCGGGGACAGCATCCGGGAGAGTCGCACCCACAAGGCCATGGCATTCAACAAGAAAGTGGGTGTGGCGTGAATGGGCGTCTCAACCCTGAACTGACGCTTTGAACGAATTGATCATACCTTTCTGTCCTCTGGTTGGTCCACCAGGTGGATGAAGTTCTGGGGGAGGAGCCAGATGTGAAGGAACAGCTGTTTGACGCGCTTAAGCAATATGCTGCTGAGAGAGACGTGGAGAATCTGGCCGGGGCGCTGCCTGACATTCTGATCACAGAGGAGCATCAGCAGTTGATTGACAGCGTCAGGTAGCCAATCAGTTCCTCAACTATGTGTTTAGGATTTTAAGCTTTTCTTACATATGGATTAAATAAGCCTGGCCTGAGAAAAGCACTCTAAAAACAGATTTGCTCTGCTTCAGACACCGCAAGTGGTGAAACCAGGATTGTATCAGCCTGCAGAGACGTTTGCATCAAAGGGGTGCAAAGATTGGGTTGGGCTAGTGAAGAGTTGCGTTTAGAAAGTGGCATTAGAATCATCTGAAATGTTCTATTGTAGGAAACTAAGAGCTCTTCTTAAATTAGTTTTATTTGGATTGGTTGTCTTAGGTGTTGGTAAAAAAAAAAAAAAGTACAGCAGGATCAATTTAGTTTGTTTTTTGATTCACTCCAGTTTCATTTAAAGTGTTGCTGTGCCACAAATTCAACCTTCCCACAGAGACCAATCAATCAGCAGCAAAACAGAACCTCCTTTCAGGCCGTTTTGACTCCATTTGAGCGCTGTTGCAACTTATAAATCATTAACAAAACATATGAACAGTTATTTACTGCCAAGCAACACGCTCCAACTGATCCAGATTCTCAATGAATAATGAACATTTCCGACAAAGCAGAAAACGCATCTAGAAACTAACGAACTGAGAATCCATCTGGGTCCAATTTATCTGAGAGAAGGCGTTAATATTCAACGAGGCTAAAGGTGATGCGGAGGAGACCCTGGACGTACTTTACGCTTCAAACACATTCCTCGTATTATTATTATTATTTTGTTAGAATGCTTGCAGGAGGACGTCAGGGAGACTTATTGTCCATCGCGTGTAACAGACAGTCGTCCCTTGCACATCATCGGCGCCTCACACAGTGCCCTCTTCAGCGTTTTACAGTGAACTAATGCAGAAACGTAAGACTTCTGTCGAGCTTGCTCTTCCTCTCCTCCCTAAGGCGCAATATGGTGAGAAATATTTACAGACCAATATTGCATTTCTTCCTCCTCAGCACTGATCAGGAAATCAAAAGCCCAATAGCGCCGCACACACTTGCAAACTGTCTTGTCAGCTCCCTCCCTCCCTCCCTCCCATCCTCCTCCCGTCTTTTCTTCTCACTTTGACTTTCTCTCTGTTGGTCTATGTTTCTCATTTCTCCCTGCCGGCTGCCGTGATGCTCTCTTTGATACCAACAGCAGTCTGGCTGGATACTGTTTATTCCCTCCTCTGCGCACGGCTCCTATAGCTGCTACAACCGGTTTGCTGCCGGTGGTGGTTGAGAAGTGCACACATATGGTGGGGAAAATAGAACAACATGCACAGACTGCACGCACACAGCACTGTCACTTGCATGCTCGGGGTCCTTGCTGGGAGACAACATGAATTGCTGCCTCCGGTGAGTACTGCTAAACTATTTACCCTTGTGCATCACGTATGGCATCAGAGACTTGTCCGTGCTGTTCTAACGTGGTCTGTTTTCATTGGAGATGAAGCAAGGTGTAGTGCATGTAAATAATTGCATGGTGAAAGTCTCACGACAGTCAGGGTTGAGATTTCCCAGTGAATCCGTTGCAGCAATAACGCCATCGTCCAGTCATCTCGGTTTCCTTCGACGCAGCTCTCTGCATCACAGCTTTGATGGTATATTTCTTCACTGTAGAGAAGTTCCTTTAAAATGCTTTGTGATGTTGTGTTTTTTTTTTTTGCACTGAGCCCCATTAATTATGCATCGGCTGGATCCACAGAGGACTGGGACCTGCTTTCCTGACCTGCAGGCTGTGTGAAAAGTGCAATCACCAATTGAAGATCAATCCCCTTGAGATGGCTGAGTTGAGCCTTACTTCCTCCCCAGTGTGTTGAGATATAGCCTAACCTTGGCAGGCCTTCGTCTGAGAAGTTCTCCTCTTTTCTTTTTGTTCGTACCTGCTGTGTCAGTGGTTGTGCTGTAATGCTGCTTCTTTTTCCCGATTAAGCTGAAAGCATTACAGTAAAACACAAATGATGGCTTTGCATTTCCCCCCCAAAAAAGCTAGAAACTCCTTTTTCTATTCCAGATTTTGGATGTTTCCTTCATGATTGCGGCGCACGCTCAGGGATGTCCATGAGCCATGCCCCAGGGTGGCGCTGGTGTTAGTGGTTGCTGTGGGTAAAATGCAATGTGGGAGTTTTCTGTTCTTGGGAAAAGGTTTAATTGGGTTTAAAGGCTACTTGTCTATTTTTAGCTTTGCCTGACGGGGATGGGAAAGTTTGTGCTTCACTTTGGTTCAGACTGAAACGTCTCAACGACTGACAATTATTATTAAATTATTTTTGCTTTATGTGCATTTTCCTCTGAAATTGGGTTGAGATTTGTGGCACTCGTATGAAATGTCTTAAATTATGGGTGAGATTTCCCTGAAATTTTATCACCATCTTCATGTCCCCCATAAAGGCGAGCTGGTTTTGGTGACTGCTTGACTCTTTGGTTCATTTTCAGTTTCTCCAACACTTTGATTGTAGCACATGTGTTAGCACAATATGCTAGCATTCACGATGAGTAAGTAGAGCCTCGCAAAGCTGCAACTAAACGACTTTCAAAATGATCCATCCCTGTCTGTTTAATGATTGTTGTTGCACAGCTGTTATTCCCTGCAGGAATACCATCAGATATTATGAGAGATGTGTATGAAAGCTTGTCAGTGATCTCATCTGAGATGTGGAGAATTGTCACGTCTCTCCTTCATTCTCTTGCTGTCCCCGACTCTATTCCAGTCCGTCTCCCCCCCCCCCTCCCATTTGCCTCAGTCACTGTCACTTCCAGTGACATTCACCCATGCACACACAAAACACCCTCCTTGTAGAGGTTGCATATTAGAGTGTGTAAAGTTATCTCATCCTCATGCAAAACTTGCATGAGGATGGGCCACTCTCTGATCAATCTGCCTCTGCGCCCCCCCCCCCCCATCTGATATGGCCCTCCCTCCCACAGGATGTGTTCTATTTTTAAGCAGCCTATTTCTTTGTAATCATTTATCTCTAAGGTTCCTGACACACTTGCCAGTGTGAAACCCCAGGGGTTAGCGGAAGCTTTTTTTTTGTGTCATTAGAGATCATCTATAACACGTGTCAAACTCAAGGCCAGGGGCCCAAATGTGGCCCTCCAAGTCATTTTTTGTGGCCCGTGAGAGCTGTGTGCAGACGTTTGTTTTTGTAAAATGCTGCATCCGTCACACATGTTCTTAACAGCCCACATTTGTTGGTTGTTCTGCAGTTCTGTCCCTCTCAAGTGTGACAAAAGAGTTTTGATCAAAGTTAATGCCATAACTTGTGTTGGATGATATTTTTATTTATTTATTATTTCATATTATTTACTTGAACAAGTTTGATTATTGATCGATGGAGTAGTGTGGTTTTCTTAACCTGATCAATTGAAAGGATTTATGTTATAATAACAGAAATAATATATCTATATATTTTTACAACTATACAATTGAATATGCAATGTTTGTAACTTAAGTAGTGAACTGATCAAACAGAAAAGATCAGGAACATGGCAACAACAATAGCAACACGCTGCAGTCAGGAGATTAATGATCTGCTGGCGGTGACTATTGAAAGTTATTTGATATGGAGCTGTCCAGTGCTGATCCTGAAAGTGACGTCTTTTCCGTGGCATTGACTCGGGGAATGTTCTTTATCTTGCCCACTTCGGTTGGTTTTGTTGGTTTGCGCATGTCCATGACAAGACAAGGTGGTGGCTTTTTGGTTTTGCTTTGATTTTGTATGGATTATCTTTGTTCCTGCGTGATGATTGCATTTGAATGGAACTTTTCCACATTATTAGATGTGTTACCGGTAATTTATTCCCATCACAAACTTTGGTTTATACTTATGATTTTTCTCATTTACAGTATGGCTTTATCGCTAACAATTTTTAAGTTACAACCTTTTAAAAAAGTGATATCAAAACGGACTAAATAATTAGTAAATAAAAAAATGAATAGTTATTTAACAGCATGTTAAGGAGTAGTTACATTTATTTTACATTAAATGACATTACATTTAGTTACATTTTTTTTTACTGTATTACGGTTTACATTTGGCCTTTGGAGGGCAAACATAATGCTAATGTGGCCCTTGGAGAAAATGAGTTTGACACCCCTGATCTAGAACGACCTTTTAGGGCCTTTTGTTCAAGGGCTTCTTTAGTGTTGCAGTAATTACTGATAATTATTGTAAAGTGAAAGATCTTCATTTGATGCAGAATCTGTATTACGGCTCCAAAGATTTTTAAATGGAACGATGCGCTCTCAACTTATGATTAATGATACTTTGCATTATCATTTTTCTCTCTACAACTATTTTACCCAACATTCAAGTCATTAAGGCCAGAGTAGAACACGTTTGGATAGTGGTCGACTTGCATGCAGACTTAAGGATGAAAGAAGCTGCAGAAGCACAGGGGTCACACAGATAAGACTGTCGAGGCGTCTCTACATTCACTTTGCAGTTTTGGTTCTTGCACACTCACAGTCATTGTGCTGACCTGCCAATGAAATTCCTCTGGGGCTCTCCGCACTTCTCCAATTCTTTCCTCTCTCCCACCTCACTTGTTCATATCAGTCTTTCCTTCCTCTTCAGCCGAGGGAAGACGAGAGTCATCATCACGCTCGTACTGATGAATGCTGAGCTTACGCTTGGGCTTATCCTTTCAGACTACGCTGCCGCTTTGGGCACAATAGGTGGGAGCGACGGAGGAGGACGCCTTACTTTCTACACGTGAAGTGGGACAGGTGATGATGCTGCCTGAGGATGTTTTGGTGGCATAGAGGGATGTGAACTGCAGTCTCTTCAGTAGTTTGCTTCATTCCTGCATCGCATTCTCCCTATTTCTTTATCTGGATACTTTCAGAGCCAACAGCAAGCGCTTTTGCGATCCAACCGCCATCATTTTGCTCACGTTTTTCCATCTTTGTCCTGGAGAGTTTGTTTGTTCCAACTGAGATGTGGGCGGGGCTCACCTAGAGAAAGAGGAGATGTGTGCATCGTTTAGGTGAGCTCAGACACTTCCTCAAAGCATCATGGAAAAGCAGCGGAGCCTCAGGAGACACTTTCGGTACGGATATTTCTTTTCACTGTGCTTTGTGTCGTTTGTGGCGACTCATCCGTGATAATAATCAAGATTTGTTTTAATTCTTTCATTTTTATATACTTTCAAATTTTGCCATCATGCAAAAGTATTTCTCCTGACATGTGACTCTAGAACTGAAAGTTTTATTGGCCAATTTCTGTATAGCAAAATGCAACTCTGTTACCGCTGACCCTTTAATGTAACGTCTTGTTTGTGAGGATTTATGGTTCCGTTCAGCGTCTGACGCCGTGTTTTCATCTCTACGATGCCTAATGATCACAAGTGGATCTGGCAGGAATGTTTTTGCAGCCGATTGCTTTTGTCTTTCATTCGCACGTGAGTGGTGCTCTTCATCCACCCCACCTTCACGCCTAATTATAGATGCCTCTCAACCTCCTTATAATTTAGGGTGTCCTAAAGCATCCATCGACAGTGGAGGAATGTGTTTCGCCTAGGTTACAAGATGTGACGAGCGCAGCATTCTTTGAAGAGACTGAGGCGTTGCCGTTGATGGAGTTCACGTATAGCTCAGGCGATGCATTCAGGCCCGTAGACTCGCTACGTTAAAGACATTCATTCCATGCATAATCAGGCCCATCTCTGGAGACTCAATCGCTACAGACGAGTAAATGTTGTAAATGCTATGTACACAGTTACATTTGGTCTGATGACATTTTTGATGCTGCCCTCCTGCAGCTGTATCGATATCGACGTGAAGGATGTATGAAGTATGGGTAAAATGCATACGAACGTAGCGGTTGCATGAACGGGCCGGGCCGGGCCTTGCGACTCAATAAATGGCCCAATTCTTCTTCGCCCTCCCTGGCCATGGTTCGCCTGCATGAGCTACGAGTTGTGCTTGGGACACTTCTGTGGCCTACATAGCCCCAAAGTGTCGACTCCATTCCCAATAGTTCCATGACCCTGGCCTAGAAAGAGTTCTAGTTCTCCATGTGCTCCCTTTTCCTGTCTCTGGTTCTGTCATATTTTACTCCTCGTATCTTCATATTTCTCTCTGGAATCCTTTCTGCCGTTCTTCACATCAGTTCTTTGACTCTGACGGCTTGTCAGTCGTGCCTTTCACCGTTTTCTCTTTCTTTCTCATTGCTCTAAATAAATTTATCCAGGCTAAATTTAGGGAGGATACATTTTGTTCTGTTTAATGATGTCATGCTGCTCTGTGTTGTCATAGTTCTCATATTGCTGTTTGTTTAGTTTGAGAATTGCTCTGGATAGACTAATCATTAGGATTAGAAATGAGACAATAAGAGGGACAGTGAAGGTTAGACGTTTTGGAGATAAGGTCAGAGAGGCCAGACTTCGATGGTTTGGACATGTCCAGAGGAGAGACAGGGACTATATCTGATGCTGAGGATGGAACTGCCAGGGGACAGGGCTAGAGGTCGACCCAGGAGAAGATACATGGACGTAGTTTTTATATTTAACAATCACAACACATGGGTACGGATTATATATACACATATATATGTCACTGCATAAGTGCTCTGTAGCTGGATGTTGGCAGGCTGAGGGTTTCAACTCATTTGATGAGTCTCTGTGAAAGAATAGATTTAGCAAGTCAGAATTATATCAAGTGATAAATCTCCAGAAAATCTCTCAACTTTGGATGCAAGCTCTTGATATGGTGTCAGCTCAGCTCATGCGTCACTCATTCAAATAAGATGGCAGCTGCACATTTTTAGAAAACTACCAAACAGAGAAAAGTCCAATCTCCACCTCTAAAAGCTGTTCTCAAATATGCCTTACTCAAACAGCAGTGTTTGACTAAGGCGTAATTCTGTTTACGCAGACGCACATTAGATTTGGTGCATTCTGCTAAGGCGAGGAGAATCTCATTGTAGACAGAGGGCCCTATATTTAAAAGAAAAATACTTTTCCAAACAATTAGCAATGAGAGAGTTCCCTATCTGGGTCATTTCTGTTGTTTTGTTGTGTAATTTTCCCTGCAGATAATTGGCTAAATATAAACCATATTCAGGCACAGAGAGCTTAATTAAAGTACAGATTTCCAGCTGTCTAAAACATGAGTGGTAAATGTCTAAGCCCTCTGGAAACAGACAGTTAACACTGTACTGTTACTAAGCCGTGCCACAGGGAGACGTGGTTTACAGCTGTAAACAGAAATGCCGTCGACTCTGGTGCAGAATTTGATCATGCAGCACAGCTCGTTCAGAAGGAAATGATGATGATGATGAATATATTTATTAGATAGAATGTTAGAGTACAAGTACAGTCACACAGTAGCATGTATTACAGTACAAATAACGTCAAACATCCTGTCTAAGAGGAGCATTTCAAAAAAGCCCTTGCGGGCTTGTTTCCGTTGAAATGGGTTCAACGTGGCAACAAAACCACCCCTGGAACACGTGCTGATCTCTGAAGGGTATCTGAGGGAGGGTTTTCACTTTAGGAAGTCGATTATGGGAGGGGTGGAATAGCACTAGCAGTGGGAGTGGGCTGTTTTCTCCCAGCCGCAGCTCTGAGCCTCTTTCTGTTCGTACTTTATATTAGCAGTGAGCTGTCACCGATACTGAGCACTATGCCTGCAGCTGCTAATGAGACATTCAGACACACACAACGTGCTGGACCGATCCCTCCTAACCGCCTGACTCTCATGAGACAAAGTGGATCAGACTGTTCTTAAACCCTTTTAAGCGGATCCCACAGTGGGGAAAATGCATGTTAAAATCAAGGATACCTTTATTTCCTTTTTGCTTTTATTTTGTTTTGAAAATGTGTAGTTTGAGAGCTCAGGATTAATAAAATGTAGGATGTTTGGATGAAGTACCGTTCGGATGGGATTCATTTTTTTTTCTGTAAGCCCTTTTGGAGTTTGTGGTACTGCCTTGCAGATAAGCAAAACTATAGTGAAAAGCTGATCCGGATGCCTCACCCGCCTCTCCATCTCTGCTTCACTTGAGCTTTTCTTCCCACACTGAGGTTAAGTCTGATCCCACAATGTTTGCCAGAATCTTCATTCCCAAGAAGCACCGGGAGCGTTTTGATGAGGTGGTTTCCCAGAGCCTGATGAGCCGGATCAAAGGACGGAGCTTCAGCGACCCTAGCCGTAGCCACCTTCGCCGCAGTCGGAGTGAGGATCACCCCGAACGCCTCTTAGTCTCCACACGTGCCAGTTCTGTGCCACGCACCCAAGCAGAGGAAGGCGGGATACCCCCAGCCCATGGGATGCGCAAGACCACCTCGCTCATAGCTGGGCACTCCAGCGGCACCGGCGCCAACTGCAGGTCTGTGTTGTCATGCAGGAATCAGTTTAATAGGTTTTCAGTGGCAGGACTCTCTTTGCTCATCCTGTATTTTTGAGTAGGAATAATTTTGACTTGCATCAGAAGGAGCTTTTGCTTCTCATCAGCTACGCAAGGTCATTTATTTTTGTTCTATTCTGTTTTAGTTTGTTGTAATTCAGCTACAGCTAATAAAACTGATTTAAAAAATAAAAATAGACCCTTCATTCATCAAGCCTACGGGGATCCTAAACCTCTTTAGACTGTCATGTCTTCATGTGCTTTAAAATCGGAGGGAGAAGCTGAGCCCAAGACGCCGCTGATCTCTTCTGTGCCTCCAGCTCATGAGGACGCTGCCTGGCTCCCTTGGAATATCCGATCCATAGGTGTTCATACAGGATGTGAATTTAAAGTAGTTATGCTGAATATGGTAACCATGAATTCATTAAATGTCTTCGTTTTATGAAACTAATGGATGCTGGAGTGCCAGTGTGTATATTCATTATGTGCTTTCAGCGTGGTTGGCATGTGATAAATTAAGTGTGACACAATCAAGCTTTTTATATTGAACATTTATCAAGGACGTGTCTTTTATTAGTTCAAATCACTACTGTTCTATTCAGGCCAAGGCTTTTGGCAAGTGCAAGATGTTATCACACTGACTTAAGGAGAGTCTGTATCCACGATGTCATCGTCACTGACAGAATTCCTCTGGCAGCTGACGTTATTTCTTTGCCATTAACCAAAGCTCCATGTGTCTCTTTAGGACAGTGAGAGTGTGTAAGGGCAACATGAGTTTTGGTTTCACTCTTAGAGGCCACGCGCCAGTGTGGATTGACTCTGTTATTCCTGGTAAGTTAAACATAGTTGTTCCCATTTGTGATTGTTGTGATAGTAAATTACAAAGCTGTCGTCAGCAAAAGGTTGTGGCTGTGTAGTAACGCTGTTATTACATTCAACAAAGTCACAATACAGTTGCACAATCCTTTAATGAGGACATGATCAAATCAGATCTCATTCTGCAGCAAGTCCAGCAGACAAGGCGGGTCTCAAGCCAGGGGATCGCATCCTGTTCCTCAATGGGCTGGATATGAGGTTGAGCTCTTACCTGGATAAACAAAATGCAACTGAATAAACTTTAAGTACTTGTCAGTGATATGATGCGTCTGCCTGTAGGACTTCCTCACATGAGAAGGTGGTGTCCATGCTCCAGGGCAGTGGCGCCATGCCCGCTATGGTAGTAGAAGAGGGTCCCGCCACTTTCAGCTTGTCAGAGCAGGACCTCGCCAGCGGCAGCGGCGCTCCAACAGAGCGGGCCCGCTCGCCTGTGCTCAACTCCCTGCAGTGGGTGGCAGAGATTCTGCCCCCCAGCATCCGGGTTCATGGTCGTACCTTTGGTCAGCAGCTCGAGCACCTCCTCACCATCCAGGAGAGGTACACCATTTGCAAGGCTCTGGAGAACTTCTTCCAACACAGGTGAGGAAATAAGTAAGGGGGGAAAAAACTGGGAGAAGGGACGGGGGGGTCTTCAGTCTTCAGTCTTCCCCTTTGATAAATATTGGTGACCTTTCTGTTTTATTTCCTACCTTTTGGTGAACAAAAGGACTACATTTTGACCAATAGTTAGATTTCCAGGTAAGCTGTCTCCTTGCCTGTGTTTCCATGGAAACAGGACTGTTGACACTCTGATCGTGGATGTATTCCCAGTGCTGGATACTCCGGCCAAACAGGTGATCTGGCAGTTTGTTTACCAGCTGCTGACCTATGAGGAGCAGGAACACTGCCAGAGCAAGATTTCACGCTTCCTTGGATACAAAGCCCCAGGTTCGTGCCAACGGTATTGTTTTTTCTGACGCGTGAAAGATGGACACTGTCCACGTTTCAGATGCAGCTGAGGCTCTGCAGTCCTCCGTACATCTTTGCCTCTTCCACTGCATTCCCAAAATATGTGTGTTTTCCAGTTCCACCTCCTCCACCACCTCCACCTCCCCCCCCTCCCCCCGAGCCTGAGGTTGTCCCTGAGCCTCATCGACGCAGCAGCTCCATGAGGGTGACGGGGACCACATACAGGCGCAGTGTGAGGGGACGTAGCTCTGATGACCTGGTCATCGGCACACACTTGGGCATGGGTACAAAACTCCGTTGTTATTCTTCATTCATTTTCTGCAGCCACTTGTTGCTAAGGGTTACAGAGGGCAGGAGCACATCTCAGCTGATTTTGGGAGGGAGCTGCTGCATGTTTATGGTGGTGGGAGGAAGCCTGAGAATACGGAAGGAGCCCATTCAGTCAGGAAGAGAACATAGAAACTTAGGTTCCAGGTCCTCAGGTGGATTTGAACCCAGGACCTTCTCATCTTGAGGCAACAGCGGTACTAATAACACCGTCACCATTGCTATTTTCAGCCTTTCCATTATTCTCATTGTGATAATTTTCTAGGGCCCATCGACTTTTTCTTGTAGCACTTTTGGCTTTAATTTCATAATAATTTCATCATCCATTACATTGTGCATTTCATTGCATATGTTTTGTACCATATTTAAAATACAGATTCATAACTTAACATGTTCCCATATAGCCAGAGCCCCTAATGCGGCTCCTTCACTGCTGGCACAGTGATAGCTGCATAAATTGAGGAACAGTCCACTCCAGGACAGTTAGCTTTGTAGCCTCAGCTAAAGGCGAGCTACCTCAACAACCTGATTTCACTGCTGTGAATGGGTATATTCTCCTAGGTCTCCGTGCAGACCCAATGCTGGAGACAGGGATGAGGTTGGCTCCTGGAGAGAGACAGTCAGGAGATGGAACCTCCCTTCCCGAGACTCCCAACAACCTCACCAATGTACGTACCAAGGCCTGAGCTCATGGGATAAATCGCATCTTCAGGCTCTTCGTCATGAGGGAAAGAGGTCTGTCTCTGATTCTTTGTGTATTTCCATCACACAAGCTGTCATCAGTGTACACCGAGCTGGAGAACATGTATTCAGCCAAGAGGGCCAAGTCCCTGAAGAGCCGCCCTCCTCCTGCCCCCGAGAGCTTGCTGGATCTGGATCCTCCCTCCTGCACAGGCTCCCCTACAATGCATGCTAGCCCAGGTAGTAACGCCTAAATCTATACCCAGAGCTGATGTGATGAGACGATAACAACTTTACTCTCACTATTGTGTGTGTGTATGAGAAAGGGAGAGAGGATAAGAAAATGTTTGAACTACAGCAGTGCAAAAATGTTAAATCCCAAGGTATCCAACCTATTTTTGACTCAGAACTGAATATCCTTGATTTTTACATTGACACATTTTTTGTGCGTTCATGTTGTACAATCCAAAAACAAACCACTACTCACTCTTAAGCTGTTTATTTATAAGTATATATATAAAACATACAGTATGCATACAATACTATTCATATTACTGAATAGAATATGTAAAAAAAAATAATAATAAAAAGAGCAACATATGCATATTTTATTTGTTTCTAGCATTAACAAATATGTTAATATGGTCATCATGTTCACACTGAAAGTCCAACATCACAAAGCATTACTGGCTAAATACGATCTACATCCCCGGTGAGGAGGAAAGTGTGTAATTAAATATAGAATTAAACATAGTCCAGGGGCACCGAACCTCATTAGGAGTATATAGTGATGGTAGAAGTGGAACTCGAAAACACAAAGTTAAAGAACAGCTGTAAAAAAAAAAGTGTTTTCTATCATGGGTCTCTTGGGAGATCTCTTTCGTGTATGACAAACACATTTCCATTATAGAGAGACAGCCTCTTCTAAAATACATTCAACCATTAAACACTGAACTGTCTAGTTTACGACAGGGATCTGTACAAAAGCAGCTTGAGAAGACCGGAACCACACTTGACTAACTTTTTATTGATAGTGTCAAATGTATTTGTTCTATTTAAACCCTGTAAATCACTAGAAATACATTTATTTCACAAGCTGCACCCAATAATGCTGCAATGATATAACTGGATTTAGTATGTATCTTACATCAGGTGAAGGTCCCGCACCAGCATCCTCGCCAGAGCCCCTTCCCAGCCCCCCAGCAACACAGTTCTATTCATCCGGGCTGACAAGCCAAACCAGCGGGGAGTCCAACCCCTACATCAGCCTGGATAGTCCCCTTCCATCCCCTCCGGAGCCCCCTGACTATCCATCCAGCCCCCCAGCCCACGGCAATAACAAACGGCGTTACACCTTCTCTAAGCCTCCACGCTCAGAAGACACAGATCGCTTTCTGGATGCGCTGAGCGAGCAGCTGGGACAGAGGGTGGCCATTATTGACGACTTCCTGACTCCTGAGAATGACTATGAAGAGGTAGAGTCACAGGATAAATCTATAAAATCTAATTCCAAAATAGTCACCTGTTTAATGGCTGCGACTTTTTTGTATTCAGTTACCATTGGATGTTTGATGAATGTGAAAAAGCTTAATAATTAACTCTTTATTCACCGAGTAAGACTATCCTGTAATGGCTGCTCAGTTTTAAAAGACACCAGCAGTCTAATATATTTGATCAAGTTAACCCGAGGAATTTCACAAGTTCCCCTTTGATATTAAGTGGCTAATGAAGTGTAACTCGTCTTAATGTCAGGATATTGTGCAGATGGGCTACCCAGAGGAGGAGGAGGAGGATAATGAAGAGGAGATGGGGGTGGAGGAAGAGGAAAATGGAGGATTTATGGCCCCAGAGCTCAGCAGCCCAAGTGATGTTCAAAGCAGCAGTGGAGAAGAGAATGCCTCCTCCCTCACATATTCTTCCTCCTCTGACCACATCCCTCCACCCCCAATGACTCCTCCACCACCCCCACCTGTTCAGTTCAATGACCTGCCTGCTCCCCCTCCATCACCTGCACAGACTCCAACTCAGCACCAACAACAGCAGCAGCAGCAGCCACTTAACTTCACCCCTGAACACTCCCCAAGAGTGTATGTGCCTGTCCGCCGGAAATCTGGCCCTCCTCCCCCGCCTCCACCTCGCAGTAATCCACCACATAAACGTCTCTCCTTGCATAAAGTCCTGCCTGCAAAAGAGGATCTGCAGGTCCGTGCTACCATACAAGAGCTAAAAGCCTTACAAGAACAACAAATCTACAAAGATAGACAGACCTATCAGGAGCAACAAGCATACAAGGAGAGGCAGGCGTTTGAGGAGCAGAAAGCCTATGAAGAGCAACAACTGTTCCAGGAACAACAGGCCTACCAGGAGAAACTGTTCAAAGAGAGAAAGGCGTATGAAGAGCAGAAGGTGTATGAGGAGCAAAAAGCTTTCGAAGAGCAACAAATGTACAAGGAGCGACAAGCATACGAACAGCGACAGGCCTACCAAGAACAAAAAGCCTATGAACAGCGTCAAGCTTACAGCGAGCAAAAAGCATTTGAGGAACTTCAAGCCTACCAGGAGCAAAGAGCTTATGAGGATCGTCAATCATATCAAGAGCAACAGATGCAACAAATCTATCAGAGCCATCATTCGATGCCCAACCAGCCAACACAGCAGAAAGCCCACCCGGCAATTCCTCTCCAACAACTTCACCAGTCATTACCCCCACTCCCGTCCGCAGACTCCACCCATCCCCACAGTAACCACCCTTTGTATATGATGTGCCATGCGCAGCAGCCTCAGGCCCACCAGAGCTTTCACCACAGACGACTATCCCGTTCAGCCCCAACTCCGCATCAGCCATTACCCCAACCAACGGTTCACCCTGGCCAACAAGGTCAGTACTCTGAAGGCATCTACCAAAGCCACCAGAGCATGAGACCCCAGCTGCACCATTCCTCTGCAGAAATGCTGCACCAGATGCATCAAGCCCCAGCCCACCACTCCTCCACCGAGATGCTACATCAGTTGCAGCAATCCCAGGCCCATCATTCATCTGCAGAGGTGCTCCAGCAAGTGCAACAAGCCCATAGCCACTATGCATCATCAGAGGTTCTTCAACAAGCTCACAAGATGCAACCAATGCAGCCTCACCACTCTTCAATGGAGCTTCTCCATCAAGCTCACCAGATGCAGCGGGAACAAGTGCGCCATTCATCCACCGAGCTACTCTATCAAATGCAAAATCCACAGGCGCAGTACTCCTCCACAGAACTACTCCATCAAGGTCATCAGATGCACCAAACCAAGCCCCATCATTCATCCACTGAGCTTCTGCATCAAGCCCAGCAAGAGCCCTCTCCCCCAACAGGTCAGCTAAAGCGGGACAGCCACTCCCATCAGAGTCGAAAAAGTCTCAAAGGTCATCATCAGAGCCAAGTGGCATCGCAAGGGAGACACCAAGAGCAGCAGATCCACCCGATTCATAGCCCCCAACCCACCAAATCCTCTCCACAAAGACCTCACTCTAACCAGAAGACCCACCACCCCTCCAGTGCACCTCAGATCCACCACATCCATCATATGACCCCACAGCCACCTCTACAGGACTACCAGCACCAGATTCATGTCATTCATCCTCCACAGCAGCCCCACCGGCCTCAGCCTCTCCTCTCAACCTTTCAGCCCCTCCAGCCGCACCAACCCAACCTTTCTCCCTTCCAACCGCTACACCAGCAGCACCAATCCCAGACCTCTACCCAAAATACCCGTCCACAGTCCCAGCCCTCACATCACCTTTTGCAGTCATCACAACAGCCTCAAACTCAGTCCCACCATAAGCAATCCCATGGCCAGCCCCAGTCCCTCCCCCACTCTCTATCTGACCCTACAGAGCATTTGGAGCCACCTCCACCTCCACCTCTACCCCCACCCTGCTCCCCTCCACCCTTGCCAAGGCCTTCACTGTGCAGGATGGACTCCAACCACATGAGTGTCAAGAGATTGCGTTGGGAGCAAGTGGAAAACTCAGAAGGGACTATCTGGGGACAGGTGAGCCTTTTTTGGATTCAGACATCAGACCCTAAGACCTCTTAAAATATGATGGAATTTAGAATAAAAATTGAAATTTCTTTGGAATGACAAATCAGTAATACCTCATTCCATGTCTTCGGTAGCTGGGAGCAGACTCTGAATACGATAAACTGCATGACATGGTGAAGTATCTGGATCTGGAACTACATTTTGGGACACAGAAGAGCTCCAGTGGGTATAAGTGAATATCTGCAGTGATGCAAATAGGCTAATATGTAAATAATTCTTCATTAACCTGTATGTGCACAATATATGACATATTGTAATCAAATGCACATTATTATTTTGTAGCACATAATTATCTAGGTTCATGGATTGTTGTGAATTATGAATTATGTGTCCAACAATTATGTTATTTCTGCAGTTGGACTCCTAATTTGAAAGTTTTGTCCACTTTTATTTCTTGATGGTCTATTATATTCTTCCATGACATCTGAGTATTGTGCCATTTTTCATTGTCAGTTCTAGAGCTCCCTCCACAACCAGAAAGCTTCAAAAAGAAAGATGTTATTGAAATTCTATCCCACAAGAAGGCCTACAATGCATGTGAGTATAAAATGATTTTTATTCTATGAGACAGTTCTTTGACTCTTTTTTCCAATCCCAGTCCTCGGACACACACACACACACACACACCCACACACCTACCCACACACACACCCTGTGAGGCGACACCACCGCTAACCACTACGCCAACGTGCCCCCCTCATTTGTGGTCCTTGAATAGTAAATTATTCTGTTTATCTTTCCTTTTGCCCTCCAGCCATCCTAATTGCCCACCTGAAGCTGTCTCCTGGGGAGCTGCGTAAGGTGCTGATGAACATGACCACTGATAGGCTGGAGCCGGCCCATATCAAACAGCTGCTGCTGTACGCCCCCGATGCAGAGGAGATGAAAAAGTATGAAGAGTACAGACAAGACCCCAGCAAACTCAGTGAGCCAGACCAGTTTGTGCTGCAGGTACAGGACTTTTGCATGCGGGAACCGCCTGAGTCTCACTGTCCATGCGTTGTATTCTCTTATCGCCACTCTCTTGCGTGTCTTCCATCAGATGTTATCAGTACCAGAGTTCAAGACACGCTTGCAGAGCCTCCTTTTCAAGTGCTCTTTGCAGGAGAAGACAGAGGAGTTGAGGGGAGCTTATGACTGCCTTTACAGAGCGTCCCTGGAGCTGAAGACGAGCAAGAAGCTGGCTAAGATACTAGAGGTAGCTGCTGTTATCACGATGAAATGAAAATGTCGCCTCCATAGCTGTTTGTGTGTGTGTGTGTGTGTGTGTGTGTGTGTGTGTGTGTGTGACACAGGGCCGTAGCCATCATTTCAGAGGTGAGGGGGACAGATTGTTCAGGAGTAAGACAATCACCTGTCTCCCCTGTTAAGAGTTACCTGTTCAAGATTCTTGATTATACGCAGCCCTCCCTTTTCAAAATGTTCTGAAATTTAATATTCGCTACATCCTGAAAATTCTATTTTCAAATAGCCAACTGGAGGTACATGGGCCGCAGCTTGGCCATCCCGGCCCTTCAGAGGATTATGGACATAAATGCAAATTTATAATAGAATTAAGAGGGGTAATTCTGTAATAGCTGTGGACATTAATCTGAAATTCACTTTTATCCAGCAGGTATTTCTTTAGCCAGCTATAATCTCTCTTTGCATGCGAAGCCTCACCATGTTCTGCCTTCTCCTTCAGAGCTTTTCCTCCCTACTCTTTCTGTTAAAATACAGATTTAAAACTCTAAGCATAGGGCTAGCCACCTAACCTATCCAACCCTACTTAGTAGGGGTTGATACCATTAGCTAAATTCATTCTCATTAACTTGACATCATAAACTAATGTTATTGAAGTCATTGTAACTCAACTCAGCTTTACACGATTTGTTTTAAAGAATGAACATAAGCTTTGCCTCTTTGCCTTCCTTTAGTTTGTGTTGGCGATGGGAAACTATTTGAATAACAGCCAGCCTAAAACCAGTAAGACAACAGGCTTCAAGATCAACTTCCTGACTGAGGTAACTCATAGAACCAGTCACCAAATGTTTGCATCTTTCACAGCAGTCTCAGCTTTCTCTCATCTCATCTCTCTCTAACATTCTATCTAATAAATATTTCATCATCATCATCATATTAGGCATTTACAGACAATGACTTGTGTCCTCTGCAGTTGAGCACAACCAAAACAGTGGATGGGAAGTCGACGTTCCTCCACATTTTGGTGAAGTCGTTATGTCAACACTTTCCTGACGTGTTGGATTTCTCCAAAGACTTAACCATGGTTCCTCTCGCAGCCAAAGGTGGATCCTCTTAGAGCGTTGTAAAATACACCGAGCCAATACTCGTGATTCATTTCTCTGCCTTTCCTGCTGCATCTATTGTCCTGCCTGTAGTAAACCAGAGAGCGGTCGCATCAGACCTGAACGACCTCCACGCGACCATCCAGGACATTCGATCTGCCTGTCAGAAGATGCCTGTGACCACTGAGGATCGTTTCGCCGTCGTCATGAGTGTATCTTTTTCAAAAAAAATAGTCACTGAGAGAGACGCAGACTTATACAAAGAAAAGCCTAATGTTCTAGACGAGATGATGAGACTTTTGTGCCCCTTGACGTCCGGTGGGTGCAGAACCTCCTGGAAAACAGCCATCCAGCAATCCAGTCTCTGGAGTCCCTGCAGCAGAGAGCAATGGAAGAATTCAGCAAAACAGCCTCTTACTTTGGAGAGGACGTCAAATCCACCGACACCGAGGCCTTCTTTGGTATCTTTTCCGAATTCACTGCAAAGTTTGAGGTGAGCAAGAAAGAATCCTTTACGGAAAAGTAAAAGTTATTTTATTAAATTGTGTTTGTCATCGTCTTTTGTTCTTGCTCAGTCTTACATAAATTATTAAACAGAATACTCTGAGATGCACAACTTTAATGGTTGCAGGTAAACACTTTGCACTGTCTGATGGATCATTATCTTATTTCTTCTTCTTGTGTTTCTTATAAACGGCCATGCAGGAGTAATAAGGACTGCCTGCAATAGATCAAAATGTCATGCTTTCATGCTAATAATGAGCCGTGAACAGCAGCGTTTCAGTTCAGCTTGTTCAGCAGGTGGAAGGAATGAGTTTTTCAGTTCTCGTTTATTCTTATCTGAATAAATAAAGTTGTATTTTCAAAAATCTAAGTTGAGCCATGTCATTAAAACCGTCAACTTGAAATATTACGAGCTCAGATCGTTTTTATGCAACCTTAAATAGGAACTAACATTAAAATGGAGGTATGCTGTAATTATTAGGCATTTAATAATTTATTTTTTGAGTTTTAATTTTCATCCAACTATTTATGTATATGTATTTCAGGGAAGAAATACGAATCATAAATACATAAACACACAAAAGAAATAATCATGAAGTATAAATACAGCATGTATAGTTCTAAATTATAGCATCCATAATTAGAATGTTTGGTTACAGTCCTCGTTCTTTTTGTTGCAGAGAGCTCTCGGTGAGTGTCAGGCTGCAGAAAACCTGAAAAGCCCCAGAAGTCCTCGAATGGCCTCGCCTCTTGCTTGGTAACACAAACACACACATAAAGTAAAACTACATGTATACAGACATGCATGCATATTCTGTACACACATGAACTCTCATATGAAAAGCAATGCACACAGTTTTTAATGTGTAAACATGGTTTTTTTTTTATAAATAAAGGGGAAGCCTTTCAATGAATGATGGACATGCTAAGTTTGTGCCAGTGGTTTAGTATATATTTAATGTCCTAACACAGCAATACTAGATTGAATGGTTAAGTTTACTGCATAAAATAAATCTTGTATTGTCATCAAGGTATCTCCTGTATTAATAGTTGATTTGTAACAGCCAATAGTTTAAGATTTCAGGTGAACTCTGTCAGTGTTTTATTACAGTCAGATCTTTCTTATATCCAGGTAAATAACAGACTTAAAATAAATTTTATCCTGAGGTGTGTATTTCTTTGAAATTAATAGTTTCAAAACAGAGATGCTAAATCAGCTTTTCTCATCATTTATATGTTCTTTATTTTTTTTAAGATGCCCACCACACTGAATGTAACACAAGTTCTTTATTAATCCTCACTTAAATAAGATGCATTGCACCTTTGCCTCATTTTCAGCACCCCCCCCCCCCCCCCCCCCAATGCCCTAAATTACGACTTCTAAAATCTCATTACTCTTGTGTAACGTTTAACCTCCACTGTACATATAGATGACGACAGACTTCATTTATAAGAGAACATTATTCATTCTGTGGATCATTTTTAACTCGTTCAAAGTAGGCTAACTAAAGAAAGCGTATGTGGGATGAGGCGATGACGGGCCGCGTGCAATATGTGAACGTTTACCTGTTTTCCACTGCTCTATATTCTGTTCTTTAAACTATATTGTTATTTTCATTTCTGGCTGATTTTGTCATGTGGACCAACAATACATTTCTGCCACTAAGAAGACAGTAATTTCATTTAGTGCAGCATTTTAGATCATTTTCAAACTATTGATAATATCACGTACCTTCTTGTCAGACGTGCCTGCAATCTGTGAAAATTAAGATTTATCTTCAAGTGCTGTTTTTAAATTGTAAAGCTAATTATTATGATAATCCTAATTTAAGAAGCTAAGTTAAACTTTTGAATGTAAGCCTTTGAAAGCATTGCTGCACCTTTTACTCCTAGAAAATATCAAGTATGTGTTTTGTCTGCTATCCGAACAATGTTGACCAATATAAACAGTTAAATGTATGAAATTTACCGTTGCCTGGATGTCTTTATTTTTTTTATGTCATCTGACTGAATATAAATGTAAAAATACATTCAATGGTTTGATATTTTATATACAAGCGGAGGCCTGTCGTGTCTTATATTCTTCTGCTGCTGACATGCTCGCTGTTGCAGCCGAAGTGAAGTCTTCTAATGACTTAAGGGAAAGTGGATTTTGACCTTTCGGTGAGTGGAGGAAGTCGTCCTCATGTAGTTTGTGAAGTGTTGAAATGTCTTGGCTGCCCGAAACGTTACTTGGAAAGGCGACTCACTGAAAGGTAAGTCGATGACCAGGACATACAATCCTGTGTACACAAACTAAAAATAAAGAGAATTCAACTTTTATTGACAGGCATTTGTTGAAAAAACAGATTTGTTTTTACAATTTAGACGCGTCTCCATTTTAGACTTTGTGATACTTCTACTCCAGTGGTTGCTAAATTAAGCTTCTTAATTCTCAAACACATTTAAGTAACTACAAAAGCAATGTTTTTAGAGACTAATTTGTTAAATTAATCCCATGGGTTGGGGATCGCATGGATAATTGTTTTTAAAATGTACTTCACCGCATGCCACAGCAATAAAATCCTGTCTATAGATAATATAATTATAATACAAGGTAAAGAAACGCAACTCTATTAGAACACTGTTTTGTGTGCAGTTGTTTATCTGCCGGTGATAAAAGATGCTGGGTAGGTTATTTTATTCCAGTGCATAATAAACTCGTCATGTGATGTGTCATATATGAGTATTAAATGTAAGCTACATTTGGACATAGAAAGAAGCATAAGGGAAATAAAAGTGCCTCTGAATGTTAATGGTACCATAAACCTCCATTTATATTATGACTTTGGGCGTATCTAAATCACTGATGACTATCTGGACGATTACAGAAAGGATCAAAATGCACCATCGAGTCCAGCACGGGACCAGCACCCCCCCTTCTCCCACGTCCCCTCCAGGGGGCAGAGCGACTCTGGCTGTTGTGGATGTGGTGGTGTTGGTGGTCTATTTCTTATTGATTTTGGCTGTTGGCTTCTGGGTGAGTACAGGGAAACACAAGCGTGTATTCCAGTGCATTCACCGAGCATTTCAACACGCTTTATCACCCAACCTGAAAACTGTTCTCGTCTGAACTGAGAGATACAAGGGAGAAATTCAATTACGCACAATGACACTCTCACATTTTGGAGCAGATTGTGTTGTACTGGGTCTCCCTCTGGATGGACGCAGCAAGTACCGTACGATTGATTTTATGAAGCACACTTATTAGATTCTTGCAGATGATGAAAAAACAGCAATATTTTAATTTTGACTGATACCAACTACCCTGCAAATCTATCAGGCCCAAACTACCAAGCAACCCTGCCAACACCTTGCATGATCATTAACACGAGCAACACAACACATTTACTTTGTAATGTTATGATTAATTGATTATGAGGTTTCTCTTTTTTTTTCTGCCAGTCGATGTGGAGGACGAAGCGCAGCACGGTGGAAGGATACTTCCTGGCTGGGAAGAGCATGACCTGGTGGCCGGTCAGTCTGAGAGTTCTTTGAAAACAAGAATATAAGGAATAATTGAAATGGCTTGAATTTAAAAAATATATATCATTTTTTTAATTCTTTATTTTATCTGTAGACTGACTGTAGCATATTTCTAATCCGTTACTATTTTAGATATCAGATGTAGGCAACATGCTCTAAAGCTGATAGTTTATCCTTTCATCTATATTCAGGTCGGCGCCTCGCTGTTCGCCAGTAACATTGGCAGCAAACATTTCATTGGCCTGGCAGGGTCAGGAGCTGCGGCAGGGATTGGACCCATTATATACGAGTGGAATGTAGGAGTCTGTGCATGCAGTCTGTGAAAACATCAGACAAGCATGCACAGCTTCTTGTTTTTAAGTCAAGTCTTTTGGGAATCAACAGGGAATGGTGTTTGTGCTGCTGCTGGGATGGGTCTTCCTGCCTGTTTACATAGCCTCTGGGGTGAGATGTCTGCTCGTGAAAAACATCAGCCACTGTGAACACGCAGGATTTTCTCTCGTCCGTAATCGCCCTTGATTTCCGGTCTTCTTCAGGTGACGACCATGCCGGAGTACCTGCGGAGGCGGTTTGGTGGTAGAAGAATACAGTTATTCATAGCTGTCCTGTCCTTATTTATTTACATCTTCACAAAGATATCCGTACGAAACAAATCCACAGCCATTCTCTGCTGTTTCATGTGCAGGCATTTGAAAGCTGCCTTAACTTCTGTGCTAATAATCGATCGCATTTCATCTGTATTTGGGAAAACATTTGATTTTCTATTTCCCGTCTTGCGTGTCCATCGTTGGTGTCCAGGTGGACATGTATGCGGGCGCGCTGTTCATTCAGCTTGCTCTACAGTGGAACATCTACCTGTCTGTGGTGTTGCTGCTGTCAATCACTGCTATCTTCACAGTAGCAGGTGACCTTCATTTAAATTAGACACCTTTTGTAACACCTCAGACTGAGCAGCCTGTCCTGTCCTGCATGTCATTGGTCGTTATTTGTTATGTCCCAGGTGGTTTAGCTGCAGTCATCTACACAGACGCTGCCCAAACGGCCATCATGCTAGTTGGATCTCTAGTCCTCATGGGCTTCAGTGAGTCTGACTGCACCTTCACCGTCACATCACTGGCACCGTTATGTTCCAGATTGTCTGACTCTGCTGCATCCCCTCCACTGCATTCAGGCTTTGCAGAGGTCGGAGGCTGGAATGGCCTGATGGAGGGATACGGCAATGCCATCCCTTCCAGCCGTGTGCCCAACTCAACCTGTGGCATCCCTCGAGATGACGCTTTCAACATCTTCAGAGATCCAGTGAACTCAGACCTACCCTGGCCCGGGGTCATCTTTGGCCAGTCCATCCTTTCCATGTGGTACTGGTGCTCCGACCAGGTATTATAGAGAAAACGTGTCTGTAGCAAATCAGGAAATAGAAAGCTCTTTATTCTATCGATCTGTGGATCTGAACCAGACTTGATGCTTGCAAGTATCAAATCTGGGGAGGGATAAAGACCATAAAAGAACCCATCATGCATATGAAATCTTTAGACTTCTTCTTCTTTCGGCTTGTCCCGTGAGGGGTCCCCACAGCAAATCAACTTTCCCCACTTTACCCTGTCCTTTGCATTGTCCTCCCCAAAACCAGCCACTCTCATGTCCTCCCTCACTACGTCCATGTATCTTCTCCTAGTCGACCTCTAGCCCTGTTCCTTGGCAGTTCCATCATCAGCATCCTTCTACCGATATAGTCCCCGTCTCTCCTCTGGACATGTCCAAACCATCAAACTCTGGACTCTCTGACCTTGTCTCCAAAACGTCTAACCTTCACTGTCCCTCTTATTGTCTCATTTCTAATCCTATCCGACCTGGTCACTCCCAAGGAGAACCTCTCTCTGCCACTTCTAGCTCCGCATCCTGTCTTTTCCTCATACTAATGCCAATGGACTGTTTTTCTACAAATATGAAAGTGTGATGCAGTGTTTTCCATCTTGTTTATGCTGATCTGACACATTTCCCTGAAGAAAAGCATCTGAAAACAATTAAATCCGGAGTTAACCGGAGCTCCCCGACTCTCTGCAGGTGATTGTGCAAAGGTCTTTAGCTGCTAAGACACTGACCCATGCTAAAGGTGCCTCACTGCTGACAGCGTATCTGAAGATTCTGCCTTTCTTTGTCATTGTGATGCCCGGCATGATCAGCAGGATACTTTACACAGGTACAATGTGACACTTGGGTTTTAATTGATCAAGAAAGCATCTGGGATAAAGTGATTTAAAGCATTTAATGAGGAAACCGTGTATGCCTTCTATTAAATGTGAATTAACATCATAAATGAGCTCAATTTGGTAACACACTCGGGGGTTGTTGACAGCTTTGATATTTGTTGCACTGAAGGACACACTATGGATTATGTATGTGTGTTAATGATGTTGTGTAGATGATGTGGCCTGTGCCGACGCCGAGTTGTGTAAAGAGATTTGTGGAAATCCGGTGGGCTGTACGGACACCGCCTACGTCAGGCTGGTGATGGAGTTGCTGCCAGCAGGTGAGAGACCGTTTCCTGTCCCGCCTCCAGCTCCGCCTTCAGAATTCACCTATTTCACGCCATCCTCCGTGTGTTTCCCTTGCAGGGATGAGAGGTTTGATGATGGCGGTGATGATCGCAGCCCTCATGTCATCTCTCACCTCCATCTTTAACAGCGCCAGCACTATTTTTACCATGGATCTGTGGAGCAATTTCAGAAGCCGTGCATCTGAGTGGGAGCTGATGATAGTAGGCAGGTGTGTGTTAAGCAGGCGGAAATAACCAGCCTCTCAGAGCGCAAATTAGATTTAAAAGAGCACATTTTAAATGATTTTACATTTTCCCATCCTGCTTCCCATAGCCATAACGGAAGTAATTGTTCACAAAGCCAGTTTCACATTCCACAAGCCTTTGCAGAACTTAATTTATTTTCTCATTCGTCTCATATTTCTCATGCAGGGTGTTTGTCCTCTTGCTGGCGGTGGTTTCTGTGCTGTGGCTTCCCGTCGTCCAGGCCAGTCAGGGCGGGCAGCTTTATATCTACACCCAGACCGTCAGCTCCAACCTCCAGCCCCCAATCACCGTCATCTTCTTCATGGGCTTCTTTTGGAAGAGGACCAATGAGAAGGTAAGCTGGCGTGGAGCTTCGGGTCACGGAACTTGCTGTAGATCTCACCCAGCAATAGGCTGCAGAGAATATCATTTATTAGTTGACAGGAAATGATTTTTTTAACCTTTATTGTGGGACAATAGCAACAAGGCTGCATCGAGTTCAGCGGTTAGTGTGAGGCTAGTCGCACGGCAGCGTGAGGAATCTCTGTTTTGTGTCACTTTCTGAGCCCCGCTGTGATCAGATGATGAAGCATTTAATTGGTGACGCTCTTCATCGTGCCGGCTCCTCAGGGTGCATTCTGGGGCCTGGTTATCGGCCTGCTGGTTGGCTGCATTCGCATGGTGTTGGACGTCGTGTACCCTGCGCCCCTCTGCTTTGAGACGGACGACAGACCCTTGGTGTTGAAGCACGTTCATTACCTCTACTTCCCTATCTTACTGGCCTTCATCAGCCTGATTCCAATGATTCTAGCCAGTCTGGTTACAGAGGGGCCCAAACCTGAGCAGGTGAGGCCAGTTAAACAGATACTGATGCTTTTCAAATCTGCTTAGATGTCAGGCTTCTCACCTGCTCCCCACCCACCCCAAACAGATCAGTCGCCTCACCTGGTTCACAAGGTTCGACCCCGTTGAGCCTCAAAAACAGGTCTTCTCAGTGGAGACAAACACAACGACCTCAGAGGAGAGGATCGGTGAGGTGGGAGTCACAGGAAGAGAGGAGGAGGAGGGTGGGAACAGAAAGGCGTGTCACCACGGTAACGGTGGGTCGCTGTCCTGCTTTATTTCCATTTTTCCATTCTTCGGTGTTGCTGATGAACGCTCCTCTCCAACCAGACTCTTCGTCCTCTGTGTCCTCCGTCCGGAGCCGGTCCAGGTTGGTATCTGCCATCTACTGCCTGTGTGGGATGAAGAGGAGGACGGAGGAAGAGGATGATCCGGTGGTGCCTCCCGCACCCACACATAATATCCAGTCTCTGGATGAAAAACCACGACTACGACTCACTGTTAATGTCAACCTCGTCATTTTCCTCTCTATAATGTCCTTCCTCGTTGGCTACTGGGCTTGACAGGCCTGTTCGTAACCCTCGGAATGTTCCCATGGGCTCCGGGGTGCGTAAACTTTTTTAATCCGATTTCGTTCTTGTAACTGATGTAATTAAACGTTTGATTATTCCGTGACAGTGTTTTCCTTCCTCGTACCTGCTTGCATCGTTGCACAGATGCAGATAAACATTTTGTTGCTCTTATTCAAATCCTTGCAGTTAAGACAAACCGATAAGAACCTGTGGACACTGTGACACGTTGAACATTCTTTAATTAAGATGCATTATGTGCGGTAGAGCGAACACAAATGAAAAGAAGGAATAAAAGGTCGACCTGAAAAGCACCTCCCACAAGGTTTAAAAGTATCAGCTGCAATGAACATAACACACAGACGAATGTAATTACTTGACTGCACATGGTCAGAGCGCTGAGCTTATCCCAATCAGAAGAATCCCTTTTAATGATGAAAAGTACTCTTGTACATTTAAAATAACTCTGATCTTGATAAATTGGGGTCGGTGGAAATCAAATAAAATTCACATGGAGGACAAAAATAATTCCCCTATAATTGTGCAAAAGAAAACCACAGAAATTAAAGCATATGTGCTATAAAGAGAACCTCAATGAATGACAGTTGTATTTTCATATTGCACTCTTGTCAAAATATTTGGTCATTAGCAACCATAACACAAGCCGAGCAGCTTTAACTTAATTTTCTTTGGCTTACATTCATTTCTTGGCGCCGAGGTTTTGCGGAAATCATCTCAGACAAATATGACATTTAAGTGGATGAAAACGTGTGAAATGATTAAAATGTACAGATCAACAGTGGCCCGGCCAACACTCCGACACCTCCGTGCGACTGTGCTGCTGCATAAAAGAATACTTATCGGTATGACCTGGTACCAGATATGTCTTCAAAAACATTTCACCTGTAGCACTGAGAGCAACATCGTAAAAAGAAACAAGAGACAAAGCGATTCGGAATTCAGCTGCGGCGTTCATGATATTTAACCCTAACCTGGAGTTTAACAATTCCCTCCAGTCACATCTTCAATCCCCAGCAGCCCACAGCCCAAAGGGAGGTTGATGAGAAGTCTAGCTGAGGTTCTTGGTTTGAGTCTCAGTACACCGGAAGAAAAGGCAACCCCCCCCCCCCCCCCCCCAACCCCCACCACCACCAGAGAGCATCATGCGAGCGGAGCGAGGGAACCGATGGGTTTGATTTCCCAGTCTGATATGTCATTCTACACATTCGAATCTGGACCAGCTGAGTGAGGGAGGACTCTGTTTTCACAGCATGGTGCTCTCTATCTGGGCCTGGGGGTCTTGGGTCGGGGATGGGGTGGGGGTGGTGGCGTTGGTGGGCTCTTGACCAGCAGAGCTCTCCCCCTGTTGGTCTGCAGCCACCTCAGGGACGAGGGCTCGTCCAATCCCTTTCAGGACCAGGCCTGCATCTGTACAGGACATTTGAGAATAGATCAGTTTAGACACAGATTTAAACTTATGAACCAACGCCGCTTCAAACCGGGGGGGGGGGGGGGGGGTTGGGGGTCTCACACGTTACCTTGACAATGACTGTAAGACCCCCAAATAAACATTACATACAGTGCATCCAGAAAGCATTCATAGCATTTCACTTTTTCCACATATTGTTACAGCCTAATGCCTTAGTTTATTTAAAGTTTTTTTTTTAATCAATTTGCAAAAACGAAATTATATATATATATATAATTTAGTTTTACATTGTCTTTATGGGGTGTTGGAAATAAAATTGTCATTTTTATTTTGGAATGAGGCTGCAAAATAAAATGTAAAAAGTGAAGCGCCGTGACATTTTAGCATCCTTGGTGTGGAACATGGATCCATCCAAGAAGTTCACACAGAGTAAAAATACTGTCTGCATCTATTTAGTACTGCATGTTGGACGCCATGTTAGTGACGTGGGAATGGCAAGCATGTTAGTTTTGTTGTACAGCAGGGTTAAAATGGAGAACAAATGCATACTAATATGCAGGATATTGCATGCACGGCCAACATTTACACACAAGAAAGGAGCAAACAGTGCATTCTTTGTTTCCCCACAGAGACGCACACAGAGGCTGGGCCGAGGCATCAGTCCGCCAGATCCTTACCAGAACCTGCCTTGCAAAGCTCATCTTAGAGGCAGGCCAGCACCTCAGACATCTGCAATATTTACACATTTCCTGTCATGCATCAGATCACCACAGTCGCATTCAGTGTGTGAGGCGGTACGCCACAGTGAAACCAAAAGCCAGAAATATACGTGGATGGCCTGGAAGGAAGCCGAACTCACTAAATAGCCAATAGCGTCAGTCAGCATTATACCAACAGCTACACCAGGAAAACGTGGTGAACGTCCCAGAGAGGATCTTAATACCTCAGCGCCTCTATTTTAAATCACTTATGCAGTCCAGTTGTAGTGAATTAGATGTATATCAACAATAGAGAATATAATAAATAACAAATGCAAGTTTATAAGTGAATGCCAAATGATGACTGAGGAGAAATTCCCATCGCAAGAGTATATTTTATAAAGCAGCTCCACCTTCACGAGCTGCAACACGAAGGCGATGATTCCATCCTTCCTTTTCATCCAGTGCTGTAGTAGAACATACCAGGTTCTTTTATTTGCTGTTGGTTCTAGTTCATTAGCAAACCGACACTGCTAAATAAATTCTTTGCACAATACCTTACTTTAGGAGATTTTAAAACAGAAGTCGTGAGGCGCTTTTACCTGTTATGACCTTGGAGGCAGAGCTGACAATTCCATTACTGTCATCATTCGCTGGAGGTTGCGGGGGTGGCGGCATGCTGGGGCGAGGTCGTGGCTTCGGGGCCGGCCTGCAGGGACGAGGGAGGGACCCGGAGTGGTGGGGAGACAGCGGGTTAAACTGCAGACCATCATGAGGCGGAGTGTCTGGAGAGGTGGGCGTTGTCGGGGGTGAGGACTCTGACTCCCCTCGAGCCTGGTGGGGGTGAGGAGGCTGCGGGGGAGGATGTATCGGGGCATGGATGATGCCTTCTTTGCCGTAGTGGCGTCTGGGGGTGATGGGTGGATGATGCGGGGAGCCAGGCGTCTGGGTGTTGCTGTGCTGGGAGGCAAATGGGCTGGCTTGCTTGGGTGGAGCTGGGGCCTGCTTCTTGGTGCCTTCGGGGGTAAAAAATATTATTATACCAAGATACTAATATTATAAGCAGCACTAAAGCGGACTGCACATTCCCTCACCTCGGCGAACCATATGAGGACTAGAACCCCTGGATCCACCCTGGGAATGGGGGGTCCCTACTGTGAGATGGAGCGAACCATTCCTCTGGGGTGGGGGAGTAGACATATGTTCACGGCCTGGGCTGTGTGAACAAAACATATTTAAATGTTAATCCATCAACATCTCACCTCTGCTTTGCAAACTAACAAGCGCTGCGGTACGAGAACTCATGCGTTATCACATCAAACGTTTTCATTCAAAGAATGGCGACATTAGATGAAGGTTATCACATGAGGAGTTATTAGGATTTTCTTTTTCATGGCGTTTGATTTGTGAAATGAAAACTCAAGGACGAACCCATGACATACATAAAGGGAGGGTGAGCTCTGGATTGGCTGACTGGCAGGCGGTGGAGTATTTTTGCCACCACAGCTCGCTCCTCCTTACCTGCTCTCCTCTGCGCTGAGCTGGTTTACAACCTGCTGTTTCACTGTGGCTACCTGGAACCCACCACCCAGACCACCACCACCACCACCACCACCTCCACCTCCACAACCACCCAGGCCAGTCTGCTCAGCCTCTGCAGGTGGAGACGAAACCAGGGACTGGGACTCAGGTTGGGCAGGAACCCCGGCTTCCGAAGGGGGCAGTGGGGGTTGGAAGGCGGGTGAGGTTAGTTGTTGCGGTTTTCTATTTACAGCGCTGGTTCTACGTGGAGCGGGCTCCGGCTGTTTGATTACAGTGCTAGGGAAGGGGAAGAGGGGAGAGACTTCAGGAGGACACACCACACGCCATCAGACAGAATGAAAGACGAGAGCAGACAGGTGGAGAAAGATGGTGTCAGGAACCGAGAGAGAGAGACGCGACTTCCTGTGTTCAATGAAGCCAGCTCAGAGAGGACAACCCAAAAAGGACATGAAACCACGACAGTGACCATTTAAAAACAGAAGCGCCTCGGACTGCGACATCTCTGCAGGGACAGGACAGGAGAGACCATACAAACAAAATGCAACAGAGGAAGCCCAAGACAAAACCAAACCAGCAACCTAACAGTGTAACCTAAGCTTTAATATGAAACAAAGGAGTTGACAAAAGAGTACACAAGAGTAACAGACGAGAATTAGAGCTACAGACAAAAAAAAAATGAAGGAATCGGTTTTTTTCATCATGTTCAGCGTGAATCTGGAGCAAAACATCACTTGTTTTTAAAAAAATCACCTAAACATAAGTGCAAATCTCATACAGAACATCATTCCCTTCTATCAGTAATTCAATTCCCGGGCGCTACGTGGGTCTACGGCGCAGCCTGGGAGTCTGGAGCGGGCAGCTCTTCAGTGACTGTGATGGACTCGTTGGCCACCACATAGAGGGCAGACACAACCGGGCCCCGCGACTCCTGCCTGCTCAGCGTCCTGGGACGGGACGAGAGCGTGAGGGGCAGGCCGAGGCCGAGGTTGGGGCGAGACAGGTACCTGTCTTTACGGGGGGTGTGACTGTCCCCGTCTTGCCCCGCCAGGCTGCCGGGACGTTTCCTGTCCAGGCTGTGTTCAGTATCTGGGGTGGCGGGGTGGGTGGGCATGGCGAACATGCCTGACACATTGAAGTCCAACTCTGGAGGGCAAACAGAGAAGAGACGATGAAGATTGATACAGATGATCGGATTTATTTATTTGATCAAATATTTTATTGTCCATTTAAATGATCTGTGTTTTTTGTTAAACTTTCAATAAAATGTTACAATATTGTGTGTTTATGTCTCGTAGGTGGTGGCAAAATAAATTATGCTCATACCTGCTACTGTGAGTAGTACAGTGCTGATTTAAACTAAATTACTGTGATGTGAGGAAAACAAATACAAGTTTATTTATTTATTTTTATTTAAAATTGCAAGATAGGGTTTTTTTTTTTTACTATTCTGGCTTGTACAGCAGCTTTTCAAATATTTGTTAAGCCCTGATAAATAAATAATAATGTGTGAGAATGAATTAAATGTTGCAGCTGATCAGTTCGTCTCCGAGCAAACAAATCTGAATATACATCAAAATTATTAACCTAAATCACCAAATGTAGTCGTAGATGTATTTTATTAGATTCCATTGAATCAACTTTCTAAAAGTTATTATTTTTTAACCAGAGTGATCCTCTTATGTTGTAAATAGATTTACCGTCAGGGAAGAACCAATCGGCGTGCTGGATGATGGGTTCAATGATGGCCACCGCATGGACAGATGTAGCTGCTGCCATCTCTGCCAGCGTCCTGAACACAAGCACAGACAGGAAAGCTTTGACTCTGGAGCCCTCCCCTACATGTGAAGAGTGACGTCCGAGTCCTCACCCCTCGGTCTTTGGCCAGAGCAGGTTGGGCCCCAGGACGATGGCGATGTTACTGGGAGTCATCTTATTAACCTCACTGTCCTGAGCCAGCTTAGCCAAAAACTTCACCAGATACCTGCGGCAGAGATCAGGCAGCTTCAAAAAGCTCACAGCTTTTAATTGGAACGTCATGTTTTAAACTCATCCGAATGTCAAGCGGTATCTTTATCATTTCAACAGAATACATCGCAAGCACGTTGGTCCAAAAATCGGATGAAAAAGAAAAAGGAAACTCATCAGAAAAGCCAAATTTTGAAATCGTTAAACATCCTGATGAAGAAATAAAAAGATGGAGAGAGGCTGAGCAAACACTACAGGCGTCGGTAGGCGTCCCAAAGAGAAAGCATTAAATAGCTCAAATAAAACTAGACCGATCATCATTCTATTAAAAGGCAGTCTGCGTGTGTTAGAATTATTGTTGGATCTTTGTGATAATTTAAACACGAGACGAAAGCTCAAACAGAATATAAAAGTACTGAAGATGTTCTTACCTAAAGTTGGCTTTGTGAGTCTTCGGCAAACAGTCACATGTCACCCACAAGGCCTGAAGCCTCTTGTCAGGGTCGGGTACACTGAAACCACACACACACACACACACACACACACACACACACACACACACCCTTAACCCTAGAGCAAACTGAGAGTACACACTGCTTCAGGTTGTGTGTTCACTGCCTATTTGAGTTTGAGTTTTTCAGGATATTTTAGTGTGTGTGTGTGTGTGTGTGTGTGTCCTCACTTGCAGGCCTGCGTCCACTCATCATACAGCCCAAAGGTCATCAGCGGCTCAGGAAGCTCTCTGAGGTAGGACTTCAGGGCTCCTGCATACGAAGAGTAAACCTGTAAAGAAACAATCTGAACCAGACGGACTCACGTGGACGTTGTAGAAGCTTTTCTTTTTACCGGCGACTGCATGCGGGTCAGAGTAGAACTCCTCGAGCTGCGAGGTGGAGCAGTCCAGTGCAGCTTTTAGCTTCTTCAGTTTTGAAGCTCCAGCAGCTAATCTGAAGATACCCTGTAAGGAAAACCGGGGGGGGGGGGGGAAGAACACATAAAGAACATAAAGTAAACCATGCAGAGTCTGGCCATGCCACCAGAGACCAGGAGTCCTCCATCAATACCTCCTCCTTCATGCCGGTCTCCAGAAGCATCATGACGCAGGCCTCCAAGGGCAGGGCGATCTCACGGTTACTCCTCTTCAGGTGTTCCTCCAGAGCAGTGCCGAAGGCCGGCTTCTCCATCCAGGAGTCTGGGCAGGAAGACCATCAGCAGCGGCTTTACACTTCACTGAGATTTGGGTTTTTGATAGGAGGACCTTTAAATGTCACTGTTGCTTATAATGCTTGCTGTGGGGATGCCTCCAACCAGACGAATAACCCCTCTGACATTGTCAACATGTGTAACCTGCTTACGGGTCCTGCTATACTGCATTCGCTTCGCTCGCATCATCTGCTGCACACACACACACACTCTAGCAAGAGGAGGATGTTCCGGATCACCATGTGGATGGTGTACATCCAATGACGAGGGGAACGAGCTGCTCGGAGGAGGTCTGCGCTCTCCGAGTGCTTTTCTGGTTTGTTGATTCCTTCAATAGGACTGGGAGAATATTCAAATTTATGACGTGAACTATTTCGCTTCCTCTTAACTAGCTTGGTCTCAGTTTCCTTTGTTTGCGCCATCCATCAAGCGAGTCGTGACCGGACGGTCTAGATTTCTCAATAGTGGGGTACAGAGCAGAAACGGCTACAGCTGCCCTCTAAGACTGCCCTGTTTTACTCACGCCATGTTCGCTGCTCACCTTGCTGTATTTTGATGGTTGGTATCGCTGCCTCCAGAGCTGCCAGAGACCTCCTGTGGTAGTCCGCCTGGGCCTCCAATAGCTAATCGGCAAACATAAAAGCAGGCGTCACCGTCACACAGTGAATCATGCGTTCATTCTGCATGATAAAGCATAGGATTATAGTTTGCATCATATCTCCATTTTCAATCTAGGCCATTTCCTCTGAACGGAGGAGCACTCACCATGACATAGTAGCTCGCATAATCTCCCTCTTTGGAAGCAAAGTTGTACAAGTCAGCAGAGAGCTGGTCCTACATGTGGGATGAAAAAGACACACCAGACACCCGGACATTTAATTAAGGCTCGAATAACGTGCATGTTTGTACGCAGTGTGCTCTTCTTACAAGGGTTCCTTTGTTCAGGAAGTTCATAAGATAGGACTTTAAAACAATACAGAGGCCCCGCCTGGAACGTACCACTTTAAATATAATATACCTTGCATATTTCTACTTTGTTGAGCGCCTCGTCCATCTCGTCCTTGAGAGAATCGGCTTTAGCTGCCATGGTCTGGTTGTTTGACTTAGTTGCCTGGTACCACCTTGTGGGTCCAGAAATCATTTAGACACTTGTATTTTGTTGTTGTTGTTTTATTAAAACGCTGAACAATGAGACAAGTCTGCTTTACAGGTAATGCTTGAAAACACCAGAATGAAATCTGATAAGACCCGCGTACCTCGTCTTGGCTGAGTCGTAGTCCAGGACCAGCTTGGCAAGTTGCTTCCTCTGTTTCAGTATGTTGGGAATGTCGACCTGTGAGAGAGACAGTGGACATACTTTATATGTCCCCCCTGTGAGAGAGACAGTGGACGTACTTTATATGTCCCCCCTGTGAGAACGTGCAACACTAAACACACGCCGTGTGTTGGATCCCACACAGGCTCGAGGAAAGTTTGGTGAATTTAGTTTAAAGAAATATTCAAAGGCCACAGCTCGGAGGAAATGTACAAATCAAATACACGCAATCGGGTCTAAAGTATGAAGAAAGGTGTGTTTCCACCTCTGCCAGCTGGTTGAGGGGATCCAGAATTTCTCTCTCGATCTGGACTTCATGCTGCATCAGTTCAGTCGCTAGCTTGCTCTCCGCCTCCCCGCAGACATCCATCATCTTGCTGCACACACACACACACACACACACACACATTCAGGGTGCACCTTGTTAGATTCTTCACCTTCCTTCATGGCTGAATGGCTTCCCGTTCATCGGGATCAATGAAAACTATTTCTGACACCAATGTGCTGCTGAAACTGGAATGCAATAGAAACCTTGTCCATCTCACCCAGTCAGACTCTCGTCTCCCAGCTGGCTGCCGCCCTCCTGCATGGTCTGGGACAACGCTGTCAAGGGCAGCTTTTTCTGCAAGCGGGCAGCAAATATGGTCGAAATGTATGTGGGGGAAATGTGTGTCGAAAAGCTTAGAAACGAGAACAAATCCAAGATGATTCCCAGCGAGTGCTTTCACGTTTCTGTCTGATGTGCAAGCGAGAAGGTCAGCGCTGAACATGTTCCTGCTGAACCTCTCTCATGCCATCGGGCTACATAACGGGCGTCTCTTTGAGCTTGCTGCTAACGCGCCACGTTGAGAACACAGTTAGACCGAGACCCTTGTGGGGCGCTACTTACGTGTCTCTTGTCGGCGTCAGTGCCCAGTTGACTCTGCAGACAGAACACCAGCCTCTTGTGAGCGTTATGCGACACCAAACGCACCACCTCCAGCCGCCTCTCGATCTGCGTGCGCCGGTAAAAGAGTCGGTTTCAGGAGAACAACAACACAGGCGGGAGCGACAAATCAAAAGGCAATACAGTAAACGCCTCGACATACAGAGCGTTCCGAGACACTGGATGGCAGTGATGACGAAGGTGATGAAGCATGAAATGATCAATCAAAAGTGGCCGCGGTGTCTGGAAGCGACTCGTCGGACGATAATTGCAATCAGCAAACAGGAGGAGGCTATCAAGAATAGAAAAACTATCATGTCTAGGTTTATGTAAGTATATGTGTAAGGTACAATTACGATATAAAGTGTCTTAGCTCCATTCAACTCCCCACTGCAAAAAATGATTTGACATACGAGTGATTTGAGTCACGAGCTCGGTCCAGGAGCGAAGGAGAGAGAATGTCAACGTATTACTGTCTCCGCTTAGAAAAGGCAAGACACCGTCACACGTTCTCTTCCGTCTGACGGCGAGACAGTTTTATTGTCAGCCATTTTCGTATTCCTAACAGCTGCACTGGGAGGACACGTCCATCGCTTAACTTCCATCCTGGCCTCGTTGCCGAAAGACGACACTGTCCATTGACATGACTGGCAGATCGACGATCTCACGGGGCTCGGATAGTCACGGCACATAGAAGACATTTTAAACAAACAAAACAATTCAGACAAAAAAGTCAGTTGTGTGAGCGAGAACCAAGATCTATAAAACTACAAGAGAAGAGCACGCGAGACGCCGGCAGGCCATCACAGACGTCTGATTGCCTTTGAATGAATCTCCGTGCTAACACGATGTGATGATGTTGACATAAAGTCATTGGCACAGAAGTTTAAAATGTCCAATCCTTATGGTGCCACCAGCTTAAATCCCAGCTCTAGCAAATTCAATTCACTGTTCAACGTTCCCACACTGGAAAACTGCACAAGGCCAAGTAGGAGACGAAGCAAGATAGGAGCCAGACAAACTGATTACCACTTGAGTTTTCAGTTCCTCTTCCTGTTTCAGCATAAACATCACTAGATGCCATTTGCAGTCGGATCCCCATCAGGATCTCTCTTCAAACTTCACTTTCATCCTTGCTTATTTACAGTCTGGCCATCTCTCGCCCTCACACACACACACACACACTTTTCCCTCCTTCCGCTCGTCTCCTCTTTTTCCTGTGTCTGCCTGCTCCAAGCCAGACTGCGGCCGGACTCGGTTTCATCACCTGGATCCAATTGATTCAGCATTCAGCTGGAAGTCTATGTGAGCATGCCTGCATTGGAATCCAGACCTCCAACGATCAACAAGAAGGAAACACGGGTTGCAGAGATTGCAGTGTGGCTTGTGCAGCCGAATTTAAATACGAGGCATCGTCGCTTCCAATTTTGCACAATTTAGATTTGAAAGATCACAAAGTTCAGTTCAGGCGTCCTCTCTCTCTGTGTGGCTTATTTTTTACCTTCATCAGATGGATGAAGTCACAAAGGAAAACGTCCCGATCAAACACACAGACAGATGTTTCTCTATGGTCGGCCCAGTTTAAGGAGCTGTCCAAAGGTCTACCAGCCAGTTACTGCCCCCCCCCCCCTCCCCTCTGACTGCAATGAAAACAGCAAGCTGACAACCTCTGCCCTGCCACAGAGGAGAATGTGGAATGTGTAGTGAGTCACCGAGGAGCCACGCGGGTGGATACAATTTCTGCTTTCCGGCTTGGAGCTGCTTTAGCTTCCTGCCCAGCTAGCTAAAGACTACGGGTAGTCATCGACTTACGACCTATGCGACAGTTCGACTTTATAACCGCACTCCTGCGTTGTTGTTGTTTACGATGTGTTTTTATAACATGCCGGAAAGCGAGCGAGCAAATCGAGTGCAAAAAACTTTCTTTTGTTTTTTTTTTGTCAGCACAAAGTGTTTTGCAGTGTGTGGTACGCCTTGGGTTCATAGTTCACGACTGCACGCCATAAAACCGTTGACTGCTGCGATTAAAGGAGAGGCTTGAAGGGCCACCTTTACTTCTCCTTCCACAAAGCTCCTTACGTCTGAACACACCCAGTCTTTCTTCAGATGTTTTTCCTAGCGTGATCTCATGGTTTTTGCGGCTACAGCGCCCCCCACCCCCCCCGTCCCCCCCACCCCCAACACAAACCCACTCGGGTGTTCATCCAGATAAACGACCACTGACAGGCTTTGCCTGACGTACAAAACCATAAGGCCGTCTTCCTGCCGTACCCCCCGATCAGGCAAGACATTGCTGGTTGAATGACCCTCCCAGTAAAGTTTTGATGACATCACTTGTACTCCGAGGCTGTGAGCAGACTTTGAATTAACATTCCGCTAAGGCTTGATGGCTCTAACAGAGCTGGTTAGAGCTTGGCACATCTGTCAAGGTTATGGTTTTACTGACATTGGATTGTTTGTCTGTTAGGATTCCTCAAAATGTCACACAGATTTTGGTAGCGATCCAGACCAGCATCCAGCATCAAGTATTCCTTACCGTTATTGGAAAGGGGCAATCTTTGAACTGTGCGGATAATGCATCCAGCGTTCGGACAAAATGACTTGACGGCATCGCCATAGGAACTACCACACATCAAGGTTATCCGTGCGCCAGATCCCGAGGAAGACCGTCATCAGCGGCATATTGTTTATCTCGAGTAACGGTCCAAGAGTCACATTATGAGGGTCGAACTCTTATCACACTATTGCTTTTAGGTGTAATAAGATAACGCGGATACTTAGCTCTCTGAGGAATGTGTAGTTAGAGATTTAGCAACATCCGCATTGAAGTGTTGCTGGAGGCAAGGATACACCCCAGATGAGACGCCAGCTGATCGTGGGGCCACACAAAAGGCAAACAACCACTCCCGCTCACGCCGAGGGACAATTAGGTGTGACCAATTCAGCTAAGCTGTTGTTGTTGGCGGGAGGAAACCGGAGAACCCGGAAAAAAAAAACCACAGAAAGGAATCCGGAACGTTCTTGCTGTTAGGCAACAGTGCTACCCACTGCGCCACCATGCCATGGCTCAGTTCACTTGGCTTCAACTAATATCTAAATAGGAAAATACTCATTACAAGAAGGCACTCTGCTCATGCCTGGTTTGGGAGATAGTAATCTGTCACCAATGCACACTATTAGAGGGTGAAGTATCGTGTCGTGAGGCCGCTTTACAACACGGGCACGGAATGAGCATTTAATATCGTTGAACTTACCTGCAGGAGATCATCACTCAGCACCTCAGTTTTCTCAGCCCTGTTGAAGGAAACACAAACATGAAAGCTACAGGTAAAAAAAAAAACTGACACCAGAGAAATGCAACTTATTGCAACCCCCCCACCTGGAAAAGACAACAAAAGGCACACAAATTCTATGAAGTATTTGGACGTGTTTCGCTGGCGTACTGCGCCTTATTTCCACAAGCGTGACCCAACTTGCTGCTTAACTTCAGCATAGCAGACGAACGGCAAACGAGACTAAGGCCGCGTCAACCCGGGTCTACTCGTCTGGAGTTTGTGCCTGCGGCAAAGATACACAGTGCAAAATCATCTTAAATACACAAAGGCATAAAAAAAATTTTTTTAATTCACATGATGTTACCATGTGACATTTATCAGGAGACATGTGGGACTCCGTGGCTGAGCACACGCAGCCTAACATGGAAGCACCAACGCGCCCATTCCTGCTTCTGCTCGAATTCCTACTCGGTCCGAACACACACTTTCCTCTTGTGCCATTTGCAGCTTGTTTGTTATGGCAACGGGGCTGAGGTGTGTGCGTCTGAAACGGCCTGAACACGCCTACACGGTGTGGGTGACGTCACATCAGACTAACACCCAAACATCAGAAGTGAAGGTTCCCTTCTTCCAGAGTCAGACTCGTTGCCGTCAACGACTCGGTTTTGGAGCTTCCTCAGCTTTGCAAGGTCCAGCGAGAGCGAACGCATCGCTCGCCATGTGGCTCTCTCAGAAAAACGCCAACGCTGACATTTAGTGTCTGCAAAGCACAAATCTCTGAAGACCCTCCTCAACCACAACACGGCCACGCGATAGGTTCAAATCTCTCCGGGGTCAATTAAGAGCCATTATCTAATGTTGCTGTAAGTTACACCCTAAAAAGACGACTCACAAATGCTGAACCGCCCTTCCTGTTTCAATACCTTTGATTCTACGGTTTGTAATTTGTGATGCATGATTGGAAAGTATTTATAAAAAAACTTTTAGCTTTAAATGAAATACGCAGGGTTGGTTTTGAATACCGGATTTCTTGGTTTTCCTGTGGTAATAAATATTTTTTTTTTTGTTGTTTATTACTATTCATAGTTATTGACAGGTCAGTTCTCCTACTTCATGTTTAAAATGTACACATATAGTCCAGTAAAGCTTTTATTGAATTACCTAAATGTCCTTCTATGAGACATGATCCGCAGCTAAAACGGAACCATTTTACACATTAAGGCTTTTTACACGGCTCGCTTTGGAAAGAGAACGCTAGACAAGCATTTTCTTTCTATTTTGTTTTTTACATTTCTATCGATATTGAATTAGCATTGATTTGACTGAAGTTCAGCTCGACTTTGGCCAGGAGCTGCTCTTCTAACAATAGACTCTGTCCCCCGACATAAAAATAGTTAGATCAACACAGACGGATCAAACCAGGAACTGAATGTCATGCAAAGTGACGTCTGATTTCAATGAAGTCAATGAGAAAATGATGTTTAATCGTATTTGTGCCAAATTCTAATTCTAAAAAAAAGAGCTCTGCGCTGATCTCTCCAGAGGAATGTTAGGACTCACAAACTCTCCAAGTGTCCATTAATCTGCTGCTCTGTGCAAACTGTTCCCTCCTTCTTGGCCACGTGCAAATCAAACCGGTTTTCTCTTCTATTAAAAACAAAAACAAAGCCAAAGCCCCTCATGGCGGCGTCACATCCCCAACCCTCCCCCTGTGTCCTAGGACCTAGACAACAATCGTGGAAATGCTTACTAGACAAAAAACCCTCTGTGCCTGGCTGCTCCTGAGCAAAACAGGATGATGCGGGAAACAAACTCACTTCTTTGGGAAACAGGTTTTTAAAAAGCCACCAGAGCGATGGTGGCAATTTACATTTAGCCGGAGGGATTGCGTTTGTTTCTCTTTTTTTTTTTTGGACCATCCCTCTCAGCAGTTTAGGTAAAAATAATTGAAGCTGCACTGAAGCTAAGCAGCCAATGATGACTTGTCATCATCTCAGTGGCGGCTTCTGATGGAGACCACTGCTGGAAACCCCTGGAGTGAATGACAGGAGGGGAGGGATGGTGCAGATAGATAGATAGATACCTCCACCCATCAGTTAACGTGTTTGTCTGGACCTCCTGGCCCGACAGAGCACAAACAAGATCTTCTAGAACATTATCAAGACATCCAGAAAAATATATATAGCGATTGATTCATCCAGCTGGACATCGAAGTTGACCCAGCGACCACTCTGACCATGAATCAGCCATTCTACTGGGTGGAAAAACTCAAAATATATGTTGGTTACATGATCATTTTAAAATTGTGTGGCTTAATTGGACACAGATCTTCATAATTAGATTTTTTCCCTAAATTTAATAGGAGGTTAAAAACTACCTGATAGTAATCTTAGACACACACTACACGTCTCCACACGGACAATAGAAGAGCATTAAAGTGTTATATGTGTATCCAGAAGGATAAAAAAAAAACACACACAACTGGAAAGTTGCATTATAAATTTAAAACGCGTGCCTTTGGTTTCATTTTGACCTGCTGCCCTTCCCGAGGCTTGGTGATCGACCCAGGTCGGCCTTATCAGTGACGCGTCCAGCCCTCCCGACAGATGGCAAAGAAAAGGCGACAACGCTGCTGTCAAATCTTGACAAGCAGCCGCAGCGTGAGCCGAGCATAAATCCGACACTCGCAATCCTCTCACCTTCCAACAGTCTGGTTGGCGAGTTGCCTCATGCGATTAAACTGTTTCTTCATGTCTGTCCGCTCCTCTGCGTCTCCTGCGCGTAAAGGTTCGTGGCACCTATCAGGGCGCAGTCGTTCATCCGCCGCGGGTCCAAAAGTTGCGCTACGCCGCAGCCATTGTAGCGGAGTCGGGCTCCGAGGACTTGAACGCACCACTGCCTCAGTGGGGCATTGGGTGAAAGTGTTAAACGCTACAAATACAAAGCACGGCCCCTAAAAGACGGACCGAATCCCATCTCAGCGCGTAAAACACTTCCAAGCAGCGAGTCCGACCGCTGCGGGAGGAAGAAGGAAGTGCTTTTACTTCCCCACACTGCAAGCTGCGCGGCCCAATGGTGACATGTGATCCCACAGCAAGAAGAAAAAAGAGAAAAGCATTGGCCTGTCAGTCAGAGCAACGTCATATAAAGTTGTTTTCTAAATTACAAAATAGAAAATTATAGATATAGCATAACATATCAGAAACAGCCCTATTGCCAAGAACAGTTCCAGGCGCAATAAAAATAAACAGCATTAATCGCTAAACTTTGTGGGAAACATTATGAACTAAACTTTAACATAGCAAACTTCACAATTCAAGTGTTTATAATGCTGATTGATCAGGATCAATATTTGGTCACCAAAATCTTAGAAGGGAAATCGTCACTGATCCAGGGTCACTCTTCTGGGAGTTTTCTCTCCGTAATGAGCTCTCCCGGGCCGACGCGCGATCAGCTGGTGTCCGTGGCGATCTGCTGCCACCTTGTGGCCGCTCTCCTGTCATGACATGCGCGCCGACTGGAGATCATCCATCATTCCACTTTCTATGAAAAACAACAAGAAATGTCATCAATATCTCCCTGCACGCTAGGCATGCTTAGAATATAAATAATAATAATAATACAAATAATAATAATAACCGAAATAAGAAACAATATTTAGGACTGGAGTGAAGGGATGGATTTGTGCAGCTAACAGTTTTAAGACTGGGAACAGATGAGGATTCACTTTCACTCTCTTTGTGTTATATTTCTTTTCATAACATTATCATTAGGAACTTTGGGGCCCTCAGCCCTGCACAACAAGCTGGAATCAGATGCCCTGCATTCCAACAATGGTGATCTTGTTTGAGCAGCTATAAAAAGCTGATCTTATCTGTGTAATTTATAGGCCAAAGCCGTGCCTATATCTGAAATGTTGTGAAACCTATAAGCTCTGTTTGTCATGGGACTGATGGGAAATATGTGAGCGCAATAAAGGGAGGGAGACATGGAGCTTATGATAAATCCTGCACACGGAGTGAAGGTCCTTCAACCCTGGTCGTTATCGTTAAAGAACAACCCGTGGCAGAGTTTTACATCCTCGATCCGTGCGGTCATCTGCACAAAGCAACGTTAAGAGAGCGTAAATTCAGTTCTTGATACCTTTATTGATCGTCTGCGTGCTAAAGCAACCGTGTCCAGTCAGTCCACGGCCTTTTGACTATGTCTGCGACCGCTGCAGAATCTCGGCTCCTCAGAGGTTGTTTCTGTGCAGCCACAATCACTTCTTCATCTGTTTATAGCAACATCCTGCAAATATATTCACTCAAGCCATTAACACTCTTCCGTCTTCATCGGTAAGCCAGGTGACGATGTTTGGGGCGGCCATGTGTGCTATAATGTGTTTTGTTTTTGATTAATGTGTGATCTTGTTTTGGGGAATGATTCATTTGGATGTTAAATGAGCCGTGCGTTGAAATAATAGTTGAACTTGGAGTAAGTCATCTTTTTTCCTATGTCAAACCAGGGTGCAGACTTTACTCCTGAGCGATTTCTTGCATTCTTTATGGTTTTTCATTGTTATTAGGATTCAGGAAATTCGAATCTCACAGATCTTAAATCAACCTAGATCTGTATTTCTTCCTTTTTTTTTAACGTGTGAGGCCTTTGCCATGTAGACTCTGCCTTGGAAAAGTAACATCTGTAAACATATTGGGATATTCTGGGACAATAATTGACACAAACTCACTGATTTTTTTTACCGGTACTCTGGCACAGTTCAGCCATTTGTTCACTGAGTAAATGTGCTATCGTTTTGAGAGCAGTCGCGATGAGCAAAGTGTCTTGGACGATTAAGAAACGGGGTCAGTTGGTCCATAACAGGTCAGCGGGCCAACCAAAACAGATCTTTCCAGGCCAAAGTCCATGTGATTTAGGAGCTACGAGGATGCCAGAGTGCTCAGTGTCACATCTTCAGCTCGCACAACCGGACCTTCACTGCGAGTCATGGCCGACAGGATGGAGATGGGCGAAGTCAAGGCATCACTTGTGTCTTCTGAAACCAAGACAGCTCCGGCCAGACCTCCTAACAAATTTGAGCGGGTATTTCAGCCCTGCCTGGGTGAGCTGGTGGGAACCATGCTCTTCGTCTTCATCGGCTGCGTGTCGGTCATAGAGAACGTGGAGTCCACAGGGAGGCTTCAGCCAGCTCTGGTGCACGGGCTGGCTGTGGCAGTCTTGGTGACGTCCATGGCGGAGATCAGGTGAGTCAATGTTCTTTCAAAAATGATTATTGTAAACATGGCGGAGCAGTTAGTGAAAAAATGGTCACTTCCAAAATATTTATCAATTTACATCAATTAGATGAAACATGACATCATTTTAAGAGTGTGCTGTAAATATGTATTTTGCACCATAACTACTTAGGCGTTGATCCTGGGAGAAGAACGGAGGGTGAAGTCAGCCCACGTCAGGTTTTCTGCAGCCGCCGGCCGGTTCATCCAAAAGGCCGCTGAGAGCATGTTAACTGTTTGATGGCCAGCTGTTGACAGATGGACAATAATGCATCATGCCTACTTAAAAACGAGCATTTAAAGCAGCTAATAGACATATCAGGATCTTCTGAATAAATCGATCTAGACTACAAATTTGTGGTAAAACCATATATTTTTCTATAAATTATTCAAGTAAACAACATTCTGTCAGAATTCACGACATTGTCTCAAAGTCCGGTGTTTTCTCTCCATGCTTGTCTCTCCAGTGGTTCCCATTTCAACCCTCCATTCACACTGGCTATCTTTCTATGCGGCGGTATGGAGATGAATATGGTGGTCCCTTACCTCGCATGTCAGCTGATCGGAGGGGTGCTTGGAGCCGCCATGGCAAAGGTGACCCTGTCTTATTGTTGTGGTTCTTAAATCCCCATCTTACACGCTGACTTCTGACTTCTGGCTGACTCGACGCCAACAGGCGATGGATGACCTTAGGACAGAACTTCGCCAGAGCCCACGGGGCCGCTTTCGCCGTGCTGCAGTCAAACGGGCAAATAGCAGGTGCTCTGTTTGGAGAGGTTGCTATGACCTGCTTGATCACGCTGGTGCTGCTGCTGGGGGCCGTCAACGTGAAGACCAGGAGCCCGCTGGTGCCTTTGATGGTGGGCTGCACTGTTATCTTCAACATCTTGGCTGGGTCAGTAAAAAAAAAAAAAAAACGGTGATTAGAGGAAATGTGAATCAATAGATGAGATGTGAAGGACAAATATCTGCAGACTGTGAGGATGCGATGATATATAGGATAGTATTCATGCTTTTGATTTGTTAGCAAGTAGTTTTAATATATCACATAAAACTTTATCTCACACAACTGCAGGATATCACGTTTATATTCTAGTACTGATTCACATAGGACAGAATTAAATGATAAATACATTAATTTCTACACATATAATGGGAAGCATGCCTGAATACGTGTCTGTGTCATCAGTGGAGATGTCTCTGGTGCCTGTATGAACCCAGCCAGAGCCTTCGGTCCAGCTGTCGTGAGTAACTACTGGACCTATCACTGGGTGTACTGGGTGGGACCCATCGCAGGAGGTCTGACAGCAGCCGTACTGGTTCGGTAGGTCTAGTGCAAAATAAAGATTCATGACTGACAACATGTGAAGTTAGAAACTATTTTTCCTCTTCTTGCAGGCTCCTGCTTGGCGACAGGAAGATGAGACTGATTCTGAAATGAGGTCTGCTGTGATAAATAATGCTTTATCATCTACAGTAATGATGTAAGCTTCGTTCTTGTTCCACTGAGGCGTTTGTGTATGACTATAAGATTTTGCTTCGTAATAAAAATTTGCATTTTACTGTATAATTGTGTAATTATTTATTATGTCGTCTTGGCTTGACACTCTCCTGTCACACGGCTATCAGAATCTGGTAAAGATGGGACGCAGAAGGATAAGGAGGAGAATAATCTTGTAGGTCTCATCAGCTCTGAGTAATGTTCTCTTGAATAAGTAGAGATCTTCCAACATTTGGATTGACATAGGGATGTATAAGGTCATTTAAGCCTTGAGCAAACGAGAGTCTTAAGAGGTCAGAAAATTGTCATTAACTCATGGACTTTAAGTAATTTTGGTTTTTGTTGCACCCTTGATGAAGTGCTGTCACTTCTAAACACCTTATTCGATATAAACATGCCCAAAGAGGGAGTTCAGATTTGTATCCAGAAATAATAAGGAAATGTTTTCTCTGTAGTTTAAAAAAATGTCTTGTGTTAAGTTGAAATGAGAGCTTGCAGAGCTAATTTACTTAAAATGTCAGGTCAAATCTTAATTATATGAGGTTTGACACCAAAACCACATAAAAAAAGATCTTAACCGCTAATATACATTTTGTTAAATAAAAGTAAGATTGTTCTTTTTTAAAAAAAAAAAAGCAAATAAATATGCAATTTCCCACAAAAATGCTGACTATTTTATTTCTAGGAGTACCACAACAAAGTCTTCAGAGGAATTACAGTTAATCCTGATGCAAAAACATTTAAATCGTAGGTCATCTGTAGAACACAAATAAACAAAGCATAGAGGTAATTAAATATAATAAACTATGCAATCCTATTCAGTAAAACGAACTGTAGCTTACAAGTAGCAACCCTTTCCAGCCTCGCCTTCCACCTCAGAAGTCAGTCGTAACACACATCCAGCCAAGTGAACAATGGTGGACGCTGGGAGAAACACAAAGACAGAGCAGCAGTCTCTCAGGACCGAGGGCAGCGATGGTGGACAGACAAAGGCCGGCGCTCGCCGGGCCTCTGCCCCTCCCTGCTCCTCCAAACGTGCCTTTTAACCAGCAATTCAACGTCTATCATCCCTGCTGGTGAGGCTGGATGCCACCTTACTGGCACATGAAAACATGACAAGGATCCCACAGTGCCAGCACATGGGTGTGCAGAGAACGGAAGAGCTCCGTGGCGCTCCAACGACACACATCCTCAGTCGAGAGGAAAGTCACAGGAATTCCGATGTGCTGCCCCAGCAGTCTGGTAGACCGACAGGAAGTGCTTGTATCGCGGGGCACACCCTAACCAAGCTTCCCCAAAGTGTTCTGTGCCCGTAAAGAGGAACTCCCCGTCCCCGGGCTTCACGCGGCACTGCAAGGGTGTGTGGATCCGTCCATGCCAAGAAGGGCCAGGCTGAGAGGAAGCAGAGCCGGCTGCTCGTGGTTCGAACACGCCACTGCGCTGCCAGTACACCTTGGATGCTGACACCTCCAGCATCGATGTCTGGCGTGCAGCGTCGTGGGAGACATTCCTGATGGAGCCTCGGATTACTGAGATAAAAGGAAGAGAAGAACTCTGCCACTCCAAGAAAAGTCAAATGAAAATCTGTGGCGAATGTCTGGGTTTGAGGCCTTTAACGAGTCCTCCCAACCTGCTGGTTTCCTTTATGTCCTTTTTTTTTTCGTCTTTCTCCTTCAGTCATTTAATCCTTCACCGCTAACTAATTTCCCTTTTCTAAGATAGATCAAGTTGTTGTAATTCTCTCGTATGCATTGCACAAAAGTACTTTTCCTGTTCCTCGGAGACAGCTTGCATTGTTTCCTGTGTGACATAATGTTTCTGTATTTGGTTGGGGTTTTCCAACTTGCAGCTTTCTCTCAAACGGCACACACATCCCGTGGATGTTTTCTTAATTTGCACTGGTTGGACATGTTTTCTTAAACTGTACAGCGTTGAGTCACATCAGTATATGTTAGCAATAAACGTATTGTGTTCTCACCAAAGTCACTGTTGCAGACAGCCATCAGGAGCTCCGTGTCATTGCAGGGTCTGCATGAAGCTGTGAGGGGAAAACCAGCAGCTATTAATGTGTTAGTTATTTGCCTTTATCTTATCATTTTCTAAGGACTCATTTTCTATTTTTCCCACATTTTCTCTCACATTGATTGATGGATGAGTGTCACACCTCCTCCCAAACACTTCACTGACCTGAAACCTGACACATTCCAGCTCCACTATTGAAAGAGGGGAGAAATCGTGGTTGAATCCGAGGAATGCTGCTCTTTAAAGCGTTAGCTTCCAGATTTATGCAGACGGCTGCAGGAGTAAAGCCTGCAGCCAAACGGGCAATGCAGAAAAGATGAACCAGAGAGACAATGACCTCATTGCACTGGGACTGGCCCGCACACATGGATAAATGCTAATATAAAATAAAGGCATCACAATGAAAAGGCATTTGTGGAATCTGTGAAGTATTTGCTCTCTCAATTTAGAAGCCTTGGATCGGTGCCCTTCGGCTGCTCTGTGGTCTGTTCTGCCCCTGCTGCTTTGTCCCCAGATGGAAACCAGACATCCAAAACAGAAGGGTGACCAGCAGCTGCATGTTCCAGTCATCATGACCGGGGTCTGTAATTAAACAGCCGCTATAATTTTCTAGGAATTTGGACTGCATGGTTTGTCCCTCAGACTCCAAAATCAGATGCCTACTAAAGGGTTAATAATGGTTTGCAACGGGGCTCTAATTTACATTATAAACAACTACTAATATATTTAATTGATGTTTATACTTTACATTAAGCAACAATAGACTTTAATAATCCATTCATAAACGTTGTTCATACATGGATTTGTCTTCCAAAAAATATATCTTCTTATTAATATTACTTAATTAATATTAATTACATTAATTAACTCATATAATAACTGATCATGTTTATAGTTAATAATTTATTAATAATTATTCCTGTTATTTGATACCTCTTGTGCTAAGATGTCGAATTAAAGTGACACTAGATGTTGTATAAAAGCATCTATTTGGGACTTGTGCTCATCTCACCCTGAAGCCCGATTTGGTCCAAAGTGGGTGGCGCGCTTCTGTTGCCCATGAGCAGCTCGTATCTGAATCCCATCGTGGTTCTGCTCTTTGCTCCGTCTCTCCGCGGGCCGGACTGGAGGTAGATGGCGGGCCACGGCGGACCTTCTCCCCGGAAGCACAGCACCCGCTGCTCGGGCCGTCCGTCGCCCGGCTCCAGCAGCTCCAGCGCCCCGGTCCGTTCGATGAACACGCTGACCCCTCGGAAAGAGGGTGCCGGTTTGATGCACACGATGGAGGGTCGGCTGGAGGACAGGTTGGGTTCCAGAACCACCCGAAGGGAGGGGCCGGGGTAGACCCACCTCACCGAACCGTCGGTGCATCGCAGCCGCACCTGAAGCACGATCCTGGAATCCACGCCAGCCGCCACACCCCTGGGGGGGGGATAATAAACCCGAATTTATTATTAATTACTTCCTAATTGATGCTGATTGCGTTATAAATGATTAGTAAATCATTTACTAAGGCCATGCAGGAATAATACACCAAGGAGATATTTAGGCCGCAAGTTGCAAAGATACAGATTTTACATTTAATTTATAGCAATGGTGAAATCTTTATATTATATTAATAGCCAAAATGGCCGGGTTTTCTAAAAGATAATGATAACAATGATATTAATTATGAAGAGAATAATCATCTACAACAGCAATCAGTCTTTAATGTATAGATTTTAATGATCAAATCTGCAGCTGCAAGTAGAGATGATGAACCACCAGAGAGAACAGTATAAGCGATGCCTTTCAAACTATCATGTGCTCTTTTCATGCATTTAATTTCCCCTCCCTTTAAAATGAAAAATGAGAGAAGTTCCTCACCGTCCCGTCCAGTTGCACAGGTCTGCGGTGCAGTAGCGGGAAAGAAGCAGCAGGAGCATAAACGCATTTCGAGTGGTGACCATCTCAAATCTGAACCACACGAAGATGAAACACCAGAGAAAAGAGAGCTGCCCAAACCAGAGAGAGAGAGAGAGAGAGAGAGAGAGAGAGAGAGAGAGAGAGAGAGAGAGAGAGGGAGAGGGAGAGAGAGGGTCATAATAGGACAATCGGTTTGAAAGACTTACACCATCTGTCTCACTGACAGGAAATAGCGTGAATGAAAAAGGCAACAACTGAGAGGAGAATAATAAATCTGTCTTGTAAAAGTAAATAAAGCGCGCCGAACTTTAGATCAGTGAAAGTAGGCCAAATGAAATGAATAATTTCAAGGGGGGGGGGGCATCTGCGTTTCTGTGATCGGGCTTCATCTGGTGGCGGGGTGAAGCGCCGCACTGCGTTTCTGAGGAAGGACGAAGTCTGGAGACTCCGCGACACAAAGTGGAACTGGCTCCCACGAATCATTCACGCTGGTGCTGCAACGGGAGGCGCGTCTCCGCTGCGTTTTTAAGCTTGCGTGGAAAATCATTTGGCACCGCGTCACGGTCTCAGGGCGACATCTCGTGGACGTAAGACGGCGTGGAGCGCGAAAAAGACAGGCCGAGCTGCTGTTTCCGTCTGCGTTCAGCTCCACGGGCCTCCAGGCGGCTTCAGAGGCAGCTCGATGACTAATGCGTCGAAGAGTAAATTACAGTCATGTGGAGAATTTAGCCAGATGTTGTCTCACTAAATGTTAAAGTTTGGAAACCGGCCACATCACGTGCGCAACACAACTTTGAAAACACGCAAGAATATTCTGGGTCGTCTGCTGCTGTGATGAAAACGATGAAGAAATGTGGAGTAAACAGCGACGCGATGTGTTTTTCAAAAACGACTGTTGCTCTTAATATAATATTTGGCAGAGTCCAAAACAATGCGTAAATGAAGGGGCGTCGGGTCGGCGCAGAGCTGCAGCCCCGCAATGAATGGGAGGCGATCAAAACTGCGTGCCCTCCTCGCCACGCGTAAAGGGAATCCGCGGTTCATTAATGAAACTTTCTCTCGTGATTTGTTCACCATGACGCGCGGGATCAGTCTGTTGGTCAGCCCTCTGTCCTCACAGCCGTGAAAAGGCGCAGCTCGGCTGATTTAAATGTTGGATCAAAAGCAAAAGCAAAACTTAGTGTTATCTTTCACGCCTATAAAGGTCACGTCTAAACGACCTTCCGGCTGCACCGTGCGTGGCACGACAAGAATGGCGTCGTAGAAACAGAAGGAATCCGCTGATGTAGTTTCACTGATCATTAAGTTTAGATATTATACCTCATTGTTGAACTATTTATTCAAACATATTGCAGAATTGTATCCATTTTTAGATAAGACTCTTTTTTTGTTATGAGATCACATGTTTGAGCCCCCCTCCCCCCCAATAAAACGAATTATAAGTTGTTTAATAAGTATTGTCTGCCATTTTTAAACCTTGACTGAAACAGTAAAATCTTATCAGTAAAATAATTCAATAAAAATGCACTTTTAGGCGTTTTCCAAACACATGGCTGCATTTATTTAAGTCTTCTAAAGAGGTTGGATTGATTTTTTCCTTCTTCTATTATTTGACACGATTCCTCTTCCTTCAGAAATTCTATTGATTATTTTATAGAAAGCATCAGAGCATCAGTCTAGTGGCTTTGTGGTTAAAAATGTTAAAGCCACGAATGGAAATTTGTTTAAAAAAAAAAAGTAACTTTAGAATATTGTTTTATTTTTGCAACACTGACAAAAAGAAATGAATATTTTGTAATGAATTGTCTGAACAGTTTCCTTTATTTACATGAACGATGCCGTCGAGGTGACGGTGCGTAACATCCAAACACAAAACGCTCCTCAAACGTCACGTTCAGTTTTCTGAGCAGCGCAATTAAATACTTTCACAAGTCTGAACGCTACATAGAAAAAATATAGGATTACAGATAAGCAGTTAATAGCTTGTTAAACAATTACGCATGAGCATATATTAGCATATTAGCATCGTCTGATCTGAAGCGCACGCTCATCTTTTCCCTCTGAAAAAGCCTTTGTCCGTGCTGCTCTCTCTCACGGTGACTGTCAAGAAGTTGGCGGTGACGTCTGTGACGGTCACCGTGTCCACGTTGGTGAAACGGGGGGTCCAGGGCGAGGAAGACTCCTGGATGGCTGCGGGTCCGGGACAGAGCTCGTCCATCTGGGGTCTCAGCGGCACAGACATCACGCAACGAGTCCTTTGCCCCCCTCGATCGCCTGTCGTGCGCACATCTGAAGTGAACGAGCAGCCGTAGGACACTCCGGATCCCCCCACGCGTCCGTGTTCGCTGCGGGGTTTGGGGGTAATCGTCGTCTCCTCCTGGAACCTCTTGGTCAGCTGGACGAGGCTGCGCTCCGACGTCTCCCCGCGATGACGCGCGCGTATTTTGCTCACACCTTGTGACCCGGGCTCCTCCGGCAGTTTGCTCCGTTTGGCGTGGGGCTCTGCTGCTGCGCCGCCTCCATCTCCTTCATCATCGTGTAAATGCTGCTTCGGTTTGCGCCCCCTCTTTTTAGGAAGCCGGGTGGATTCTTGGAGCGTCAGGGTCGGCCTCGGCCTCCTCTCTGGCTCCAGCGAGTGGACGTGGACACTTTCTCCTCTGTTGATCGCGCTCGGTGGAAAGATAGTGGGAACCACGGCGCGTAAACCCTCCCGAGCCCGGGGCGTAATGACAGACTCTGCATAGGAGACCCGGACCCCCCTCGGCGCCTCTCCTCTAAAGTCATACGTCTTTTCCTTGGCTTTGGCTTTGGCCTAAGGACGGAGCAAATATGAGATGAGGTTTCTCAGAGATGGAATTCTTTAGTCTCTGCAGGAAATTTAGGGGTTTAAGAGAAGCAGCCGGTTTTGGCACATTGACAGACCTTCCTTACAGCTGTCTCTTTTATTTATTTATTTTTCTAATATAAATGTATAATTGTTGAATAAAACATGTATGACAAAAACTGGACTAACCCCCCCCCCCCCCACACACACACACACACACACTAACACATAAATGTATTCACCCACCTTCAAGAGAAATGTCTCGGGTTTTGGTCCCCTCTTTTTCGGACCGAACAGCTCTCTTTCACGCTCCCTGATTAAAGAAAGAAAACAAAAGACTCATCAAAACACACGTAATTAATTATTTTATGCATTTATTCATGTTTATGTAACCTATATAATTTAATTTTTGAATTATATTTAACCAATAATGGACCAATAATAGAGTGACGCTTCCACATTGTATAAGTTTTGCAACAAAAAAAAGTTCAATTTTAATTTTTGGTGAATGAAGCAGATAACCTGTTTGTGTTTCGCGTCACATCATTTAGGGTAAATATATATTTTAAGTTCCTATAAACGGTAAAAGGAGCTATTTTCTGTTCGTTCTCTGCAGCGCGGACTCTCGCGGTGCCATCTCGGTTGCGCAGAGAGGCCTACTATACATGCTGTACTGTCAAACCCTCACCTCTCCTCGAAGGCAGCGAAGAGTCGCGCGTCCAGAATGTTTTCCTCCGGCTCCCATGTGCTGTACCTTCATCACAACACGGAGAGGAAGAGGAGTTTGTTACCACGGAGCAGGGCGGGCTGTGCTGACGCGCGGTTTGTACTTTTATAAGCGATCTCGCGGCGTGCGCTGCAATTAGAGACGACGCAGCGGACAGTGACGCATGGTGGACCCATGCAGCCATTGCTAAAGCTACGCCGTGGGGCTGGAATGCGTCGCAGCGGCCTGCAGCGCAGACGCTATACAGCTTGCGCGCACGCCACCAGACATTAAAGACAAACAGCCCAACAGCGCGCCGCGCACAACACCCGCTGAATTACGCGTCGTTTCGGCGGTGCAGTTGTGCGAGCGGCCAGGATGGAGCGCTGTCCACAGCCTCGGCTGCGATACTCACTTCTGAGACCAGCCCTTCCATTTCACCAGATATTCCCAGCGACCCTGTAAAACACATCCAGAATAGATTCAGGTTCATCTGAGGGTTGCCCGTCGGCGCGTCGCAAATATCTGTTGCGTAATACGCGTGGAGAGAAGAAGAAACGTGTCGAATACCCGTCTGATTCGCCGTTTAATGATGGACTCGGCTGCGAAGACGCTCTCACCGACAGCCGAGAGCTCCATGTTCGGCCATGCGCCTCGTTTATTTCTGGCTCTTTTAATATTTTTGCCTTCCCCGCGTCCTCTTCTGGTTGTTTAATTCCGCACATCCCATAATGCGTGATCTGAAGAGGACGTCATCACGTATTTTTCTGTTGCCAGGCACCGCAGTAAGAGGGGGTGGGGGGGCGGATCGCGCCGGAGCACATTGGCCCAGTTGTTGCTACGTGCTCCGGGTCTCTGAGTGGAGGGGAGGAGTTCCGCTGCTCTGGCTGCCTCAGAGGAACGTCTGGCACCCTGAGCGGACCCCACGCACTCCCGAGGTCCCCGAAATGTCCGTGGCAAATATAAAATATGATTTTACAAACGTTTACAATAGATAAAATGTACATTTAAGTCGACCAGAGAGCTGTACGACCGGATTAATGAACGGTGACACCTTTACGCACAGTTCCCTTGTACGTGCACCTGCAGGTTCAGGTGTAAGTCTAAATAATGACATTCAACTAAATGCAAAATAATTAAACGATTCAGCTGTAAAGTAAAATCCACACAATTAGGAAACTTTGCATCTAAACTGAAACGTGTAAAATGGAGCCATGGCTAAAAAAAAGAGGGAGTCTGTGCCAACATTGAATTTTATATGAGGTTTAAAAGTTCATGGCTGGTGATTACTTTAATTAATTGGATTCAGAAAAGATGTGGTGACAGAGATAAATGTGGAATTAAGATGTATAATATCCCATGAATAATTTGACTTTTGCGTTTTAACATTTCATAGGCATGCGCCAGAAAACTTGAAATGTGTATATATATTTGTGTTTTGTTTCAGTGCAGGTTCTCTCTAACAGTAAAGGAAATCGATGTATTTAAAAACTCTTCATTATCGATGACAACTGTTGGCCCTTCATGGAATTTTTTTGGAAGTTGCACACATTTTAATTTGAAATTCAAGAAACACCTTTATTTGGTTTGCTTGACTTCACCCACAGGAAAAAAACGAATGCACGTCCAATGAGTGAAGTTTTGAGTAATGTAGAAGACATTTTTAAACCTCCTAATCTGTCTCTAGTCTGGGCATAAAAAAGAAAAAAGAGATCCAAAGAAGGTTTGTGAATCTACAGACGGTGAAGCTTTTAAATTCAGATTTTCTTTTTTATTTATGCTTAAAATAAGAACGCAGAAAAGTACTGAATACATTTATTATTATATTATTATTTGCGCGCGCTGGTGATGACGGAATATTAATCACACAAATTAATAATAAACGGAAAAAAGGGAACGAGGCGCGGAGCTGCAACTTCTGGAGGCCTTTGGTGGAATCATTAGCGCTTCATTTTAAATAATGAATAATTATTATTAATTATGATGATTTGAGCAGGACAAACGTCCTTTTACTTTGCAGTCTTCCTGCCTGTCAAAGGCTCTGGAGCATCGACATCGTTCAAACATTCACTTATAGACGTTTGCAAAATAATGAAATCATTATTATTACAGATGCGCGGTGAACGTCGGGCGTTGGCGCAAAACGGGAAACACGTTGCGTCACAATTTCATACATTATTTTTCTTTTTCTCTTTCTTTTCTCCACTTTGTCTACTTAAACCGATCACTAAAAGAGATTCGACCTGCTCAGGCCCGCAGGAATTTAATGACTGAACGTCACGGCCAGAACGCATCTTGATGCTGAGGAGACTGAAGCGTCTGCGGGCCGCAAAGTCCCGTTGATCTCCAAATCATTTGACGACTGTCGTGACTTTAGAGGGACTTATATCTTCCGCAGCTAATTGGAGACATTCATCAGTTATTTGAGACAGATAGAGCAACAATTTGTGATCTTATACGCATTTCTCTTCGCGTCTTTGCATTCAGCAGTAAAAGCCGTCAGATCCTGTCTTGATTCTTACATTAAATGTCGCACAGAGAGTAAATTTCAAGGATTTTAAGTGAATTATGTTTTTAACAGATGAAGCATCTTTATGCCCGTGCGCTACAGATGCGCGAATGGAACCCGCAGCGCGCGCGGAGCGTCGTTCTGATCTGCCCAAAGGCGCAGCAGCCGCTCTTGTTAACAGAATTATTTGCAGCTATATCGGTTTAAATTTTCCCCGCTGTGGGGGGGGGGGAGACAAAGGCGGGCGCGCCCGCGGACAAAAGATGCGTTGTGGCTGCAGTCGAAATATGAACCACCATTTTGATAGCCAAAGCCGACGCAGACCGACATTTCCTGCCGGTGGTGGAATGGCTTTTCAGCTCGCACGGTTTGTGTTCAAAGAGAAAGACGCCTGCCTGGTTGCGGCGTTGGGAGGAGGCACACAAGCCCATGCGCTGCGATTCTCTCCATATTTGGCACTGAGTCGATGAGAAGTGAGTCTGCAGGAGCCGCAATGGCGACAGCCGCGCATGAATAAACAGTGCTGGCTCTGTGAGGACATTATCGGCTCTCAACATGCTGCACGCAGCTCGCTGCTCGCCGTCCTGCTTACGGGACGACATTTTCCGCTGAATGTAGTAGCTGAGATGGAAATAAAAGAAAAACCTCAAGCGATAAAACGCGCGGCTTTGACCCGCACGCTGCTCCGGAGTCTATTTCAGCGCGTGCGTCGACGCCGCAGCACCAGCTCGCATTTCTGCGTCTTGCTATTTTTGGGGTTTAAGGTGAACATTATTGATGTTTGCCAGCTCAGAGAGCATAAAGGTAATATTTAGAATATTTATGTGGAATAGCGTGACATCACAATCAATTGAAGCATTTTTAATTGAATTCTAACTCATTGGGATCTTTAGATTTTCGGAGCCGCAGCAGGCCTCCGCCGGGTCACGCACGCCACACGCATGCGGACTTGGGACCCCGCTGACTCGATCCTGCCTTTGGCTGATCCTGCGTGTGTGAAGATGAAACCGAGAACGAGCGGGGCCGCTGGCGGCTGCGACGATAAAGGGGGGGGGGGATGTGAAACATCACACTTGCTCTATAAATATGACTCCCTCCCTCCACCAGCTCCACGACGTTTCAGTTTCCTTCTGGTGCACGACTGACTCAAATAGTTGGTGCAACGCCATGAAAGGCCTGCAGAGATGCAGCGTTCATTATACAGTATCCTGAATATGGGCAGAGAAAGAAGGGCGCGACGTGCGTGTATTTATTCATCTGCTCGAGAGGAGCCAAGTCCGTTTCGCAAGTGAGACTATTTTGTTGCTGCATGCTTATCAGAATTGAGCATCACCAAACATCGATGATAATGTATTTGTGCAGCTTAAAGCACATCCACCAGATCCCAGAGAGACAGATTTTAGGTCTGAAAATGAGTCATTGAGGGATTTCCTGTGAAACCTGCACCTGGTGTGTGCATGGTCTGTGTGTCACTTGCCTTCAGGAACATCCTGCATGTAAGACTCAAAGAGCTGAAAATACTTTTCCTTGGTGTTTGTTGTATTTCTTCAATGGAAAACAAGGGCAGACAATTTAAAAAAGGTTAAAGGCAACAAAACTGCAGGAGAAAGTGTTTGTGATTGAAGAAACTGGGGGGGGGGGGCTTATAGGAATCCTGAGCTTCACCTAAGTTCACCTGATCGCCTGTCAATCAAGAAGTCATTCTTCCTCGTCTGCTTGATTTTTGACTCTTAAATGCCTCTTTGTTTCCGTCAGCATTCTTATAACTCCCATATCTCAACTGAAGGAAGCACCAACCATACTTACACAAACACGCACATTCCCCGGCCTCACTTGAAACATTCAGTCTTTCTGCCAGCTTGAGAGTCCATCATGGGGCACAAGTTGTGCTGCATTTTTAGATTAGGCGTTTAAATGGCGTGGTAAATACCTGAAGACTGAAGGAGCACTCGTCTTTCATTGTCAGGAGAAGGGAGACCTGCTGTGTCAAAGTGACACGTTGCTTTTAAAACTAGTTACCTGATGTTCTTGACATCGCATTCCTTTAAATGGCAAATAATTGGCATCCTTCCATTTCACATTGTCCCACAGACTGGACAGATTATTGGACAAATATTGCACGATTCCTTCATGGTGGATTCTGAGAAGTACGCAATGATCTACCCAGCCCTCCTCCAGTTATGCTGCGTTTTCATTCCCCCTTGACTCATAAGACTTCAACAGAAAGATATAATCCACCGTTAAAGTTTTAATAAAACCAGCGCGCAATACTGAGGGCCTTTTGTGCAGGATCGTTTGTGCTTATGCAACATGATCTGTTGTTCTATTCATGGTTCATGACCCAAGTTAGTGTTTAACGCTCCATTCTTTCACTGTATGTTCCAAAAGGCTTCAAAACAACTAACTGAAGGACATGAGCAACGGTGCGGAAATATTTCACTGCTATGTAAGAAAAATCTTCAATAATGCGACCATGAAGACATGAAAAGTATGGTCGACGCCTCGTCGTAAAACATCCACATATCAACGCAACAAGTCAGAGGTCTCTTTCTTTATTGTGAAACATGCCATCCAATGCGTTGTGCCAACAGCATTAAGCCAACCAGCCCACGGCTGAACGTACTTTATAACAATCCTTTTGAGTCTGAACCGTATGCAAGAAAAGAAATGAACCAAAAAAAAAGCAAACTATTAACAAAGAGGAGCAAACAAACTCAAAATAGCTTTCAAAAAGGGAAACTCGTCCACAGCTTCTGATTAAAAAAAAAACATATTTTCATGTTTTTGATCAACTTAAACATCAATAAATATGCACTCTTCATTTTATTATTATTATTATTATTACTATAGCATATTAGCATTGTCACTGGTTTTGCATTAAATGTGCACGGAAGGCAATTTAGACTCAAATGTATAGGTTACATCCAACAGTTTTGACGTATGGATTTTCAGCAGCATAATCCAAACAGAAAGTATAAAGAACGGTTTATGCAAAGCCAGCGTCACGACGAGCCGGGAGGCTTTGTCTAAAGAAGATACACATAATGAGCTTCCATGGCAAAATGAGATGACTGTCACTAATCATTAGACAGTATAGGAGACTCCTAATGAGACCATCAAATCCAGCAGTATATGTGAGGTCAACAGTAAGGTAATAAATCACAGCCTAATTATGGTACAAATCAATACGCTGTCTTAACGGAAAGTCACATGTTCGACGGATGACACCGGTTTTCAATAGTATATTTTTAGCATTTGAGAAACGTGCCACATACTGTAGCATAAATGTTTGCTGAGAGTTAAATGTGCAATATACAGTAGATTTCGTGTTGCAATGGCATGTTGACTGGCGACCTTGATAAATCTCAGTCAAGACAAGACCCTGACAGAAGGACATCTCAAAGGTTGCTGACATGGCCAAATTCACCCCAGTTTTCTCTGCGTTTAGAATATATTCAGACACACCTGTACAAAAATAAGACAATTCATTCTGAGGATAACAATCAGCGAGCACAGATTTAAAGTTCTGCACTGGTATAATGACACAACCAACCTATGAAAATGTGATTAAGTGCTTTCATTTTCGATCTTCGATCAACGTATATACGCAACAAATTCCTCTCTACCTTCTATCCGGAGCGAAATAAGTGATATTATTCATACAAAATATGTAGAAACCTTCATACATCCCAGGTTATAAGTTTGGTACAGTTACGAAACAACAAGTAACCCAACAAGCTCCTTAATTCAAATCAACTGTTGTTTTTTTTTTCTCCTTTTTTTAAGTGGAATACATCCACCTTAATGCATTCACTCAAATCATCGAGGGCACTTTCTTGGCTACAACGTCGTAGAGGAGTTACGGTATAAAATGTTATAGGAAACATATTAAATTTGAATGATAAATTATAAATTTCCACATATACAAAATTCTAATGATATTTACATATAGACATATTAGCAAGATTGTCCAATTGGTCACCGTCAGCTCCATTACGCGCCAGCTTAAAAAGAAACGTACTCTTTGAAGGTGACAGTGAGACTGTTTGTTGTGATGTCGGTGATTAGGATATTTCCCATAAAAGGGGAGATTTTCTTTACACTTTTAGATTTCTCTGTGGATTTCGGTGAGTCTTCTACTACAGCTGGGGTGTTTTCGTCCGCCGGCTCCGGCTGTACTTCCGGCTCTACCTGTTTCTTCGTCTTTGGGCAGCTGAGATCCATCGGCTCCTCTTGGCTGCCAGAGTCCATGAACTCATAGGTGCCGGTACTGCTGTGGCGTTGGCCACTAAAGTGGAGGTCCATGGGTTTGTCCTGAGGTGGCGTGGCCACGGTGCTGGTGACGCCGAAGCTTCGTGAAGCCAGGAATGCTTTAGAGAGGCCCCTGTCCTCTGCAGAGTCCAACAGCTTTCGCTTGCGCTCATTGGGAAAAGAAGGGATCCTGATCTGCTCGATGGTCGTAGGGGTCGGGATGTTGGTGTCGGCAGCCCATGAGGTCATGGGCGAGCTGGCGGTTAGCTGGAGGGGTAGATCGTCTGGTAAATCAGCCTGACCACAAGCCACTTCCGTGTTATATTCCTCTGCTGTGCTCGGCGATGGTTTGGAGAAATGCCGGTCCTTTGGAGAACACTTTATGGGATGTTCGGCAGCAGGGACGGGGCTGCCATTGCAGATCTCTTTGGGGATCCCGTTCTCTGAGTACTCCAACAGTTTGGTTTTGTGTGCTGGATTGTTCTCTGTTGGTTTGGGGCTCTGGGGCTTCTCTTTGCTAGAACATTCCCCATGCTTACCCTTTGCTCCGTGAACCTTGTTGCCGTCCATGTATTTGCTCATCACAATAACAATACGTCCATTCTTGTTCTTGTTCTTGATTATCTTCATTTTGCTACTGATAGAGCTGGGCAGGGTTGCATCCTTAGGATTGGGTTTAAGGGCGTGTTCACTTTCACCATCTTTAACAACGGGTTTCCTCGCTTCCACTGCCAATTCCTTGACTTTGCTCAAGCAGCCTGTATCTTTGTCACGAACCCACTTCTGCTGCAGCGCCAGCGGTAAGTTCCAGCCAGGGTTTGCCGGTTTACTGGCCGGTTCCTGAACTTTGACCACCTCTTTGAGCCTTGAAGCCGGAGCATCATACCTATTGAGGTCAGGCTCATAGTGGTGGTGCTTCTTGCTGTTGAGCTGGTAGATGAACTTCTTCTTGCCATTATGTTGCTGGTCTGCAGGCACCTCCTGGCTGCTGGGCTGGTACTGATGGTGCTTCTTGCTGTTCAGCTGGTACTGTTGAGGTTGGGGCCGCTGGAACTGGGTAGCATCTGTCCTGATGCTACCTTCAGCGTCTTGAGGCAGTTCTTCAAAACCTGCAGGAACACTGGATCTTCTGGCAAATGAGGGTACCTTGAAGAAAGAGATAAAACATCACATTTTAAAATCTTTAGAGCATCTGGACAATATAGCATGGACAATTTAGACGTTAAACTAGATTGGCTGTCTTTTAGCTCTTAAACTATAGGCCTAAAAAACAGGTGAAATTGCCTTCCATAGAGTCAGACAAGGGAATGAATAATAAATGAACAGTGACCTCCTATGACATCAAGCTAATTTTTTCAGGTGGGACAAATCTTCAGAGCCCCAGGATTCTTTCTGCAACTGTTTTCAGGATGAGCGTGACAACTAAACTGACTTCTTAGAATTAAATGAACACCACAACTATCACTACTTGAAACATATAATCCATTAAGTGCATAGTTTATGACGTCCTTATTCCCTCCCCCCCCTGACCAGGCTGACTTCCCCCCCCCCCACCCCAGGCTGTCAAGGGGCACTGCAGCGAAACGCTCAGGACGCTTTGGGTGTGACCCGAGGTCAGACAAACGCCACCAGACATGTCACGCTTTATCCGTGATCGCTGGCCACGTGTGACCAGCGCCACGGCTCTCAAGGACTGACATCACATAGCAATCAGCTCAGAGTCTCTGAAAATATATCATTGCGTTTGGCTCAGAACATTACCCGGTGAAGAGCTGAAGAATTTCAACCCCACAAAAAGACTAAAACAAAACAAATAGCGCGTCGCGTTTGTCGTTGTATTTGCAAATGCATGCCAAGAGAGGAATGAAGACAGCAAACCTCAAGGCCTCTCCAGGGAGATTCACACAAAGGCTCGACAAAAGCCAACAGAAGCTACCATTTGATGATTCATTGACGATGAAGGCGATGATTACCTGCAGTAAGAGATGTTTTGGTTTTGGGCCCCGTTTGCGATATCCCATCATCTGCTCCTGCCTCTCTCTGTGAAAAGAGACAATCATTTATAGTTTCTTGACACATTACCTTCAAAATTAATCTGTTTTACAGTCTTCACCATTAAAAAAAACTAATTATGTCACATGTAATATTAAAGGTTGGTTTTCTTCACCCTTTTTAAAGGTAAAAAGTGGAATCCTGATTTAAAGGAATGATGAATGCCCCACGTGACTTTCTGCAAAGCATTATGGTCTCTATTTGCATAGCTCTCCATGGTAATCGCCCCATTCTACATTCTCATTATCCTGGAGAAATTCAATTAGGGCTACTACAGGGACAATCTCTCCCAGTCTTTCAAACGTAGTCCCTCCTTCAGCACTTCCTTCTTAGGCTTACATTCAGCCTCTAATTAAGGTCAGGAGGTAGGGATGATAAAGGGCTGGAAAAATGACATTGTGGAGCAGCTCCATGCACATCCATGCTGACGTCTGAAAGACGCAAATGAGAAAAGGCTTGCGACACAATCAAAATATCAGATGAATGACAAACACCTCTTGATACACATTTGTTGGGGGAGGAGAGAGAGAGTCATTTGTGTTTTTATAGTTGTAGTGACTAGACTAAGCAGGCAGCTGCCTATGAAATATTGCTCCCTCATATAAACCTTGACTCATCATTGCCTCATAAATAACCAGCAGTGGATGAAGGCCAGCTGTGCTCAGGCTTCGCCGTGCCTGTTGTTGACTACAGATGTTCAAACGGTCAGAGCTGCCAGAAAATTGCCAAAATAAACTGTCTTCATTTTAATGCTTTAATATGTGCAATTCCAAGCATCATCCAACAGGGGGGGGGGGGGTGACCCCTATTCACCGAAGATTTGGCAATTACAGCCTCCCCTGTCGGTCCCCATCCCCCATCCTCTGGGAGCGGAGAGGAATCCACACACACACATAGACACACAGCGCAGAGGCAGCACTCCATGACCATCAGCGCACACACACACACACACACACACACACACACACACACACACGCACACACACACACACACACACAGGGGCGAGAGCGGTACACTGGAAATGCTGGAGAGCACTGCATGTCAATTAGCCTTTTCAGAAATGTGAATTCCTTTCCCCAGCCATCCCGTCTTTACCCGGTCCCAAGAGTGAGAGAGTGAGAGAGAGACTACATCTCCCATAGGTCCCATGGGTCCAGGCTGTCCACACCGCCACAGGCTTACAAGGACAGCTGTATTCATCGACGCCCCAAACCATATGAGATTGAGCTTTATGCATTTCCCATTACAGTACAGGCCTCTTTGAAACCGCTCGTAAACCCAAAGATCAAAGCTGATCCGTATTCTGCCGCCACAACATTAAGGTGGTAAACAAATGTTGGGTATCCTGATTCGTGTTGTTCAAAGGCCTTTCTGTGCTGTACCTGCTGCTGGGAGAGGTCACCCATCAGGCAGCAGCCCCCCCCACGGAACCTCATCAAATCGCTGTATTTGGAATATGACGAGCGACACATCATTTGCAGCTGGAGGTTACATGTTCGTGTTTATCTTATGTTCATCATGAACCTCCTGGAAATCACATGGAAGCTCCTCCACGTCTCCTTATCAAAAATCGGCTCCGGTTGACCTTTGATGCAACATTGCGTAACTATAATTATAATTATTTGCTGCATCAAATAACGGCGCATCGTCCCATTGGGGCAATTTATGGATTCGACCCTGCTTTCAGAAGACAATCCTTAGCAGAGGGGGGGTGGGGACGTATCGGCGGAATGCCCCTCCTCCCATGCCCATATATAGTCATAGCTGAACTGGAGGCAAGCGCGGCCTCGTCCGAAGTCCGCGTCTCTCACCTGTGTTGAAACGCGACCAGGAGACGCGGGTCGAGGATGTTCTCCTCCGGCTCCCATGTGTTGTACCTGCAGAGAGAGAGGACCAATCAGCTGTCAGAGCGCATTTCCGCATCTGATAGCAGGCAGCCGGCCGCAGCATCTGCCCTTTACGCACACGTTCCTACATCTCCACCATATAGTGGGTTAGTGTCACGAGCAGAGGAGGCCAGGCCTCCGAGTTTAATGTCAAAGCACGTGATGCTGCATCTCCATCAGTAACGAGCAAAGCAAATGCCAGAGGACAAATGCAAGAGCAAAACGAATAAATATGATCTGCCTGCTCTCCAGCTCGAACACGCAGTCCGCCATTTTAGCACCACTGTCTCGTAAATTCGCTGGCAGAGCAGAAATAATTAAAACTGGATTACATGGCGGTGCAACCCCCCTCCCCCCGCCCCCCCTTCCCTCGCATACATTAGTGAAGGCATCCGTGGATACATGCGAAGCACATACCGACCGCGCTCTCCCGCATCACGCACGCCCTTGGGTTGATGACAATTTGAAGTAACAACACTATTTTTACGCACACACAAAAAGAAAACGCTGCAGCCGCCGCTGCGCTATAGGAGGTTGGAAACGTCGCCGTGCGACTTACTTGGGCGACCATCCTCTCCACTTGACCAGGTACTCGATCTTGCTCTGTGATGGCGGAGAAGGAGGAAAAAGAAAATGTTGGATCACGCCAATATTCCAACGTCCTTATCGCTATTTAATGTTTTTTTTTTGCAAACACGTTCGCTCTCTACCTTGCGGATGCGCTTCTTTTCGATGCCCTCCACCGCAAAGACGTGCTCTCCGGCGGCAGGGAGCTCCATTCTCACCAGAATCCGATCGCAGGGGACGGAGAGTCGGTGAAATGCAGGCGACGCGCCGTCGATGGGCTTTCCGCTCGTTGCGCGCTCCGGTTGTATCCAACCCCGACTGTATTCCCTCCACCTCTCTCCTCCTCCGTTCCCTCGCTCCTCTCTCCCTCCTTTGCGCACTCCTCCTGACTGTGAGTATACAGATATTCACGGTCGTGCCGCCGCCAGCAGCTCATTTCGTGCAATAGCTTTCGGCTCGGCGCATGACGTCAGGAGGGAGGGGGGGGGGGGGGGGGGGACCTTGCGCAGAGGTTGGGGTTTATCCCGTGGTTACTGGACTGTAGGAGGGATGTCTGGAAATTCAAATCAGCCACTACGTTACTGTCACGGCGCGCATGCATGAAATCCTCTCGTGCCGACGCGGGAGCGCCTCCTCCGTCAGTTGACGCCACTTAGTCATAGTCTGAGTGAGTCTTTCAAATAAATAACATCTCTGGGTGGTAATTAATATTAGAGGCATTCGGAATAATGGCTTTATCGTTTTAAATCTGCACCCAACGAAATGAGCCCTAAATTTAAACCTGCCCCCCCCCCACGTCGGTGGAAACAGTTTTATTAGGGGACTTTGCACCGACAACTGTCGCCTTTCTGAGTTCGACAGTGACAAAACAATGTCACCAAAGGTTGCTCGTTACCTGCAAACTCTTTCGTTTTTTCTCGGCGCAGCAAGAGCAGAAGAAGCGCGTAACACTTGGATTTGCCAACTGCGTGCAAATATAGGTCACCGACTCTCTGATCGTCAAACCAATGCCATGTCCTCTGGGCTCAACTGCCATAAATTTGACAAACACCATGAGCGTTGCGGCGCAGCTTTCAGCCAACCTGCCGCAATGTCCTAAAGGTGAACTCCACTGTGGGAGGGTTCACCCCCCCCTAAATCAGCATCATAATCCGCCACTGGTTGTAAATATAGTTTTCTTATTTGTATCTCGACAATTTAAATCCAAAAACATCAATAACGTCACCAACGATTACGCACCTGGGCTGTAAATGTCATGTATTTCAGTCACGTGGATTTATGGGGGACTAAATTGAAAATATGGGGGAAATGCGCGCCATGGGCATCAGGCACTGTGATCCCTGCGCACGATTGAAATGAAACCCCAAAATATGATCATGTCAAATGAGATTTTTAGGAGGCGAAAGCCGACGTTTTCTGAGCACTAAAAATAATTCAGCAACAGAAGGGTTAAAATGGAACCTTGAAGCGGAGCGCAGCGGCCAGCCTATTAAACGCAGGCACGCTATATCTCTGCCCTGCCATATAAGGCAATAGACAGAAAACGCCGAAATGCAACATTTTACACTCCTTCATTTCCGACTTTTGGTCTGAAAAAGGGAGCAGGATGGTGTTGGGACTCTGTCTGGCCGAATATGTTCCATTAATACGCCGAATATTCGCCATATTCTTGTTATTTTCCTTTGCCCTTCAGCTGCGGCCACGGAGCGCATACGCCCTGCTTCCCTAGCAACAGCATGAAAGGAGGGAGAGAGAGAGAGAGAGAGAGAGAGAGAGGGAGAGAGAGAGAGAATTTAAGTTAATGACAAACAAACGAGCTCTTGATAAAATGGCACCAATGACAGCTCAGGCGTTCCTCGATGTTCTGGAGCGCATTCAGATTCGGAACAGGTTCCGAGTGTCTTCGGAGCAGAATTCGCTGTCAGCGCTGTTTACTCAGCACGTTCCCAAAAATACCGACTGCGTTTTGGTATTTGCACCGACAAGAACGGTTTCCGCAGTCCGCGTCAGGACGGAGATCATTACTCGGAAAATGATCCACAGTCGGATAATTGCATCCATATAATTATGATAAACCTGAATCCATTTGGAAATAGCCTTATTCCCCAAAAAATACTAACAACAGAGGACCAAAGGTTTGCAGTAAGTCGGTTATAGTATGGAAAATACGCAGTGGGAAGTTTATTTGTATATTTGGAGTCATCGGGAGAAGGTTGGAGGAATAAAAGAAGCTTTTGCTCGTTGTCTAAAATGATTTGACATCTGTGTGAGATTCTGACACCCCTGCGTCTCTAAATACGCATTCACGCACACGCATCAAATAATTTGAACGTTAATAATTTCATCCCTTTAAAGTCCTTTTTTTACTGACTACTCACATCCATGCGCATTTCGCTGAATCGAGGTTCGATTTCAAACTGAACGAAATTAAAATATTACAAAAACGAGGCGGAAAGGCGCTGATAGATAAAAAAAATCATTCAAACTGTTGACAAGCTGTTTAGTTTCTTGTGTTTTATTCCCCTTTTTTGCGTGTATTGGCTTTTCGAAAGCGCTTCTAAACGAAGCACACAGTTGTGCGTGTTCGTGTTTTTAATCGCTCATAACGTCCGCTGTCTTCACTTTTCTGGAGTCTTTGGTTTTTAGATGCGTTTTGAGTTCCTCTGCAGAAACATGTCGACATTTATTTTGTCCTTGCTGCAGCCCGTCAAGGTCAGATGAGCTGTTATCAGAAGCATGGGGATAAAGTCAGGGTCAGTCCGTCCGCCTTTATCTGGTGCTGGAGGGACTCTCCTAATAAAGCAATCTTAATAAACAACCTATGACGTCATTTTAAGTCAACATCAAGGCTGTTCTCGTGCCTCCATTGCGTTCTGTAATTAACACACTGGAAATTAAAAACCTTTGAAGGCAGGGCAAACGCCTTTATCTGCGAGTTCAACAGAGTTTAGGTGCTAATAATGATTTCTACACATGAAGACGTTAAAATATGTCCCTGGTCTCTGGTCTCAGCGGGACAGCGCGATGAGATCAGCCTCGTCTCCTTTTTTATTGCAGCACAAATTTGTTTCTTCACCCTCCTTCTTTTCCGTTCTTCACTCTCTAGAACTTTACGCACAGAGCCGGCTCACATTTGAGAGGCGATCCTCAAAAATGATGGCCGAAGGTATACAGTATCGCGCGTTAGGAGGCCTCCACGCCACTCCGTGCCACCCGCCATGCACCCCCGGTGCCAGGAGCGCCAGCTGGGGGGGGGGGGGATTGAGAGACATTTAAGGAGGGGGGGGGGGGGGGGCTTGGGAAAATGTGACGAAGAGAATGCGAGTAAGACGGAAAAAAGGTGTGATGGTAAAAAAAAGAAAAAAAGAAGGGAGAATGACAAAATGGAGAGAAAGGAGATCGTCCGGCTTCATTCCTCCACACTGAGGAGGAGGGCAAGGTGGCAGGGAGGAGGAGAAGGAGGAGGGGGGGGGGGCATTACAAAAATGTTAAGAGGGCCCTACAGACATTCTCATGGCGCTCAGCGGGAGGTCATTGCGCACCGCTATCAAACAAGCTGGTGCAGGGAGGAGCCGAGGATGAACGGGAGGAATATACAGTATAATATACAGTATAATAATATATATACCGTAAATATGACGTGGTTTATGTCCTATCGGTTACTGGCCGCTCCCGGTGCCTGCGTCAGGAGACAACGCAGACATCTCCCGCTCCCTTTGTCTTCCGCTGACAAATGTTTGATTATGATAATTATAACAAATGGACGCTATTAGGAAACCGTGTGTGTGTGTCAGCGGAAATCCCTCCTCCATTGTCATTGTCACGACCATTGTTGCACCGAGGCGACAGGTCTGCAGAGAGAGGGGCGCTCCTCTGCCAGGGTGGGCTCCCCCCCCCCCCCCCTCCCACGCTCTGCCGTCGTGTGGGGTTCACCCCCCGACACCACCTCCACCTCGCTATTCCCCGTGGATCCTCCTCCTCTCCAGGAGCAGGAGGAAAGAGGATGAAGTGCGTGTGAGTGGGTGGGTGGGGGCTGAGGCCAAGGGAGGGGGTGCTGCTGTGGAATTCTGCTACAATGCGCGATGAATGCGTGACTTGTCGATAACATTAAAGCATTGAGCTGCTGCGCGATGGGCGTGCATGTTTGGGTGCAGCCACGCATTCCTGTTCTCGCCATCGGTGATGAGTGTTGCGCAGGAAGCCAGTGGGGGTGCGCAAGATGCTCAGTAACGAGGGGTAAACGTTCCCCCTGCGTGGCGTGGTTTCAGCGGGGCCTAGCAGCGTGCCCGTGACCCTGTTTATTCTAATGCCATGTTAATAACGAGTGACGCAGGCCCTTATGCTGAGAGCCCCCCCCCCCCCCCCCCCCCCCGCCCCTCTCTTTCCCCATCTCCAGGGAGCGTCTTATTTGCCTGTTTTTAATTGCGTTTTAATTTACATGTAAGCCCAGAAGCGCCGTGATGAGGAGGTTTTATTCTCTCCCATCTCCATCTCCCCTCTTTTCCTCACAGCAGATGAGAGCAGGATATTTTAGGCCTCAAGAAGTGGAAATTAGAAATGGAAGAAGCACTCGGGGAGCGCAGACCTCCGCCAAGCACCTCAGTCTCCCTATAGTGTGATTTACACCAAAAATAATGGCGCTACTTTAATTTTATCTATATTTTAAGATTCCTTAACCATGAAAATAAACATTTAACAATTGGATTCACACTAATATCATTATTAGTTTAGAAGTTATTCACAGAAAGCACACTTTCAGATTCTTCTGGATCTATAGATCCGTAGATTTTGAAGCTACAACAAATCCGTTTGTCCTCTTCTAATTCCACAGTGTCTTGGTGAAGGCCAGCAAAAACAGAACCTCCTCTGTGGAGGTAAGAAGAGAGATATGATTGAAAGTGTCCAAAAACAAATGTGTGTCTTCTGGATCATCACAAAAATTGAATCATCTGTTCCTTTTAACGTTTCCAACATTTCCTGAACATTTGATCAAAATCCGTCTGTAAGTTTTCGAGTTATGTTGCTAAAAGATGGACAGATAAACATAACCTCCTAGGCGGAGGTAAACATAGAAACAGCCTTCTAGGGTCAACAGCGGTTCAGCCAATCAAGCGTCCAGGGCAGAGGGAAACTTTGAGATGGAGGTGGTGAAGCGGGTAAAGCAGGCTGGCGGTTCAGACTAGATGGAGCAGCCATCTCTCCATCAAAATGTAATGAGAGGACGAATGGACAGTGAGCTAGCAGATAGACAAGCGCGTCTATCTATATGGAAATTCATTCACGTGGGCCATTCGCCCCAGCCCCGCTTCTTATTTTATAATAATTCACTTAGCGGTTCTGATTGGTTGTGTGGGAGAGCCAAGAGGAGCTTCAAAGGAGGCTCTGGGAGATACCGTGAGCTTCCGAGCAAAAGAAAAAAGCACGACAGGGATTTAAGATTTGTATTAAATTTAGGGAGATCACTGAGCTGCCATTTCTTGCAAAATGGCAACAGTCTCTCAAAAAACCTCCGTCCACAGCACAATATGAAGCGAGACGCCGCAGCTCAATGCTATCAGCGGTTCTCTCGCTCGTCTTCTTTATTCCTCCTTTGTCAATTTTTGCCTTCAAGGCTCCGCATTGGAAAATCAGCTTTGCCGTCTCACTGACCCGTCTGCGCCTCCATTTCACAGAGAAACCATCCTGAACTTTTCAGACAATAAGCCATAACACACACGGTGGTCCAATCACCTCTCACCCCCACACCGTCAGGTCTCATGCTGGCAGCGTGCGCATCCGTCATCACCCTGCCACGTGTAGCAGGGTGACACGCTACATGCGGGAACTCGCTGCGTGCTACAGGTAGTGCAGCTCGCCACATCAGAATAAAACGGGCCTCTTCCTGAATGCAGCAGCACAGACGGCCCTTTGTCTGCTGAGCTGTAATGATGTACTGAGAATAACACAAACGCTTCAATAGGAGGATTCATTGTCCATATTGACTCCAAGACATTCCTATCTCACCCTGTCCACAGTCTTGATTAAAAATGCTCGATTATGTTTCGCCAAATCTAACATGATTCTTCATGAACACGATGCAAAACAAATTGCTAAGTTCCCCACTTAAAGATCCCATATTATATCATTTTTACACAAGTTAACGCAGTTCTCAGGCACTTATATGAAGTATCTGTGATAGTCTTTGGTCAAAATAGCAAACGGATGCTGCAGGACAGTGTCCGTCTTTTCTGTCTCAAACAACTCCGTCAGAAAACCGGTGAGGTGAATTTTTTAGTACACACTGAAACATTTTTGGCAATTTTTAGCCAGAACATTACCACCAAAAATAATTTTTTTTGACCCTGTCCTTCTTCTTCTTCTTCTTCGACTCATGCACGAGCCACAGTTACAGTGTGGATGTGCGGAGCACAGACACGGGGAGAGTGTACGCATGTTAACTTGTGACGTCACAACGGGGAAGATTGACTGATTGATACTTGAATTTTATGTCACATCTACCTGCATTTTCTTATATTATTATGTTGTACTACGCACCGGACGGAGCAGTGCTCCTAATCTCTTTGTATATCCACTATGCAAAGACAATAAAGGCTTTCTATTCTATTCTACTCTATTTCCTCCAGACATGTTTCAATACTTGATTACATAGCTACGCAAACTACGCAGGATTGACTGGACGGTTTAATTGAGCAGTTTTTGGGTTGGCAATGACCCAAAAAACAGAAACATGGGAAAAGTGATTTATTTTTCACAATATGTCCCTTTTAAAGGCTTTTGGTTTTTTAGCAGGTTTATTGTAAAGGTGTAATCTTGTTCTAGAAAAACGGTCAGTTTGGAAAACGCCATTTTCTGGTGCCGTTACATTAGACCACTGATGCCTCTTTGAAATTGTTGGTAGAAGGTATAGTCCTCAATGATTCTAAAGTCTTCCAACGGTCAAGCATGAACATTATGGTTTGAATTTGCCAAATGATGCTCACCGACAGACATGAGCACACGCAGCTCTATCCCGGGAGCCTCTATATGAAGAATCCATTACAGCACAAAGCTGAGGGTCTGCAGAAACGCCTGATTCAGCGAAGCTTAAGATAATTCTCCAGCTTCGTCTTTGTCAGTCATAAGATACAAGGGGAGGATTTCTCCGCTTACACCGGGCGACCCATGTGTTCCAATTCGATATGGTTTTTTCCATGATATATCTCTCTTGTCCTCGTGTGACGGTTATTTAAGGGGAGAGCCATGGATTTTCTCCCTCCATTCAACATAATGGCAAATCAATAATGCAGACCGAACATGGAGAGCAGGCTTTTCTCGGGGCGGCCTAAAGGATGGGAGGCCAAATTGAACTGGAGTTCTGGCAAAAAATAAATAGATTGATTTTTAAACTGCATTAAAAAAATGAATGTTTAATCATTTTTACCATTTATGGAGTTGGATGCGTATAAAAAAAATATAAAAGAATTATGTCACAAAGGGAGAAGTGCTCTCTGGAATCAAGGAATGAATCTAATCCATCACTTTAGAATTAGACTTTTTGATTAATGTCCTAACGATAGTTTGAGTATAATTACAGCTCTGGATGTTGTTTCGCTGCATATTTACAGACCCCATTGTTTTGTATTTGTCAAGATTTAAAATCTAGAAACATGAGATTCATAATTTTGCTTCAAAATGTATTTTTAATCCTAGACTTGAACTGTCCATGCATCAAGTCTTGCTGCATGGACAGATTTTTCAGGTATTAAGCCATTTCTCCTCAAATTCACTATTTACTGTTTATTAGCTGCTCGCTTTTGCAGTGGAGAATGAGGACGAGTTCACCAATGTGCTTGCAACGCCCCTGTGCTCTGTGCACACACACACTTAAACTCACTTAAGCTTGTTTTCCTATTGCAGGACCTGTCAGCTAGCAGACATCTGACATCATGGTCTGAGCAAGGGGGAGGTTTTCCACTGCCTCTGTTGTGTGTGTGTGTGTGTGTGTGTGTGTGTGTGGGAGGAAAAAGGTTGTTATCATGACTTATGGATTGGACAGCAGTTTCCTACTGGGCAAAGAAGACAGGGACGGCTACACAGAGGAATGCAGTTAGTGGAAGGAAGAGGAAAATGACAGGAGGAAGAATTTAAGGGAAACGAGGAAATGAATCTCCCCCAACATGAAGCAAAGGAAAAAAGCAGAGGGAGGAAAAGAGGGAGATGTCAAAAGACGAGACACCCGGAGGTCCTCTGTTTGCACTTTCTACCCTGTCAGTCAACGCCTCCTCCATCGACTTTATCTCCGACACAGTTGGCAGTCCCTCGATGAATCACCGCGCTCTGTGAACCTGGCTTTGCTGGTGGCAGGAGCAGGAAGAGGAAGAGGATCAACATTAAATCCTGTTTAATTATTCCTACTACTCTCACGTCTAGCTTCGTAGTCGATCGCCTTTGGGCACGAAAGGGATGTGGATGCTGTGGGTGGGGAAATGAGGGAGGAACGCTTCCCATCAAGATAGGGTGACAGCTGAAGTAACAGTCTGTGACTGGTCAGCGATCGCAGTGTTCCCACACTAACAGAGGGAAGGTTGTCTTAATTGTGTCCTGAGTTGGAGATTCCACGTCGGGGTGAAGCTCTCGCCAAACTCGCTCGGTCGTGGGTGGGGCTCGTTTTTAAAGGGCCTCTTTTGTGTCCAGGCACCCTGAGAAGATCGGTGACTAACAAGTTGCCAGTGTCATCCAGTTCTCTCAAACCTGATGACCCGCTTTCTCATGTTTTCATTGATCTGTGGGAATGACCGGCACATCCAGGACTTCTGCATTGAAATGAAAATACAAATGTATTAGTCGAAGGGAATGCAGCTCCATAAACTCAACCGAGCTCAGTACAGAAATAAAGCATCCCTGCTTTCTGTTTGAATTATTCTAGCCATTCAAGTCAAGCTTTTCTCTATTCTCTTGCACATATTAAATTTGCATCCTCTTTAAATAATGGTACATTCATAACACAGGAAGTGCAGTTGAATGAATGGCTCCATTTAAGTAACTGGTAAACTACCAGATAGTAAAATGCATGCCGGTAACGATGCAATAAAACCAATGTTTTTCCTCTTTCACATGACCCCGGAGTTTAACTGCTTTTCTCCTGGATGTATTGATCGAGGTGACCACATGAATGATTGCATCAGCTGGGTTATTGACAGACACGTGGAGAAAGAGTGTGTAATTAAACCGTCCCTCGAGTCTGCTCCGGTCACCCTGATGACTATCAGCAATAAACACGGCTCGGAAGGAGAGAGGACGGAGATCAATGTTTGTGTCTCCGATTTCAAACAGGAAATCACGAGGGGGGTTTTTTTTCCACAGAAAAAGTCCATTCTGACATTTTTCATGTTATAACGTGAGCAGCATTTATAAATATTGTGAATTTAATATAAAATATTTCATTTATTGCATCAAATATGAAGACATTTTCATCAGACGAGCAAATCTCCTGTCATGTTTTCCTGTCACACATACGTCGGACCTTTTTCCCAGCGGGCTCGTGCGTGGCGACCTCTTCCATCATCCGCAGCCCAGAACGACTTTGATTCCCCTTTCATTGCCTCGTCCCATCCATCCACCGCGGGCTCTCCATTGTCTGAAGCATGCATTTAAATGACAGTGATACATGCAGCACATTGAAAAGACAAAAGGTCGCCAAGCCCCATTTTTTTCTGTCCGCATTAAAAAAACAACAACCGTGACAGTACCTCACACCACGGCTTGCCCTCGTGGCACTGCATTAAAAAAATCAAAAAAGATCACTGGAGTTGGGAATTTGTCTGCCCCCTCTTTAACAGCAGCATCCTGAGACTTAGCTGTGTGTGAGGAGCCCATTAAAATGCACTACAGAAAATGAGATTTGGGGAGCCCTGTGAAAAACCATGCATGTAATCATCTCTCTTTCCCTCTCAATTTATCTGCAAAGGATTTGGAGGAGGCTTTGGTTCCCCACCCTCCCTGCCCCTCAACCTCCCCCTGTACCACACATTAATATTCATAGACAAGATTCTCTCCTCGCTGTCTGTTGCTGCTTGCAGCCCCAAAGACTTGGCTTATTAGGAATATAAAATACGGACTCTGCGTCATGAGAGGCTGTAGTGAATTGCCTGTGTAGGGTGATAATGTGATAACAATACATGGTGCATATAATTTTATGAATCAACCAGGAGATCTCTGTATTTTTTTTTGCGAATCTTCAATTACATTTTATTTGGAAGAATGGACGTGTTTGTGGATTCGCTGCTTTGACTTTGACTGATGATTCCGAGCTATGCAAGTTTATTTATCTTCTGGGTTGGTCATGGTGAATCGAATGAAACAGTTCCACTTTGCCTCTCCTGCCTTTGTTTATGACAACACGTATAGAGAGAGACAAGCTGGCTCACGCCTAATTATGTGCTTGAGCTTGTTTGTATTGGAAACACATGCTCATATCCACGTTAATATCTTTCCTCTATTGTTCTTCATAGATCAGGTGGGACTGGATTCCAGATGCAAGCCTCGGCGCACTACCAAAACCGTCCACCTATTTCACAAGCACATTCGAATCCCAGTATTAAATTGGACTACAAAAAATATAGAACTTAAAAAGCAATTTAGGAGACAGATAGGAAGTGAAACAGTTTAGACAAGCCTGGGTCGGCACTAAGTATGTACTGTCCTGAATGTTTCTATGCACTGTGTGGCCTCCAGTTTGTAGAACGTACGTAACCCGTGTTGATGACACAATGTAAGTGGTCAAAATGATGGTCAAAGCTTCGGCAAACATTTGCCTGTACCCTGTTTGACCCTCCTCTCCAGAACATACTAGTAGAGTGCAGTCCCTCTCTCTCTCCTCTTTCTCATGTAAATTAGTCTTTAATCTCCGCTGCTCTAATAGACAACCATGGCAACAGAGGCAGGCCTAATGAGGCAGAGACGCAGGTTAAAATCTGCCTGCATTCTACCCATTCCCTCAATCAACAGTTTAAATGCACGCTCACACACTCACGCACGTGGACATGTTCACACATGTGCACACACACACACACACACACACACACACACACACACTTACATGGCAACTTTGCACATGCATGTGCCTTGCATAACAAACCCCCCAGACAGGAGAAATTAACGTTGACTGACACGAATGGAAAAACCCTTGTTGTTCCAAATATCACTGTTTGAACAAATACAGACAAAGAAAGCCCCCGAAGCTTAAAATTGTAGGTTTTGAATTAAGTGACAAAGGATGTGGTTCATGTTGAAAGATGAACGGAACATCAATACACCCGAACCAAGCAGGAAATTAATCATGAATGAGAAATGCATGCAATGAAAAGTCATGAAATAACAACGAAACTAATTTAAAAATACGAAGGGAAAAACATCCATTAATGTACATGTACTCCCCTTAGACTGTAGAAATGAAGCTCTCTCTCTCTCTCTCTCTCTCTCTCTCACACACACACACACAGCACTGGTAAAGCTTTGAGACAGTGTTAAAAGGCTCTTGCTCATTTCCATGTGAGTGGCGCTGATGCTCCAGCACTCTGATGACTGTAATTTATAGCCATATTAAATCCATTAGACCAACATGTGTTTTCAGAGCAGCTCAATCCACAGAGCGGCTCTTCGGGATGCTGTAATCCGAAATCTCAAACATGCTTTTAACAGGCAGAGAGTTAAGAATACTTGAGTCTGTGTGTGTGCGCGTGTGTGTGCATGTGTGTGTGAGAGACACAATGCTGCAATGGTACGTTACAATTATTTCATGAGGCGATTACTGGTGATCATAAACCAGTTTTACCGGCTGGCTACTTGCAAAATATTTTCTTTTTGGTTTCACACTATTCCTGACTCTCACGTAAATACAGAATCACCTGCAGCTCCAAATTCAGTTACGGCCACATGGAATTAAACAGGTAGCTACCGTGTGAATAGGGGAGAATGCTGAACACCTCGTGTATGAAAAAGCTCCCACGTTTAAATAATAGATCAGTTTGTTGTAAAAGCCTCTGTCAGCTGCGTAGCCCGTATAGAAAACACCACAGAAGAAGAAGGTGTGACTTCCTCCCACGAAACCTCCTCTTGTCTTACAGCCACACAGGGAGCCCAGGTAGAGACGCGGAGGCAACACCTTTCCCTGTAATTATTCTGTGTTCCCTGACATAGCGCTATCACATCACACAGGGCTCTGTTGCTACGCCCGGGCTAATTAGCAAGTAACAGTCACACAGTCATGAAAACACTGTCTGTTGGGATTCACTGGGCGGGCGAAGCCTAGCTGTCAACACATAAGGAACGAAAGAGCTCTGAACAAAAGAGCAGCATGCTTATCTTTCCCAGAACGTAAATAATATATGACAAGCAGTAATTGTTGCGTTAATGAAGGGGATGCTGTCGACGTCGTCTGCAACACAATCGTGCAAAATCCTCTTCACAGAGAAAGGAAAGCTGCCGAAAGACTAACGTTGTATGTTTGTCTTTGGCGCAATGTTATTTTTGCCCTGAGGCCCAACGCAATTAACACCCACTGCCAACTGGTAGGGAGTGTGTGTGCGTGCGTGTGTGTGTGTGCGTGTTGTGAGCACACTGACTGTACATGCATTTAATGTGTCTGCTCCAGATACATAAACCTATCTTAATCTGTTTGATCATTGAGACAGCGTTCCTGTTTCCCTGACAAAATGTGCGCTTTGCTATAATTATGAATTCACATACATCTCTGCCAAAAGCACCGGCAGGGAAAACTCAGTTTGATTTTCATAATTTCACTGCTCCTAATGAATCGCTCGTCAGAAATTAATTGCTCACTAAATGTAAAATGAACACATAATAAAGACGCGTTGGATTTGGCAAACACAGAAGGCGTTTACAACACACACGCGCACACACACACACACACACACACACAATCTGAATGTCATAAAGCATCTGTTAAAAGAAAACATTAATTTCCCAATGATCACTCAAAGACAAATCAATATAATTTGGACATTTTTGAATGTATCAGTAAATCATTTCAGCACTTGCAACAACAACAAACCTTTCTTCAGTGGTAATAAAGGTGTACGGCTATTCCACTAATTTATTGTCCCCTGCTGTGTGTGTGTGTGTGTCTGTGTGAGAGAGAGAATGAAATATGAGTAGATAATCTCAGCGCTGGAATTTGTCCGGAGGTCCAGCAGGCAGGCCGGTATGCCATGTGGAGGAATGCGGAACCTGCAGTCAAAACAATGTTGGGTAACGAAACGAACAGGAAAATGACGGCGTCATGGACAAGAGGAGCGAGTGAGCAAGCGGGGAAAAAGGAGTGCCCGAGAAGTGGAGGAAGGGGTGGGGAAGAAGGAATGAAGTGGGGAGGCTTTTATTTGTTGTGGAATGAAAACATTCTCAACCTTTCTGTGGCATTCAAATCTGTCAAAGTGAAGCGTGAACGACAGTAAGAGTCCAGATCGGAGGCGTTTGAATTCTGACTCTCTGGTAGATGACTAAACCCCAACCTGCCTGGCGAGAACGAGCTTTTCAGGAAGCAAAATACACATATCATTTTAGTTGTTGTTTATTATTGTTACTGAAGCTCCAAAATGGTTTTGCTTCAATAGTCACACTTGTTCTCCACCGTCTCCCTGCCTCAAACCTCATCTTTGTTAAAGCCCCGCATGGCCGGACCAAAATCAGCCGAACTCTGTGTAAATAAGGACATTCTCCCATTTCAATGCAGACTGCGGAAGGAAAGATGCATGAGCCCCCGTGACACGATACAATCCAGAGGTGTGGAAATTTCCCCTCCTTAATCCAGAAATCAGTGTCGTGGAAAGAGGGATTTTGAGCTGTCATTGCTAAGCTCCTTGTCCCTTGTGTATTATTGGAGCTGGGACACAGAAGACAGACGATGATACTGTTCACTGCGTTATGAGCAGGTGTGTTAGTGGTTTTTTTGCTTCTTGCAACAACCACATTTTCAGAGCTTATTTCCATGCTGCATCCATGAAGAGATGTAATTCTGCATGTGGAGCTGCAGAACATCCCAGAATGACGTCTGGTGCAGGGAGGGCAGAAGGAAATATCTTTAGCAGTTTCATGTCTTCCTCCGGCGGCAGAAAGGTGACGCACGTCACCTGAGGCGCCCGCATTCAGACACAAAGACCAACAGTACACTGTTTGATTAGCTAATAATAAGTCACATTATGTGTTGCCGTTAACGTTTGCACGCGCTCTGAACCTTAATTAAATACATTACAAGGTGTAAAATATTCCTGTTTTGTGAACATGTTGTGCAGAACAGCTGCTGTGTTAGACCTGCAGCCAGGTAAAAGCAAGGCTCGAGAGAGTGAAGCATAGGAGCAACGTCGAGGAGGTGAGTGGGCCGCAGCTCCAACCCTGCGCTATTCATAGGCCCTGCAGATAACATGTTGACTTGTCTGGGAAAGCAGCAGGCAGAGGTGTGGGGGTGGGGGGTGGAGGTGGCGGGGGCCAGGCTGGGAGGGGGTGAATAAACGAGAGACAAAGGAGGGAGGACGCTGGAGAATCCACCTGTTTGCAAAGAGAGGGAACAGAGTAGCCGAAAGTGAGGAGCGTGTTTCTCGACGTTCGGCTCTCAGAGAACGAGATGGAGAAAGGAGGGCTTCATTGAGAGAGAGAGAGAGAGAGAGAGAGAAGCAAAATAATGAATGGAAAAATGGAGGAACACGGAGGACATTCAGTGTTTGAGCCTGGAGGGAAAAATGTGGAGGAGGTTCCCGGCTGCTCCGTCTCTCCTTAATGTGTGAATGTAAACTTGTGAAATTTTGATGACAGCCAGGCAGACTCAAAGCAGAGACAACACATCAAACAAAGCTTCATTCGGCCACAGCAGCAGCTGCGTTGTCCGAATCTGACCGGCTACAATCAGATGGTCCTCAACCCTGTGAGCAGCAGCCATTTCACACGTGTCCTCACACTCCATCCTCCAAGACAAACAGCGAAACACTGCCAGTTTGTTCCGTCAGCATCGGACTACGACTACCAGCAAGGCTTCCCCTCCTTCCTGTTGATTCTCTTCATATGTTTCTGCATCATTGAGAATGCAGGATTATTATTTGCTATAGAATATCGAACCTTTTTTTTTTTTTACTGCCATTGTCAGGAAGTCTGAGATCCCAGTGAAGAGCATCCCTTTGCTGGCTCATCTCAATCGATGATATCACTCCCGGCGTTCCAGCCTCTCCTCTGCCGGTGCAGCAAAGCCCTCACGCCAACAGGAATGGCCGAAGTGCCATGAGCTGCATTCCTGCTTTAGAACAAAGCCGCTGCTGTTCTCCACATTGAGGTGATCTCGCAGAAGATACCAGCATCGTGCTGAAACAGACTCTAATCCCTCTGTTCATGCCGGCCTCTTGGACTTCATCCACTTGAGCTATGAGCGGTAAACTCACCTCTCTTGGGCAAATGTGCTCCCCCACAGCCTCAATAATAATAATAACAGTGACAACGCATTTGATAAATGACACATGTTTCATTAACTGCAAATCTCAAAGGGGAAATAAGAGGTTAGAGCCAAGTCATTCAAAGCAGCAAAAAAAGTGAGGCAAGACGCTGAAAGAGAAGAATTACTGCTTGGATTTTCAGAAACTAGGAAATACTGTGAGATAAAGAAACGTCTTAAATACATTTAGTGTGTCTTCAGACGTCCAGGGGGTGCGCGCATCTAAAACCTGGATGTCTGAAATTCCATCCATCCATTTTCTTCTGCTTGTTCCGCTTTGCGAGTCACGGGAGTTGCTGGAGCTTATCCCAGCTTGCTATATAGGCGAGAGGCAGGGTGCACCCCGACCGCGTCGCCAGCGCATCACGGTGCCACACAGACACAAACAACCATTCACCCACTCAGGCACACACACTCACACTTGGTTGGACAATTTAGAACAATCAGTTCACCTAAACTGCATGCTTTTTGGAGGTGGGAGGAAAACCGGAGAACCCGGAGAAATCCGCACAAACTCCACATCTTCTTGCTTTGAGGCAAGAGCACATCTGTTTCATCTATTTCTCTTCTTCACACTCTCACTTCCCTGGACTCCCCTCTTCCTTTTCCTCTCCCTGTCGCTGCCGGAGCCTGCCCTGACCCAGACGTCTGTTCCCTGTCTGAGCTCCTGCCAGATTCCTGCAAGGGGAGGAATGCGCGAGGGGGGGGGCTTCACCGAGCCACAATTAACATTTCGTCGGTGCTGCGCCCCCACACCTATGCGGGGTGCTTCAAGGTGGCATAACAGAAATGCCGTCTCCCAGCGGCGGCGGCCAAGAGGTAGAGGAAGGTAATTGAAAGGAGTTCACAGCACTCCTACAAAAGCATGGTGGAGAGATTAAAAAAAGAAAAGCGAGCTGAGATAAATGGAGGGCTGGGCTTTAAAGAGGCTGCTGGTAGCAGGAGGATGCCCTGTGAGCAGTGGAGTGACAGGAGGAGAACCTCTCTGCAGGGGGGGGGGCTGGGGTGCACGCTGAGAGGGCACCAGCAACAGTGATAAAAATCCTGGCACATCAGCGTGGAGGGAAATGGAGACAACACGATATGGAAGATAAAGAGGGAGCGACAGCGAGAGGGAGGGGGCGGCAGGATGAAATCTATCTTTGAACAGATTGAGATATCGGAACGGGCAAAACAGATATGTGTACAAAAAAAAATAAGAAATCCACAGCGAACAAAGGGAGAGAAGATACACTGACAGTTATCCAAGATGAGCAGACTGCATACCGTCCTCCATTTCCCCAAAGAACATCCCTCCCTACTGCTGCCCCCAGCTGGGAACACACACACACACACACACACACACGTTTGCACATGCATCCCTGCTGTCTGGTTGGGGGAAGGGTTTAGTGATGCAGGGAGACAGCGAGAGATGGTGATGGAGCGGGGAAAGACGAGAGCAACAGAGAAGGATGCAACAAGAAGAGCACAAAAAGATGTTACACATCGTATGTAACTGTGTGTGAGGGCGTGCATGCCTCCAATCGTATCGCAATACGTTCCCTCTAAATCAACCTGACTCAGCGTCTCTATTCATTATCCATGTTCTCCTGCAGGCCGTTGCCACACACACACACACACACGCACACAAATTCCAACAAAATCCCCCTGCAGGGAAGCAATTCGGGAGTCAATAACACGGTGCACTCAACCCCCCCACTCCATCCCCTCAGAAAACACACACATCCCCCTCCCGGCACACGCATAAACACATATATGTGGACGCTGACACACACACATGGCGTTCTGATGGAGACAGCTGGAGCTATCAGACCAAAGCCTGTGAGAGCCAGCTTTCTTCAGATGGATTTGAAATGTGGGCTTTACCGTATCATCTGCCAGCACGCTGCTGGGAATGAAACGTCACATCCATAACAGCCCACTGCCTTATAAGGCAATTATCTCTCTCGCTCGCTCTCGCTCTCGCTCTCCCTCTCTGTTGTTCAGCGGCGGGGGGATGGATGAGTGGTTTCAATTATGAGCAACAAAGAGCAAATTAGGCACCTGGCAACTTCAATATGGCGTCTTTCTCTGCATTTAGTTGATAGGATGTGGTTTTGATGACGCGGCTGCACGGATTGCGTGCTCGTAGACGTTTGTGCTGCTATCGACAAAGCTAATAAACGGCACCAACGAATAACTAGAAAAGCAAGGTCACATTTGCACAATTGTAAAAAAAAAGCTGTAAAAAACACAAAAACTGACGCTCTTTGGTTCTCACGAAGGAGAGCAAATACCGCTGTCCACGTTGCACAATGCAGGATGCAGCGAGGCCCAGCAGCAGGCCGGGATCGATCCGTCGGCTGCAGCTTTGGAGGACACGTCGAGACTCTGCTCTCATTGACTACTTCACAATCAATAGTAGCTGATTACTGGCCAGAGGAGGCAGACTGCTGAGACTCGGGCCACAACCAACACAAGATGCACAAATTCAGTCGCAGCAATATTTACACACAAAGCACACGGTGTGATGCACAAATGCACATCCATCCACGCACGCTGTGAGGCATGTGACTTCTAATAAGGGGCGGCAGCTTGCAGATTTATAAAGGCTTGTCGCCTGCGGCCTGCAAACAGGGCCAGAACACGAAATGATCGCAAACGTGCGAATAAAGGTTTTCCTTTTTAAATTTCTCTCCCCTGTATTTATTTCAGCGCCATCCACCCGTTGTCTCCTGACACCATATATGAGCACCCAAAGTCAAGAATGTAAAACTCAACTCTTCACTATGATGAGTGTGCACTAAACAACCCCCCTCGTTTCCATCTCCATGTATGGCGGCTGCGAGCGACTCATGGAGGCTCGTAGTTCCTCGCCACCTCACAGGCAGCAGGGCTCTAATCCACTGAGCCGCTGATGAAAGAGTGCTGACGCGGCTCTTTTCCGATGCCTGTCCTAATCCAGTTGGACTGCAGGCCTGAGAGAATAATCCTGGATTAGGAGCTTCTCCCAATAGAGCGACCATAGGGTCTCTCATGGGGGGCGCCCCCCAGAGTTTGCAGTGCCTGAGGCGCCGAGCCTTTCACATCCTGAGAGAAGGTAACAGGCAATTCCAAAATGAGCAAACGGCGTCTGATCTGGATTGAATTGCACGTAACCTCTCCTTGTTGCCCCGAGGGCAGTTGTGCTGCTTATTAGAAACGAACAACGCTTAAGAAGGACACCGTGTGACCTTGAAAGTGCTATTCATTTTGAGGCGACAAAGATTTGGATTTAAAAATGGCTGGAATCGGACTCCAATCAGAGCCGTTTGGGAGAGTACACTAATCGGGGCCTTGGCAGTAACGCAATGGGAAAACTAGGATTTGTGAAGCAACCTCGCGAAGGCCACGAACATTCTTCATTAGTAAATCTAACTATTTATGTTACACCGAGTTAGATCCAGCACAAGAGAGGCGCCATGATCTCATGGTACAGATAAGAAAGCCGCTCAATAAAAAAAGCAACAAGCAGCAATAAGTCAACCACACAGCGGGCAGCAGAGACATCTCTCACACATCGACCTTTAAATCTCCTTGTGTTCCCGCCGTCATATCAAAGGCCGATCCAGACGCCGTGCTGAGGCGGAGGCTTTGAACATGCGGCGTGTGATCAGCGCCACAGGATGATCAGAAATCAACAGGCTTTTAAATGAGAGCATGTGATGTCCTCCCTCAGAAGGCAATCACCAGTTTATTTACCTGCATGGTCGGCCCAGGGAGACTGGAGCTTGCGTCAGTGGATCCCACGGCCCCCAGTGAAGCGCATCAGGGACAGCGGGGAGGCTTCGCGCTTCACTGGCTGCCAGTAATGGTCGCCATCTTTGTTGTTACTTTAGACACTGTGAGACTTCATTTGAAATCTGTAGTGATAGATAGGCGACTTTGGTTTCATACGGTTCTATTAGTCACATGTTATTGATCAGGGGTATAAAATAAAACAGTATACAAGTATAAATCAATGAAGCGTACCAGACAATACCTATTTGTCATGTTGCTTAGTAGTGTAACAACATGTTTGTAAAGTTAATCCTCATTAAAAGATATTCTAAATATTCAATACATGATGCATTTTTCCATTTGTGTTTGTATAATGTCAAATACAGGTATTTTACAATACAGTGTAATATGGATATAAAGTATTGTAATACACCACAGTACAAACATCACTGTCCTACTTAGTTGTGTTGAGAATAATCAAATGTGTGTTGTATGTACTAAAAAAGAGTGGTTTCAAAATGGACTGCGATGATCTGAGATTAAATGAGGTGAGATGAGGTAAAGTACGGTGAAAAAGCTTTACTATCAGTTAAAGCTGGATTGCCTCTCCTGGTCAGTGACTTCCTCTATTGATAAATAAGGCAGATATGATTATATTTTTACTTCTTGTATTTGTTTTCTTAATAAAGCAGTCATTTGTGTTTTTTGGACTGATTTGCTGTCTCTGTTGTTCAACTCACTGCTGAAGAATGAATCTTTTAAAACAGCTCCTGGACACAAAGTGGAATTTTAGAAAAAGGATGAGTCATTTCTAAAACATCTGAACAATTCAGTTTTTCAGCAAGCATGACTCAAATCAGCATCAGAGTCCCTTTTGGGGAAATATTCACTGTTCAGTTGGTGTTAAAGTGAGCACAAACATAAATCAGACGAGCAGGGAAGCTGACGTTAAACACATGAAAAATGTCATGACACTGTGAAGCTTATTTGAAATCAGTAAATACTTTATTTTATTATTAATAATATAAAGATTCAATTAGAATCAAGCGTCTCGTGCACAACAATAATGCAACTAGCAGAAATTGACTTCCTGACGCATGCACACGGCATTTCAACCCTCTCTGAGTCACAAAGTGCAAAGATGAGTCATTTTGTTTCCTTCCCTGTTCTGCAGCAAAACCTGCAAACACTTCAACGGCAAGACTGATGGGGGGTAAGGGAGGGGCCTGAGAACCCTGCAATTAGACAGACGCATGCACACATTCATATCACACCCTCTTTTTGTCTTGTTCAAACGCATATGATGTCAGCAGATTGTAGAAATAATAAAGCCCATGCCATGCATTCTGACCTACTCTAACACCTGAGACGTATCTCCGATGTCGTCCATGGAAAAGGCTCAAAACAGCACGAGTTCTAAAGTCAGAACATTAATCTACAACCCTGTCAAATCCAATCCACCGAACACCCGGCTCTGCCTGCCTGCCTGTCTGCAGCTGCTTTAAGAGACGCCTCGTCTTCCCCTTCAATATGCTGAACGATGAAGAGCTCTGAGCAGCGAGCCGACTCCTTCACCTCGATGCCGTCAACAGCTGAATGGAGCTCAGGCGAGGTGGGCTCGACAAAGCGGCTATTGTCATGACAAGAAGTCAATCTGTTGGCATGCAAGGATGAAGAGACATCAATATTTTAGAGAGCAGAGAGTGGGAGAATCTTGGAGGCAGCGATCTCTGCATGTCCTCCGTCACACTTCATCACACAGCATGTGCAGACTTCAGTGTGTGCAAGTAAATGATATGCAGCGAGAGGAGTAAAATTGGTTTTCTTTCCATTCGGCACATTTTATGAAAATGTTGAATTGAAAATTGAAAATCTGAAGCAGGAGGACCATATTATTACCTCCACCAATGAGGTTAATCCTTCATTCTGTTTGCAGGATTACTTAAACTATTGACCAAATTTGATGGCGTTTGGGGTTTTTGTTCTCTTTTCAATCTGGGATATAGATTCTAAAGAAAAGCATTATTTGTTGTTCGTATCATTTACCCATCAAATTAATAATGATATGAATTATTAATAAGGAAGGGGGACAGGTTGGTCGTCACTGAAGGTAACCGAGAATACTCAGCCACAAACACACGGAAAGAAACACGGAGCACAGGAGCAGCACAAACGTACGTGAGCACAAAAGACAAAGCACAATCCAGCAGTAAATCAAAAAGCAGAAGAGAGTTTAAATGATTATAGGTGATGGGGAGATTAGTCTCAGGTGTGTCGGTCACACTCAGCCTATCACCCACCGTCCAGAGAAAAGCAAACAGAATGAGTGTGTGTGAAACACAAGGAGGAACCCAATTAATCAAAATCAACATGAAGACACACCGAACCCCGACAGGCATGGGTTCTTTAAGTGATGTGCGGTTTGTCTATTAGAAAGACATCCGTTAATATTATTACTGGAAAGATCAGTTACACAAAACCCACGTAATATATTTGTACTGGTGGGAGGGTTGCAAACGTGGCAGTGAAAACGTTCTTTTTTATTTTGGGTGGATCATGATCTGTAGAAGAAAGCTTTGAAACGAAAAACAGACATCCGAGCGGTGCAGCAGGAAGCTCATTCACAATCAGACGCTCTGGTTGATCAGCCTGCATGCTGACTATCTCTGGAAGGCTCATTAACACCTTCACAGGGTGCAGCCCAGCCCCCTCCATAAACAGCCCAGCCGGAGGTCCATCCTAATGGCCTGAAGTCATTCCCAGCCTGGCCTCCTCCAGGTGTGGAAGCCTGGCCCTGTAATTGATGATTAGGGGGCAATAACGCAGCGTTCAATGGAGGCCTCATGACTGGAGAGTGGCCGGACCCCACACTGCCACTCAATGAGAGTGTGTGTGTGTGTGTGTGTGTGTGTGTGTGGGGGGGGGGGGGGGGGGCACACATCCACACATTTACTACTGAGATGGAGTATTTGACACCCACAGTTTTACGGTGATCAGTGCATCCAGCCTTTTTTTTTTAATGGATAAGAACTGCATTAGTCTCTAAACTGATGCAGAGAGGCCAAAGAGTTGAGAAATGAGAAGTGGCGTTTTATTCATTTATGTTTTTATTGTCATTTTCCCTTTATCTCATTTCCTACCATAGCAATGCATTAGCCCTCAGAGAAGCTATCAATCACGGGCTAATGGGTAGTAATTGCAGGCAGGCAGGCAGGCAGGCAGCCCCCCCCCCCCACACACACACACACACACACACACATCAGAAGCAGCGGGGTCTCTGGATTGCAGAATAATCACAGGAACACTAGAGAATCTCTGGATGATCTCGAGGGTATAGGTTAAGGTAATTTCCAACTCATTTTCCTTTTGAAACTCATTATACTCAGCCCAATGATGTCTTGCATTAATTAGCAAGGTTAATGTCGTGAGGGGCCGAAAACACAGAGACAAGGAAGTAATGAAAAGGAGACACAGAGACAAGGAAGTAATGAAAAGGAGACACAGAGACAAGGAAGTAATGAAAAGGAAACACCGTCCGGCCTAATGAGACACTCACTGTAAAATATCTTCATGTGAACTGGCCTGTAGAGTTACTAACATTTACAGTTCTACTGTAATCTACAATGTTACTGTAATAATCGCATATTCTAAAATAAATAACTGCATTTCTATTTCTATAATTGTTTTTAAATATTTCTAACAGCAAGAGTGCCATGGTTTTTCTACAGTTTGCTTACTGTAACCGACTGGATTCATGCGTTTTAAGAGAAACACAATGCATTGTTTTCGACAGCATATTTGTGTTAGAATTTGTCACAAACCCTGACAGCACGACTGACTGAATATACCTGTACTTCAAGAGCCATTCCTCAAACACGCTTTCTTCTCTTATCTTGCAAGGAGCAATCCACCCGACGCTGGCGTGTGATGCTATCGCCACAGCTTCGTGTGACAGTAACACGCCTGAGCCTGCAACACACACACATTGTCAAACACCCACAAACACCCGGCAGAGGCTGATAAGGCAGCGGGCTGGATCGTTTGAGGTTGAACTCTCTGGGAAACATCATCTCCTGCTTTTGCTTCCTCTCATCAGAGGCCTCGCATTGTGTGTCAGAAACATGGATTGGGATCCCATGTGATGCAATGCAAAACTCACACCTCATCTTTCTCATCTTTGCAAAGATAAAGGAAGACACACAACTAATCAACATCCCCATCTTTCACCAGTCACCCGAGGGAGTGTTTGGCAGGGGCCGAGGCAGCCAGATCGTCATGGATTGTGGATTTCTTACATTTGTGGGGAAGATTATTCCACAGAAATGAAATTGTATTCAATATAATGTTAACAGGCGTAACTGAGCAGCCGCGTAAGGGATGTCAGTTCATTTCTAAAAGCTGAGACGAATGCAGCGCCCGACAGAAAATGATCCTGACAAACACGTCGAGACTTTATCCATAGTGGATTTTTAAATGAACCATAAGATTATCAACAGAAAGTCAATGTTTTGGTGCAAGCACAAGAAAAACAGGAAATATAAAAAAATGGACAGGTTTGTAGAAGAGCCTTTCTTCCTGCGATTGGCTGTCACCTCCACTCATCTTTACAAAGCAAATGCAGGTTATATTTCATTCTACCGTGTGTTAAAAAAAAAAAAAGTATATTCAGCATCTGTCAGTATTAATCCTGATTTATGCATTTACTAAGAAAATAAAAAATAATCAATAAACACTTATTTATTATTATTTATTTATTACTTGAGTGGTGTTTAATAAAGAAAATATGGATTGTAAATCCCATCACAGTTTTTTTTAAAACTTGGGACCAGATGACAATCACAAGTCATTTATTATCAGAAAGGCATTCAGAGATTTGATGATCGGTACATTTTGGCGGTCAGTAAAACATTTTCTCAACACGTTTCTTCAACGTGTGAGGCGTGTGTCGTGATGAAGGCAAACGAGGTGCGCAGAAGAAAATGTCAGCATTGTTGTGGATAATCTGGGAACGTCGTACATTCGGTGACGGTGGATTAAAAACTCGCTGAACGTGGAGTTGTCGTTAATTAGGGCCGTGAGCTGGAGAGCCGGTGCAGACGGTGTGATTTTAAATTCCCAAGTTCATAGAAGCACACACACACACACACAGGTCCGATTATTCTCCCATGATGCATCTCTGGCCTTCACTCTGCGATGCGGCTGCACAATCTTCTTAACTCTGCAGACATTTCCAGCGAACAGCTGCACCTGATAAGGAGCAGCTCTGCTCGCCGTCCGCAGAGAACGAAAAAGAAAAAGACCACATGAGAAGTGGGGGGTTGGCTAATTGACGGTCTGAAAGTTAGAACAATTTGGAGCGGTTTCTCAACACCCCCCCCCCCCCTGCCAGGAGCGTCACGTAAAAGCTCCGAGTAGAAACATGACTACATCTGCAAATCCCAAAGACAAGATCACTGAGCGAAGCACAAATTGTGTTTCCTCTTTATGTCTCCCAATTTGTAACACATTGTGCCCTAATTTCCCCTCTTCTTCTTCTTCTCTCTCTCTGCTACCCTCCGTGGATGTCGTCCAGCACAGGACCAGATGTTTAGACGGTCGCCATAGCATCTAAACACAGTCTGGCTTGGGAGCGAGAGAGCGAGGAAAACCAAAACGCTGTGGCTCCGCTCCCATGTGGAGGATTCTTCATGCCGATGGTCTGTTTGTCGTTCAGTGCAAGTTGAAAGTGAAGGAAAAGACACTCACCGACATGGAGCTGATGGTTTTTCATAATTCATAACAGAGTTTTTACACAGATGACAAAACACAGAGTAAAGCACGGAGGGTTTAATTCCTCTGTTTGGGGGAGAAGCGTGGTCGATGCTTTCTTTGGAAGACGTTATGTGGAAGCACCTGAGCTCCTGTTGCTCCTCAGGCAACAGGAGCCCCCCCCCCCCCCCCCCGCCTGTCGGGAAACTCCACGTCAGAGAATTATGGGACGCTTCCTCACCAGCGGGGGAAATGTGGAGCCCCTATCGTGATGTGTTTGGTGTTTGAAGATGTGCATCATGTAAACATGGCCTTTGAGCTTGACTGTCTAATAAACATGTTTTGCCCTCTATAGTCACTCATGCAAGAGTATAATATTGCTAAATATTGTGTATCTTTGCTGATAAAAACCCAAACATTCACTAGTGTGACAATGAAACAAAAAACAAAACGTCAAAAGTACCAGCGATTATGCTGCTCATCCTATTTGTGAAATAATCCGTTGGATTATCCGCCTGATGAGATTTTTGTGTTAAAATAGTCTCGCTCAGGTTTGAGACGCTCGCACAACCCTTCCATTGTGAGAACCAAGGAACGCTTTCGAGTTCAGGTCCCGTGAATGGATTTCCAGTTTCATTTGACTCAGGGTCCCGGTCCGGTTGCCTCAGACCGTGATGTGACCCCCCCCCCTGCAAAGCAAGGGCGTGGAACTATGCCAATCCAGCAGCAGAGTGAAACCTGAAGTAGAAACCCGGCGCCTGGTGATTGTCCATTCTGTCGCCCCCCCCCCGTCGTCGTCGTCCCCCCCCCTTATCTTCTGGTCTGCTCAGCAGGGAAACCGTCCTCATCGCACATTCGAGCGATGCTGTAAATAACATTCTGGTAAGGCAGTGCTCCATATTGCAACACATGAAAGGATCAAGTGACAAAAAGCCTCTGTAACAGTGAAACTAGAAGCTGGGGCTGTGAGGAGGGGGGGGGGGGCAAGAAGGAGTCCGGCTGATGGAGTCCAACAGTTGCTTTGCTTTGCTCCGCCTTAGGATTGTTTCCGGAAGGTGAAAATATCCCGGGCTTTGGAGCCTTTCTTGCCCAACGGAGGAGGCGTGGTGGTATAGTTCGACGAAGGCGAGGGCGTCGATGACGGGGAGGGTGAGGAGGGCTGGGGGGTGGAGGTGCCACCATAGGGGCAGCTCTGTGAGTCCGGGTGTTCGCCAGAACACTCCACAGCGGGGATGTAGCGGCTGTCCCACATACCTGGGCCACACAATTTACAGAGGTCGTGGAGGCTGCAGGGGATTCTGGGTAGGAGGCGGAACTGGTACAGGAGGCTTCGGGCCTGGGGGGGCAGGGAGGGAAGTTGGTGAGACACAATCATATAAATGTATTGAACATTTATATGATTGTGCTTTAATAATAATAATAATATTAATATAACAGAGAACGCACAAAGGTTCAGTATTGTACCAGCCAAAGCTTACAAGCTGCGCGTGTCTGATGCAAGAGCTCAGGCAAACAATAAAAAGACAGTATGCTGGGCGAATGCTAACACGAAGCCACTGCCTGCAGTTGCAGCAGCATGAACACAGCATCCATAAACATGAGCATGTGGGCAGCACATCATAAATCCTCTTCGTGCTGCAGCAGCATCCCATTTAACACCTCAAGGCCTCTTCGGGCAGCTCACAGAATACTACTGCTACTTTCCTACAGCGTTGTGCAGAGCTGCTCGACGCCAAGAGGCAAAATAAAAAATAAAGAAATAAATAAAACCTTTCTGAATTCAATAAAATGCAAAAAAAAGTGTTTAAATATTCTGGGAAGAATATATCCCCTTGAAGTATGTACTGGTACATGGATCCATGTATTTGCATGTCACTAGAAAAACCAAGAGCATGTAATGTGATACCTTGCGTAGCACAAGCTCTCCATTCATGTGCATGGAGAGGTTGCTGAAATGGAGCAACATTTGGTCAGTGGCAAGTTGCTGCTCCGTCACCTCGTCCCCATAGAGAACAATGATGGCCACACAGAGGAACAGGTGGAAGTAGTCCGTCTACGAAGAGAGGAAGAGAGCAAATGAAGTGCTGTAAGTACTGCGCTTTTGTTTGAAAATTGAACCCCCCCCCCTCTGTAATTGTGCAGAGGAGCGGTTCAAACTGCCCCGACCTGATAGTGCGCCCAGCAGGCCTCCCACATGCGCAGCGCCTCGGTGTCGGGGAACTCCCGCTTGAAGCAGAGCAGGACCCAGCGGTGGCAGAACAGCAGCTGGAGGCCGTCCTCCCCCAGCCTGGTCAGGTGCTGGTGGAAGTGGGGCAGCATGAGACGCAGCAGCTCCCGCAGGTACATCTGCAGGCGCGCCAGAACCTCGGATTACAATCAGCGAAAGATTTCGTAGCCGCAAACTCATGACCTCTCGTGACCTTTGGCATATTTTGTAGAAATCCTTGTACCAGATATTTAGCAGATAAGACCAAAAAGCTCCAAAACATATCAAATGTGCCTAGTTTGCACAAATGCAATTATTTTGGTCAAATACATTCGGGGTTTAAGTTACAACTTGTTGCCTGACTTGTACTTTCCCATCGTGGCAGAGGGCTGCAGAGTTTGTTGCTGTTCTGGCAGCGTTGGGAAGATGAAGTGAAAAGTCAGACAGAGGGCAGGACCTCATTTAAATACGGCCAACGGCACACAGTTCCTCTCCTCATGCTGTTGCACTTCATTATGAACCTGAAAGAACTGAAGGAGAGAAATGTACGAAACGTCCTACCAGCTGCCTCTCCATGTCCTCGTCTCGTGGCGAGCTAATGAAGATGGTGTTCTCCATGACGCCGACGAAGCACCAGAAGGTGTCGCTTTCATCCTGGATCTCGGTGAGCAGGGGGGCCACGAGGTCGGACATACCCTGACAGTAGCCCATGTCACGATTGAACACCGCGTAGTTGAGCAGAACCCGCCTGGGGGGAGGGAGGGGGGGGCATTATAAAGTATCAGTCTCAGAGAAATAAAGAAACATTCATGACCCTGAATCCCAGACGGGCATGTTTGAGCTCCAACATTTGGATTGAATGGCCAGATCATGAAAACTAAAGGAATCATTTTACTGTTGTTAAGCTCTCTGCAGACAGCCTATCAGCACCCCAGATGTGAGGCAGCTGAAGAGCTACCAGTTCAAAGCTCTGCAATATTCATGAGCGGCTCCGCCACCATCGAGGCCTCGACGCAGCACGAGACACGATACCTGAACAAATAGCAGAAGGCTTGATGAGTGTCACTAAACTAATACGCGATTTAAATCCTCCTGCTCCTCATTTAGGAAGCCATTCGTTTTGGGTATACGCATCAGACACACTCGTACGGCTTAGTCAGAGTCAATAAAGCGTGAAACTCATTTACCCCCCCCCCCCCCCCCCCCCCCCCCCGAGGGTCCAGCATATCAAATGAAAAGGTGCAGAGGAAAGGAAAGGAAAAAGACAAGGACCGAGGGTGGAGGAAAAGAAGAAGGGAGGGAATAGAGAGGAGTGTCCAGACCTCATTATCTCCACGTTGGGGTTATTCTCTCCTCTGAAGAAGTGGTTGCTGCGGTCTGTTCTCACCACGTCTTTATCCACCGTGAACTGGACCTTCCTCCAGAACTCGCTGTGCTCCTCCGGGCTCATGGACAGTCTGGTAAACACACACACACACACACACACACACACACACAAACAGCAGGTCGAAATGTTGGACGCACACAAATTAAAAGACGAGTTTGTAAAGCTGTGACACGATGATAGGACAGAAACATTTTATACCGTGGTCTCTGAGGAAATTAATGTAATTATGATACCCCCCCCAAAAAAAACAAAGGTGCTTGGTGTCAAAATATCTTTACCTCGAATGCTACTCTAGTGCGACGACTATTGAGGTAAAAACGTGGGGGTGGACCGACGGTGCATTTCACCAGTAAGCACTCCTCTGAGGATAATACTGCAATCCCAAAACCTCCTCCCATCCCTCGATGTTCGGAACTATATTAGCTGGGCACTCGGTGCGAGTCACTAATGTGCTCGAGTCCTAACAAGCAGAGGGGATTTAATTAACACTGTTTGTTTTCCATGTGGCCCCGGCAGGAATAATGAGCACACACCTGATGCAATGCCCTGCAACTGTTTGGCCTCAGCGCCGAGTGTTTGTCCCCCGGACCCTCTAGAGCCGCCTCTCCTCTCGAGGGCGCGGCCCAGAACTTCAGTGCATGTTTTTATCATTTCATTTATTTATTTATTTTAGAACTTAAATGCAATGATCATTTTCAGATTTCTGAAGCTGACGTGGTTCAGTCAAAATGTGTTGACTTCTTCTTCTTCTTCTTCTTCTCTTCTACCAATCCAAACCAAAAACTAGAGCTCTTTGGAATTTTAGTTATTGCTGGACAATATATTTATTATTGAAAAAGATGAAAATCCAGATATATAGATAGATAGATGATGATCTATCTATCCTAAATGTTCTCCCTCTGCTTGTGCAGTAAAGTCTATCTACTCCTTATGGCTGCATTGCGCCCACAGCTGCTCGGCCATCCCAGCTGAAGGACGGACCACATGGTTGGGAGACGAAGAACACACACACGCACACACACACACACACACACCAGATGCGTATCCTTCCTCCTAATGATCAGCTCGTGGCCACAGATCCCCCCCCCTCCAGTCAGACGGCCTTTAAAGGAACCCACACCAGAGTCAGAACGAGGGCTTTAATCACCTGATTTCGATAAGACCTTCTGACGAACTCAAAATGCGGACGGAGGCCGAACAGAAGAAACCGGAACAATTTATCGCATTCATTAGCAGACAGAGTTGCACAACGTCTGGAAGTGCGTGCACGCTCAACGCTTTGGTTACGTGGCGAAGACAAATAGACTCTGAGATGTGGTTTCCCGTGTGTGTCAGGGTATGCATGCCCCCCCCCCCCCGCTCTCTCTCTCTGTAATGCTTGATCGACACCGATAGGTTGCTTCTCCAGAGACTTTTTATTTCACACCCAGCGCCTCCTCTTAACACTTCCCTGGTTGTGCGTATTGATTGCTCAGCGGCCGCAACAACAGACTCACACATGGCTTAATGTTTGACGGCATGAGAATCTGGCAGGCAGCACTGAAGCCATGTGACGGTTTATCTGTGGTTTCACTGTGTTGCGAGAGAAAAGCTCAAATGTTATTTTTGGACTCAGCCAACAGCCATATTATGATGGGACACACACACACACACACACACACACATCCATTTCTCTCTCTCTCTCTCTCGGTTCCACACCTCCTCTGCTGAATGTCATGATATTGAGCCCGTTTCTGAAGTCTCCAGGCCTCCCTCTCCTGAGAGGTGGAGTCATAGTTGTAATAGTGGAGCAGGAATGGCCACACCTCGCCACGGATGGGTGGATCGATGCCGCCAAAGAAGATTGCCTGGCAGATAGAGAGCAAACACAGTGAGCATGAAGGGCAAACGCGGGGCAAGCGCACCAGTCACAAAACCAGGAGGCGTGCAAGAAGATGCTGGACAGGAAGGCAGCTGAAGCGAAACTCTTTATAAAACATGTTAATGTTCCCGGTTTAAAACAGCGCTTCTCTGTTCCTCATTCAGTCACATGGTCCGGCCTTCGACTGAGTCAAACCCAAACACCTCAAATGAGGAAGGAGGCCAAGATCAGCCTGACCCTCCACTGTCACACACATACCTTACGGAGCTTATACTCCTCCTCCACCTGCCCGTCGTCGTTCAGGTGACGCAGCCAAACGGTGACGTCCAGCCGCCGGTAAAGCTTCTCCTCCGGGTGCATCTCAGCCGAGGGCAGGGCGGGCCTCTGGATGGAAAACTGCATGCAGGACTTCTCAACTGGCACCTGATGGAAAAAGTGAATGGAAAACGCTGTAAAAAGTGCAACCAAGCAGTCTTTTTTTATTTATTTTTTGGATTGAGAACTTACCTGGTCTTTAAGCTGAGTTTCCCTGCAACACTTCCACTGTTGGAAGACGTCGGCCAGCTTGTCCAGGCCGCCACGGTGGAAGTGGAGGATCTTATACTGGCTTTCTCTGCTGGCTATCACCAGCTGGCCACTGGTGCAGGTCTCGTCACTGCAACAGGACAACATGGAATCAATCCAAAGGGGTTAACTTCATTCTAGCGGCATCCAGAAGTCATTTTTCATTCATTGACATAGCTGGACCCGGCGCCTGTCCTGAAGTCGACCACACACAACGTGACACAACCCTGACCTGAAGAAGAGCCTCAGCGACCTCATGTGACCCAGATCCACCCTGAAAACGCCACACAACTGCTCCAAGGCGAGAACCTTCTGCTGCTCGTCCCACCGCATGCCCTGTGGCTGGCCGCTGCCTTCGGAGGAGGCGTGGTTGTCCAGGCTGGAGGTGGAGCTCATGGAGTGGTTCATGGACTCCTCGCACAGCTCCCTGGCAAGAAGAAAAGACTTTCTGGGACTCGGAAGTCAACGTGGATCTCAATTGTGACCCGACTTCTCCTCCGGCTGCAGAGCGTTTCACGCAGTCAGTGCGGCTCAGCCCGGCGATAACAGCTAACAGCTAATCCTTATTAGCTGCCTGCTGCCCTGATGTTTTCACTCTCAGTAAAGTTTCTGAAAGGAAGGAATGCATGGAGGCTTCTAAGGACACACACACAAAGAAAATCTAAAAACACACAAATCATGTTGCCTTCAATCCAATTTCCCTTGTCATTCCCCCTCATCGCCAACATGTTGTTCCCGGCACTGAAACCTGAGCCGAGGGTTCCTCTGCTCACACACACACACACACACACACACAGGCCCGTAGCTAATGACCACAATGCAATCTCAAACACGTCTGGCAGAGACGCAGCCCACCAACGTTTGAGAAGCAGTCATTAGACGACTATAAAACGCCCTCCTCATCCATAACGGCAATCATTACCAGAAGTTACTACGAATGAAAGTTACTCTGCCTCATTCAGAAGATCTTTATTTACCGTTTTCTATTCAGAAGAATACTCAAAGCGGAGCCAAGCTGCGCGCCGGTCCTTTTGGAGGACAATGACTGATTGATTAGCAACCTGAATAAAACATGTCTGACTCATCCTTTCCTGGATAGCAGATTGAAAACCAACCAGGCTAATCAATCCAAGTTGCACAATCTCTTTTGTGAGCAGGTGCTTTTCCGCAGACTGGAATACAAATAGCTATACCTTAAGACAAAGCAACGCCTCATTGCTCCTCCGTGACTCATGCCATATCCGATGGCATGGGAATTACAGTGCGAAAAACATGCAGAACTCGTCGTGCGAGTCCAGGGCTCTCGGCGTAGGACATGTGCCGCTGCTGCCGAGAGGAAACTCGGGGCCTGATTAATGGCCTGTCAGTGTCGGCGGCAGCGCACGGACTCTGCCCATGCAAGCCTACTGTAGGCGGCAGCGGCGCTACGAACTCCACAGAGACCACATTATGTAGATACGCTGTTGTTATGGCGTCATGCTGCCACAATCGCCATGTCCCACCAGGCCGGAGGGAGCTCCCACTGCCCCGAGGCCCTTCATAACACCTATCTGTGCATCCATGAGGGAGTTCCCTGGGGAGGGGGGGGGGGTCATGTTGTCCTGCAGGCCTCCAGGAACCCCCAGACCCTTCAGCTAATCCCGGTTGGGAGCAGTGAGATGAAGGAAGGAGGGGCTTGGGTGAAGAAAAAAAACAAACCTCTTTATCTAGTAATTAATGGACCCATTCATTAAGTCATAAACATACAAGTCTGTAATAAATAATGTATTCTCCTTGAGTCTGGACCCTCAGCTAGAATCACAAGGTGCATTTGAAGGGGTCCTGAGATTACGGCATCATTTATAATTTTCATGCCGACATGAAAAGGAATTTTTGGATTTGTGCTGAATAAACTATCTAAATGACAACACTTGAAAAGTTCAAAACGGGGCTCAAACGAGGAACAACAATGGGACAAAAATCGACTTTTTAATGGTTTCTTTTGTCTTTGTGCTTCGAAAATTATTTCACCGCGGCAAAGAACAACAACAACAACAACAAGAAAAAAGGTCTGTAAGCAGTGGCCTTAGTGAGAAATATTTGGCTCCACAGGCGTCACAGGCCCAAAAACATTGGACACCACTTATCTGAGACATAATTACATGCTAAAATTCTTCATGTGGAACCTCAGGAACCTCAACGGTGGTTTCATAAACAACTGTTAAACTTGAAAGAATGTTGTTAAGAAGCTTGACAGAGATTGCTGTGGATTCCTCTCCCACCACTCTCCTCCTCCTCCTCCTCTCTCTCTCCCTTTTCATCCTTCTCTGCTCTCCCGTATGCAGTTCTTTCTCTTTGAATGATTCCAAGTGACATGTTTCCAGTTCCTGGCCCCTTAACAGTGTCAATTAAAGCAGGAGAGAGAGAAAGAGAGACTGAGTGGGTTCCAGGGTTTTTGGCCGCTGCGCCGCTCTCTTCAGCGCTCTAATCCGGAGAGCTGACATTCAGCCCAGCACAACAACCCCGGGAGCACTGGGAATCAAAGGGCTTCACACAGACTTTAGTAAGGAAATGGGAAAGGGAGAGAGAGAGGAGGAGGAGGAGGGGGGCATTTGAGAGGTGAACACTGAAAGAGACAATATTGAGGAAAAACAGAGAGAATGAGCAAGAAGTAAAGATGTGAGATACCGTCGAAGGAATGGACAGAAGAGAATCCGGGAGAGAAAGGAGTGGAAGAGAAACACCAACAGAGAGTGGAGCCCAGGGAGCAGAGGAAGGGCAGAGAAAAGGTTAGAAGCTGTGAAGCAGCTCTGGAGAGCGCTGCCAAGTCACACACTGAATGCACTTCTAGCGATCTGGGCCTGAGAGTGGCTGAACGCACACCGACTCGCTCTCCTTGACACACACACACACACACACACACACACACACAATCTGGGCAGCACGACAGGCCAAATAGCTGCATGAGGAAACAACCACGGAGGGAATCATGAACTCAAGACGGCTGTGAGATGTCCAGATGGCTTTCCTTGATTGGAGAGCGGCCCCAGCGCTCGGTGGGATTTGGGGACTTGTTTTTTTGGGGTCATTTTTGCGATGCGACAAAGCATTAAGGTTCAGGTCAATTTAAACTTGATAATGTTTCATGCATCCCAACTGTTATCAAACCTGCAGTCCACTCCTGGGTCACGTTCAGTTGTAATGTATTGCGCCACCGTGTGGCCTCTAAGTGAAAAATCAGTCCTCATGCGACCAATTCTCTTATTTTTGGCTCCACCTTGTGGTGGTTTAGAGGAACTGGGAAAGCCACCTGAGTCACTGGCTGCAGCTGCTGTTTACAGCCCATTAGTCAAAGATGAAAAGTGCTGAGTGACCGTTTCTGTTTGAAAGGCTTTATTAAGCATCCTGTCCTGCGACAGGTCCTCTGTGTCAGATTGGGTCGCCGATCATTCTGATTCTTTCTTTTTATTTATTCATGCAAAATAAGAATTATTTAATTTTTGTCACGTGATTGTCAGACTTTTTTATTTTGTTTTAACCAGGAGTTCATTCTAATATCATGTCATATTTCTATTGTAGCTCAATGCATCCTCATGGGTAGTTAGTGTGGGTTAGCAGGAGCTAACGTAGCATTGCCAGTTTCTCCCTTGTGCAGGTCCCAAGAGGGGAGCGTCAGGAATGGCATCCGGCGCAAACATTTGCCAAACTACAAAATGCAAATCAAAGTAAATAAGTAGATGTAAAAAAAGGTAGAGGACTTCCAGTACTTATGGTCGACAGTGCAGTCTGCCATTAATAGACCAAGTGAGGGGGAATGAATGGTCTTGGCATTTTTAAAGCTTTGGCCTGGTTTCACGTTGGCTCTTGTGACTCCTCTCTTTAATTAATCTGGTGATGAATGCAGCCAAAACAGATACAGCCAAACCCCAAAGTAGAACCAGTCAAACCTGCTCCGTCATACAGTCTCATGAATAGTTAAACGGATTCCATGATCTAATGTAACCGCTGGGTGCGGCTACTTGAATACAAAGAGCAAGCTCTCAAAAGTTGTTAACGGTGCAGAGAAGGACATCAAACTGTCATCGCAATATGTTGTAAAGAGCCGTGTCAAATATGACCCAGTAACTTTGAACCTGCTGATGAAATCATCCATCATAACAAAGTCAAAGAAGGACAACTCAAGCTTATTTAGCTGAACAGCGATAAGAAGCACGTTTCAGTTTGAGTGCATTACAAATAACTGCTAAAACATGGAACGGGTGGAGAAAAGTATCAGGCGTGCTCTGTGATGGGAGAGTCAGCGAGGATGAAGGGAAAGGTCTACGAGACAGTGGTGAGGACAGCCATGATGGACGGCTCTGAGGAAAAGACAGGAGGCGGAGCTAGAAGTGGAGGAGATGACATTTAGTGCCTTCTCATTTACAGAGCATGTCCATTAACCCTTTGGCCACTGTGGGGCCCAGACCGCCCAGGTTCTGGTTCCAGGTTGGACAGTGGAGTTAGTCTACTCTACAAGGGGCCTTTATTATGAAGATCAGATTAATAATCCCAGTTTAAACTCCGTCACTGACCTGCTTTCGCTGTCCAGGAAGACCGAGCTGCTGCTTCCACAGAGCGCCTCGCTGACGGGGGACAAGCAGAAGGGGGAGGAGAAGTCCGAGTCCGAGCCCAAGGTGCTGTCCCGGCTCACTTCATCCGACAGCTCACACGAGCCTTCGTCGCACTCCTCCCCCACCAAAGGGAAATGCTGCTGGTGCGAGGAGGGATCTGCTCCGGCCTCCTCTGCCAGGCGGCGGCTGGTAATGTTCCTCTCCTCATCCTCATCTTCCTCCTGGGCTGCTGGGTGACGGGAGTGGGGTCTGGAGGAGATGCTGGTTTTAAGGCACCATCATGTTTTTATAGCTCGCCTCATGGACGGAGCAAAGACTGTTTCATTAGAATACATTTAACAAGAACTACTGTCTTTTCACATTGAAGACATTTTTAAACCAACGGGCTTTCCCACCGTCTTCCTCTGCGCCGTGCATTCCTGCGTACGGGGGAGTTCTCTGGAGTGATGTAGCGCAGCGCCTCCTCATCCTGCCTCTGGATGCGCGAGTTGGGAACCCAGGTCAGAATCAGGGTGGTTCCCAAGCTTTCATCCTTCTCCATGTGCACGCACAGGTAGCCTGCAGCGAACACGTCAACCACGGCAGAATCAGGAAGGCAGTCGGAAAAGAAGGGGGGAAACCTCAACAAAAGGAAGAGCATGAAAGCGGAGAGATAGAAACACAAAAGCGTGACTTCACAGGGGAATCTGAGCAGCGATGACCTCGCAAAACACACAGACAAAGAAAGAAAGGAAGGATAGAGAAATGAAAAACGCAGAAAATGTTCATTCCAGGTCTAAAAGAAAACTGTGATATGGAGTAATATCTTGATTTAATCTAACTGTCGATGAGTAAACGTGGGAAAAAAATCAGATTTGTTTTTGCTGATGACTAATGATGAAAAACAAATGGTTCCAAATGCTAGAGGAAAAGGTTCCTCGGGGGTTTCCAGAGCCAGTGAATTAGCTGGCATCTCTGAATTTGCTTTATTTGATTTTTACAGCGGTCATTGTCAACGGGGTCATTCCACAGGACGGGCAACCTTCGGCGTCAGTCCCACCTTACCTGGGTGGTGCTCCGCCAGGCCGGGCAGCAGCTCCGTCGGGTGCACACACACGTTATTTTTGGAGAAGATGATCTCGCCATCCAGGCCCAAGCGCATCAATGTGCCCCCCGCCGCGGGGTTAAAGGTCAGGAGGTCGGAGGCCTTGGAGGAGGCACGCCGCAGGAGCCGACCCAGAGACATCTCCTCAGGCGCTGGGACGCTGGGCCCATCCTCTGAATACAAGGGAGTAGAAAGAAAGGAGTTTAAAGAGGAGGGAAGGGGAGTCGGTGATTGAAATGACAGTGGAATGTTAAAAAGCGGGAAAGGAGCAGACGTAGAAGAAGAACGCGTGACATAATAATGATATTTAAATTGTTAAATTGCACCTTTTCAACTGAAACTACAGTGAAAAAGGTGCCAAAAAACAGACATAGGAGGAACATAAAAAAAGGAAAAGTCATGCAAATCGGGAATAATAATGAATAAGCGACAATAAGGATAGTTAAAGTAAAGAACAGGTTAAATAGAATAATCAGGTGCAACTCCATAGGACTGATGTTCACCCCCATTCTCACAGGTGCTCCTCTCCTACTTGTTCAGCACTTTCCTGGGCCGCCACCTGCACTCACTAGTGCAAACATATCCACAGGATGTGTGTAACTGCACACGCCGCACCTTCTGCAAACAGCTCACGTGTGTGTGTGTGTGTGTGCAACGCTTGTCAGAAGCCCGGACAAACGTTTCCATTCAAGCGCTTCCCAAATGTTTGACTGTTACTGCAGGTGTGTGTAACATCTGCTAGCGTACTTCAGCCCATCCGTGTGGAATCCCCATGCAGCTCTCGGTGGGCAGCAGATGCTCTCGATATCAGCGGCGAGCTGGGGTCAGCGTGACACTCCAGGAGTGTCTAACTGAGAGAAATTCTCCTGAGATGAGCGGCTCCTGCTGTTGCAGCGCGTCGCCCCGGGAATCGGTCTTTTCGGATAAAGGACCCAAAAGACTCTTTTTGTTGTTGCTGCTCAATCCAAACACGTATCCCGTAAAGCGAGCAGCCACGTCTCAATGTTGGTTAATCACCAACGTGTTCTTCCTGCTCCATCTGAGGAATGTGGCCTCCTTTTTCCTCAGGGGGCAAGTTTACTTCTGCCTGATTAAGAACCCCCCCCCCCCTTTCCTGATACCAGCTGTCAGACAGGAAGTCTGCAGGGACAACATCCAGGCTTGACCTCAGAGGAGAAGGATAAGTAAAGATGACATGTCCCACCAGACATTCCCCCAAAACACTGTACAATACGGTATATAGATAGATATATACAGTATACCGTATTCATCTCTCTGCTGTTTTGTTTTTCTATAAATGTCAATGAGGTGTAGAACCGCCTTAAAATAATCTTTCCACAGAAAAGACAATCAGAAGATTTGCCTTGAAAATATTTTTTCCACAAAAAAAAAAGAAAACGTACAGAAAACTCAACGACACCCAAAAGTATCTGCAGTTTGATGGACGAACGGAAAATGGCTACCGGTATATTCCAAATGTAAGCATTTGTTTTTCACAGTACTTGTACAGGTAGTGGGGCTGTTGATGTCAGCAAACCCTGACTGCATTTCTAAAAAATCCTTTACTTACAAACAACTACAACAATAAAAACAACAACAACAACAAAGGCCGTCAGAGATGAACGGTTGCATTTTCGCACATGTCTGACAGAATAGGGCAAGATTTTCCTTTCCAAAAAATATTTTAAAAAAATAAAAAAGACAGAAAAGTTCTGCGTATGCTTTTTTTTATTTTATTTTTTTTATACATAACAGAACAAAACACTTGCTTGACGAGTGCCTGCTCCTCTCTCTGGAAGCTGCAGCACTACGCTACTGAACACATTAGAACAGCCATTAGCCTATGTACATGAAAGTACAGTCATAAGTGTGTAAATAAGCCACGCAGCGACTCGGTAAGTCGGATACACAGCCTGAGAGACCAGCTGGATATATTAAGAGCGAGGAGCCTCGCTGCTGCTCTATCCAGGGGGGGTTATTTTTGGTCTGTGGGTGATTTCAGGTCCACTTTGATAGGGCTCATTGGATCGGAACGTTCATGCCGTCAACACGTCGCTGGGCCCACAATCTCTTACCGATTCGCCAAAGCACTCTCATCCACAAACTCAGCAGACTTACTCCATATGTTTGACAAACTTCTTCACAGATCGGCTGCCAGAGAGAGAATTTAGAATTAGAACTTGGAAAAGCTATATCTTAGAAAATGAGGTGTAAAGCAGAGATGCCTCAAACTTAAAGGGTCTCATCTTCTCACCGATCGGCCACAAAGGAGCCTGCGAAACAAGGTTTTTGTGGGCGATGCCAAAGGCAAGGAAAATGGTGAGGAAACGTCATGGATGAGTCAGAGGAAGTGTGCTTTCATAAAGCATGAAGACGTGTCAGGTCATAAAATAAAACATGAAATGCCATGACAATCACATTCTGTCAACAGGAGGTTAGAGATAAGATATTGAACACATGCAACAACCGGTACTGCGTCGATAATTTCCACGTGGAAAGAAAATTCAAAATGACATGCCTGTGTGTGTGATACAGTATTACCTGCACAGCCTATTTTAACAGATTAACTCATCTCCATCAAATACTGGCTAATATATCTCAGACTAAAGATGCAGACTTGCTGTTTTTTTTTCTTTTCAATGCATCATGCTGTAATTGTGTCCTTATGCTATGATGAAGTGTTATTCCTCCTCTCGCATACCAAAGCAGCCTGTTCAAGATGACTCATGCAATCCAAGTAAACAATAATAATAATAATAATAATAATAATAAAAGATGCACCTAACAAAAAACACGATGCAGAGTTGATGTACTATTATTGTTGGTCTGCATTACAGCAGCAAGGTGGAGACATTCTAATCGGACATCATCACACCAACCTGACATTAACACGGTTAGTTTGGCTCTAGTTAGGCTTCCCTGCGTCCGGTTTAACGGGACATTTAAAAGTGTAGCCACTGCCGGATTAACTGGTCCTGCTGGATTACACCTGCTCAATCGCTGAAATGAATGAATAGCGCAGCATGAAGGGAGAAACGGGGCCACTCGGCTCACCTTCAGTCCTGCCGCAGGAGTCTCAGCCCATGCCGGACGTGCTCCGAGCGGAGAGCCGCGGATCAGCAGCGGCAGCCGGAGGCCTCCAGCGGCTTTTTATCCCGGATTTAGCTCCGCTGTAATAAAAACACACCGTTGTTTGCCTTCGTGTTTCCCGTATAGTCACGCCTCACGTTTGAACTGCAGCTCTCCACAGTTAAAAAAATAATAATAATAAAAGAAAACACCCCGTCTACATCCGGTCCAACTTTCAAAATAAAACGCTTTTAATATACAGCACTTCTCGTGCTTTAAATTCTAATGCCGGTCTTTCCAACTTCCTGTCACGATTCAGTCGCGCGTGTTCAACTTGATGGATCCAAAACCTGCCCCCCCCTCCAAAAAAAAATCTTAGCCTCTCATCATCTGTGACGTTTAAAGGTCACTGGGAAATGCTTGACAACAGTTGGTCCATCATCAGGACCGGAGCTGGAGTCAGAGCATCCGATCACAAAGACGTCGGCGCCTTTTGTCATCCTGCTCATTTCAAAACCTTCTTGGGTTAGACGGGGAATAATTTCATTACAATTTCAAGATATGCAATTTATTGTCAGCAACCTAAGGTTTTTTTTACATTCATTTTAAATGGTGAAAAATAAAGCTATGTTTAGCTACAGTGCCAAACCACTGCCCCCCCCCCCCATAAAATTAAAAAGAAAACCGCACTAACCTCATGAAATGTAAAAATAATAGTTAATGCCAAGTAGCATAGTTTCACCACAACCTTATCAGAAACTATGTTAACTATAAAAGTATATAAATCACTATTTATAAAGAAATATCCTAATAATATCAATAAAATAATGAAAGAATTTGCAGGCAAATGTATCATTTCACCATTTTTATTTATATTGCACTTAGATAAAATCGTAGTTTTTACAGTTGTCTTGAGTCAGCGCAATGGAAGGAGCAAGACTCACCTGGCTAATAAAGACAGATACATTCCATTTATTGTAACGCATCGCCATGTGTTGAGGTTCGATTTACCACTGATGTCCAAGGTTGATGCCGACTGATGATGAAGATGATGAGGAATAATCATCTAATCAGATTTTTGCATTTTGGCTGATTGAGATGGGATCTATCCTTGGACCCTTGCTTCATTTCTTAGTTATTTGTTGGTTATCTTGTAAAAAGTAAAACAACAACAACAACAACAAAAACCCTGCCAACCTGCTAATCCTGCCACAATATTTCTGAAAGCTTTGCTTGCACACATGGTGAACATACAGTAGGTTTGACAAACATTAAATACCCAGTTTATAATTTCTCTAATGTGGTCAAGCAGCACTTCAAAATAATGTTATAATTAAGTCACCAGAACAGTTACGTTAATTATAATGAATTATGTTACAAATAATAAACAATTATTCCAAAGGTTGGAATTTGCATTTCTCATTTGTAATCAATTAAATCCATTTGTCGTGTCGCTATGGTGATGCTATAGCATGCTGGCTGCTATTGTAGCGCACAGCGTGAGCTAAATCCTGCAAGACGATGCTCCACGGAATGCTCCCAGCTTCCAAATTAAATGTGCTGCTATTTTAACTTTACAAACTGGTGAGGATGAGAATCTCACAGTTTTTGTTTTCTTTTAACAATTCTGCATGTGTAAGTTGTAAATAGTATTTATCTAGTGTGCTGACTGGTTTGCAGTCCTGTCATAATCAGTGGGGTTTTTTTTAAGCATACTGTTCGGAATGTGTAAGTTTGTACACCAAACCCGTAAGCTTGTAGAGGATGTCAAACATGCCTTCTAAAATTCAACAAGGCAGACAAAGCATGAAGTGCATATTGTGTTCCGTTGTCGTTTTGATGGTTAACGAAAATCAGCTGGACGTCAAAAAACGTCAAAAATCAACAGTGAGTGCATCCGGGAATCCACTTAACTTCAAACACCTTTGACATGGGCAAATTCAGGCTGGCCACTGTCAAAACCTGAGGGAGAAGAAGATTGCACAAGTCAGCTGACAAGACATCCAGAATGATGACATCATCTATCTGAAGAAAGACAGAAACGCTCACCTTGGTATCATTGCGATACATGAAATCCCTAACTCTCTCCCCATTGGCAAACACGTAGAGGGGTGGGGAGGGCACGCCGAACACCTGCATCCCTCCCAGCACCAGACCGTCCAGGTCTCCATTCAGCTGCAGATCGCGGCTCACCACCCGAGACTGTGGAAGACACGAAGGCGAGTTGGAATGCAGGCAACATGTGAAGCTTTGCATCATCTTTTACAAACCTGTCCGGCGAGGAAGACAATGTGAGAATAATTTCCCATCTCGTAGGTTTCAAGACTATCCCCGTCATCCCAGAACAATTCCCCCAAGGCTTCACCCCCTCCTGACAGCGCCACCGTTAGGAAGAAAGGGCTCCTGCGTGACGCTGTGGTTGTCAAAGCGGGCTCCTTCAAAGGAAATTACAGTTCAGAGAAAGAAAAAAAAAAACAATAAAGCAACAGCAAAAAAAAAAGACAAAAAGTATTCCCTTTCAGCTAATTTTCTACTTTAAGATGTTGCAGATCTATTTCACAACCATACAAGTGAAAAGTGCGTAACAGTCGTCTAGAAAATTCTGATCTCCACAGAGGAACGTTCTGGGACTTATTCTAGGATCAGTTTTCCACATCAAAAAAGTCCAATAGTGAGAACAGACATAAAACTGTAATCGGTGTTTGAAATGTCCTAAACCAATTTAAAACGAGCTGCACGTCAGTTGTCTGTGCAGACTTGACACCCACCTGCCGGGGAATAATGATCCCCTCCCTAACGTGGACATTGATGGTGTCCAGAGGAGCTGATAGGAGGATGTACTGACCCTTACTGTGGAAAGGCTGACCCTAGAAAGCAAATGGCAGGTTAGGAGAGCAAAGCTTTAGCGTTTCGGCTTCTGGCTCATATGAACCAGCGGTACTGCGAGACTGTGGTACGGGACTGAGTGACTCACATTGTGCAGACTGTACCAAGTGCCCGGGGGCAGGTAAGCAGTCAGCTCCACTGCACCTTGCTCCAAGACCGGGCTAATGAGAAGCGAACTCCCCCACAGGAACTGTCGGTCTACGGTCCGACTTCCCGGGTCTGACGGAAACCTGCCAGGGACGGAAATAGAAAGCTGACGTGAAGATCACGTGCTAAAATATCACACGTTCCTACGACATTAGAGGACAGAGGACACGTACTGCATAAAGAGAGGCCGGGCCACAGTTTCAGCAGCCGTGTGTGCATAATGGAAGAGTGTGTAGAGAAATGGTAGGAGTGAGTAACGAAGGTTCAACACGTCCCTCATAGCTGCCTGGGCCTTCAACCCGAAGACAAATGGCTCCTGGGGCTGCGAGACGGAGGAGAAATCAGACATCCAAGACATCAAACAGTGGTCGACAGCAAAATAAGACGTGCCGTCTCACATTGTTATGCCGTTCATTGTGGTTCCTCATAAACGGGTAGAATGCCCCGAGCTGCATCCATCGTACACACAACTCCTCAGTGGTGTCTCCTTTAAAGCCACAGACGTCTGCGCCAACAAGAGGGACGCCGAAGAGGCTGAACTGCAACACGGCTAGGGGGGTAATGGGGGGACAGTCGAAATCTGACAGATATCATGAAACTAAATAAGAACTAAAAACCACGTGTTCTTCTGTCTGAAAAGGGTCGAACATTCTTCGGATTATACTTCGCCTCACCAGGGATGGAGTAACGAAGCTGGTCCCAGTCGCTGCCGACGTCTCCTGTCCACACCGCAGCGAAGCGTCCTGTCCCAGGGTAGGAGGACCGAGACAGGACGAAGGGTCTCTTTCCTCGCAACTTTTTAAGAGCACTGAGGATGGGCGCAAATCCGAGGTGAATGCAGTATACATAAAAAAAAAAAAAAATGAAGAGCAAATTGTTCCAAATGTTCTGTGGCATATCTACACATGAATTTACACATAGAATTAGTGGGGAAAACCCAGGCCTCACAAACCAGACTACATCCCGACACGCCCTGGTCTGACCTGTGTGTGGCGAAGGCTTCGGACAGTCCGTACATGTTGTGCAGGTTGTAGTGGGTGGAGACTTTTTGCTGAGCGGACATACAAAGAGTTCGTGAGCTCAACTGGCCTCCAATCACCCCTGGTGGTAGGACGGCCAAAAAAGACACATTGCATTCAAGTAGCTCATTTCTATAAAGGAAACTCATGAATGAAACTGATGTGTGTGTGTTGGCGTTCATACTGGGAGTGTAGGGCGGGATCTCGAGATCACTGGCAGGACAGCCCTCCACTGAACCCTGCACAAAACTGGTGGGTTCATTCATATCCTGGTGGAGCGTGGGAGAAAAGGTGCAAAATAAATAAATAAACACACTCACACAACCAGAAAACAAACATTTTACAAAGGGGAAACCCTGAAAAACCTGATATCCTAATATGCCGACGGTAACCTGTGTGTAAAATACTCACAATCCACAGACCATCCACTTTCACTTTGGCATGAAAATCTCTGATGCAGTTCTCCCACCACCGTCTTGTCTCGGCATTGGTGAAGTCAGGGAAGGCTGTTGGGCCTGGCCAAACCTGATTTTAGAGAACAGGGAAGTAAATGACATTCACACCTCCCACTGGGAAAGAAAAGGACGCCCATCCAGCCCTAAGCCTGACCTTCCCTATGAGGACGTGTCCTGAAGCATTTTTAATGAAGACGTCTCTTTTCAGCCCGTCGTCGTAAGGTGGGTACGTTCCAGGGGGGCTGGTGCTGCTGATGCCCGGGTCCTTCAGAACCAGGGAAAGCATGACAGTTAGCTAAAGAATGGTTGTCGCCACCTGCTGGACGCACGGCGATAATGATTATTTCCGCTTATTTAGAGAATAACACAATATAACTTAAAATATCATATTTTCAGTGTTTTTTCCCCCCATTCAAAATGTAATTCTCGACATTCTAAACGTGTGCAAAATCAGCACCATGAGTTTATACAGTCTTTTAACATGAAAGATATCACACACCACGATCAGGATGTACTTTAGGCCACGCTTGTGGAACTCCTCCACCATCTCTGGGAGATCCCCAAATCGATCGGGGTCAAAGGTGAATACTCTGCGCTTGTCTGCATAATCCAAATCGTTCCACTGCACATCCTGGTAGAAAGAAAAGATAAATTTAACGAAGACCATTCCGATTAGAGTGTTAAGGTTATTTGTACATTAAATGCACATGAGCAGGGATAATGTGTAAATGATCATTTCCACTGGACAACGCTTTGAGTACTTCACTTACCACGGGGAATTTAGCCATGTGCATGCGTTGTGCCACCTGCCGGGTAATGTTGGTGGTGTTGTAACCCCAGCGACACAGATGAAAGCCCAGCGACCAATAGGGAGGCATCATTGGATACCCTTGTGATTGAGAAGATCATTCTTCATTGATAAGTCAGAAACACACAAAGACACACGCGATCTGTTTTGCTCGTGCTAGAAGACATACCGATAACATCGAGGTACTGTCTTATAACAGTTTGAGAGTCAGGACCCAGGAAAACGTACAGATCCAGGATTCCTCCGAGAGCCACCCAGGTTAAAGCGGGGGTCGGCTGCAACATGACCTCTACAGACACGAGATATTTAGCACTCTGAAATGCTACAAAAATCATTCTGTGTGGAAAGTGAGCACTAAATAAACGGCAGTAGGATGCCGTGTAAGGTTCCTTGGAACAGACTGATCAGTACCGATTGCATTGCTGTTGAGAAGGAAAACTCCGTGCGCCAAGCCGTCACCCTCTTGTACGATGAAGAACGGGTGGGAGCCGTAGAGGTTAGCGTTAGCCTGTAGGAAAAGATAAGTGACAATATATACGGCTTGATCATAGTGTAAAGACAAATAACTGATTTGTGCAGCAGGAACATCTTTACTTTATTTTTTGTTTCATTTCTCGTTACATAATCTGACCCATCCAATATTTATTTTTTTATTCAGGTTGTGTAAGAGACTTACATGAGGTGCCATGCCTCTGTTCCAGAGTGTCAGATATGTCCAGTTAAGATCCAAGAGGAGAGCTGTATAATGCTCACCAAGGCCAGACACGAGGGGTGAGGCCAGCGTGGTGGAAAGCTGCAGGTATTGGTCAGAAAACAGCAGCGGAGCGACCGTGGTATTCATTCTGGACAGGAAGACCACGGAGAATGAACAAAAAAATGCACTACATGAAGACCACGATTTAAAAAAACCCCTGTGTGCTTATGATAATATACAGACAAAATACAATTAGTGGATGTAAAACTCGGTAACAGTACATTTAGTTTACTGCGTTTACATCTATTAGTACACGGTATAGAGATTAAAATAGAACCATCTACTCACATCACCCTCCCATTAGATTTCCGTTGCACGATGAAGCCAAAGGGATCAGACTGGTATTCGGCGGTATAGAGCAAATCTTCCTTCTCAGCTTTGCCCTGAGGAACGCCAGCCGGAAGCTCGACCTCATATCGCTTCGATGACGGGTCCTTAAACTTCAGGAAAAGACATTAACGTCTCGACTCACCCTCCATAAACTGTCTGCAGAATATCGTCTAATCTTTTGACGTTGTATGAATGCATTCAGTTTTTATTTTTACCCTTATTATAGAATATCACAGGTTGATTCAAGCCAGATTCGGGGGGTGCTGTGCACACATTTTCTTTTTTTGTAAATCAGTTTCAGTGCCTTTGATTGGAAACATTTTTAAAGATAATTGCTACGTAAGACTGGAGGGGAAAATCAAGTCATTACTGGTCAAAATACACAGAAGCTTCTCTGTACACACCCACAGCGTAGGCATCCCCCCCCCCCTGCCATTATACACGTTTATATTGTAATAACAGTGCATTGTGTGCTCACGGTGACGTGGAAGCAGCCTGCAGTCTCTTCCATGACTTCCAAGCGTAGAGATGGGACATCTCTGGGCAGAAAGGACGGGGTCGTGCGGGTCAGGGTGGCAGCCTGGCCTCGCGTGGTGGGGGTGAAGGCACCCATTTTGTAGCCAGGGTATAAAGTGGGGTAAAAACACCAAGGCGGTCCTGTGGAGTTCGGATGAGGAGCGTAGCAGCATCCCCTCTCCTCACACGCTTTCCGGCTAAGAAGTTTGTCCCTGGAGCAATCAAAACGACTCTCTGGGGAGATGGTGCATTTAATGTCCCTGGGAAAATGTGGGACTGAGCTCTCTCGGTGCGCTCCCGTCATCTCCCCTGATTTGTTCTGCGGCTTGGCTGCGTTATCAAAGACAATCCATTCAAGCGCCGTGGCTTTGTTTAACTTTGCAAAGACTGACCCAACCGGTGTGTTTTCATAGCTAAACAAATGGAGGAAGTACAGACACAGTGACAAAACACAGGCGAGGAAGAGGAGCGCAGCTCCAGTATGGCTAGAGAGGGAACCCATAATCTCATCAGCATAAAGTTATTGCCAAGTGCCAACAGACACTATGAATATTATGCTAATAAGGATGCATTCACACTCACAGCTTTGCCCATGTTGTTCTCGTTGCCCTGCTTTTCATCGGCTCGGCCGCTGCTATATTTACTGTTTCTAAGTCAACTAGAAGTTCAGTGTTGGAGCTCAGGTTTAGCGTCAAGTCCGAACGAGCTGCGAGCAGCGACACGAAGTGCGTGTTTCAAGGCAGAGGACGAACCCAGACAAACTACCGGTGTTCCTTCTGAAGAGGAAATAAAGTGCATAATAATATCAAACTACGGGAAGCGTACTAGGACAAAATAGTCATGCCTCTGGAACTACGCAGGAACTTCGGTCGTAAAACATTAGACAATAAATCAATTGAAGTTATTCTCTTACAATGTTAAATATAACAAAAGGCTAACAGACGATCAACAAGCAAAATCTTAGCATAAAAAAATAATTTATTGTGAACGTTATCGACTTGACATCCTTGTAAAGTTAAAATACAGCTCTGAAGCATGACCTCTAAATTAATCTTTTGACCATGTGATCACATGAGAATAAAATCAGCTACTTTATTAAGGACGCTACCCTGACAAGCCTTTGCAACGGTGCACGCTTACAGACTTCGGCACAGAAGTCTCGATTAAGAGAAGCAGATCTAGCAGCATTAAATGGAATCAAACGCCTTTAGCATAGTCAATTTTAAAGATCTGTACCCACACAGCACAGTGTGTTTTAAAAATAAAAAGGCACAACCGCCACAAAAGATTCATCATCAAGTATCCAAATTCTGAATCAGTCTGAACAAAAATATACCTACAGCAGCTGCACAGAGCTGGCTCAATCGTACGACATTTCACAATGTGTTCAACAACATGCCGACACGTTAACCACACTGCAGCCCATATATTTATAGGACAAACACAAGTCTTTATAAAAGTAAAAAAAAAAAAATCTTTGCTCTGTCTGCCATATCCAACAACAACAACAACAACAACCACCACCTATTGGTTATCTGACATCCTGGAGGCAGACATGTTCTTGGACGGTTTTATTGGGAACGTTTTGACCCTGGTGAGCAGAAGGCACTTAAGAGAACAGCTGCTGCTGCGTCTGGCAGAGGATCCCAGGCACTGCAGGCCTGGTCCTTACCAGCTCATCAGTAGCACCATCACCAACGGATATCCACTCTGAAGGGCAACGCTCCCGTCTGTGCTGGGTCCATCTGACTCTGCTCCGGGTCACACTGGTTCATTGTCCATTGCCGAGGGCTCTGGCAGTATGTGTATCTCTGATTGACTGGATTCGCTCTTTCTGAGATGATCCGTGGAGGACTCCGAGGCAGGTGTAAGGTTCGACGTGTGTCTGTGCGAGTCAGTCTGTGTGGACACTAATGGCGCTGCTGACTGCACTCTTTGAACAGGCAAATATGAAGATGCAGGCTCGTCTGGTGATGCGGTGGGCACTGGAGGCACTGGAGAGTGTGTGGGTTCTGGGTTTTGCGGGGATGGTGATAACGTGCGTGTTGGGACCTGCTGATTTTGTCCTTCAGGCCCCAGACATGTTTTCTGGGCCTGTGTTTTTGCAAGTTGCTCTGCAGTAGAGTAATAAGGCAGGAACGGCCTTTCGGATGAACATGTCCGCATGGCCAGGTAGGTGTGCAGCAGCAGGTGAGGGAAACGGGAGGTGAAGTAGGAGACAAAATCATCAGGGATGGAGCCCAGCGTCTCCTGAACCTCGGCAGGCAGCTCTCTGTAATGATGTTTCTGTTGAAGAAAGGTCCGATGTCAAATATGAAAGGTTCTCACTAAGATGAATTTCTTTTAAATGTAAAAGATGAGAACGTGTCACTACCTTGTTCCTCATTGCACGTAGCAGATCTCTGACTGACCCTCCCTTATACGAGCGAAATTTCCGCAAATCTGCCAAAGACAAAGCTCCATGAATCAATCAGTGGGACCTCCTGGTTATTGGTTAGTTATTATTTTTGCCAGCCTCATACCCGTCTGCAGCGGCACTGTAATATGTTCTCGCCAGTCACACTTGACAACAGACCTCCCTCCTCTCTCCAGCTGCCTCACAATTGGTCCGTCCAGCGGCTCCTTTTCTATTCTGTCACTCACATCCTGCAAGGAACCACAAACACGCCAGGACATTTCTGTTACCCGACTAAAAGATGGGTTGTAAAATATACTGAGGATGCACAAGTTGACTTGATTATAAATTAAAAAGCCTGTAGCAGGCGTACAGACTGGTTGATGTGCTACGATTAAACATGTGTGATTTTTGCAAAAAAAAAAAGTAGTGGAAATGTGAGATAAGTAAAAAAAAATCTTACCTGAAAGAACTGCAGCTCCTTCTCCAGGCTCCAAAAGAAAGCGTGTTTGAGAATACTCTCAGCTGAAGGCCTCTTCTGTGGCTCCGTACTCAACATCTGCTCTATTAGATCTCTGGCAACAATGTCCTCTGGTAGATGACAGTGTCGGTTTGACAGAGGGCTCATAAGGTAAGATCACTTAGCAAACATACTTTAAATAAATAGCTTTTTTCAATCAACAAAATTATAAATAATTGCTTAAACACAATGCCCCCGTCCGTACTGACCTACATTAAGTGTCAACTACATTAACTTTGTTGGACACCTCAGGAAGTGAGAGAGAAATCAAGGTCTTCCTCACCATGTTTGTCAGTTTGCAGATGGTCGAGGCTGTATGTGCCCAGGAGAATGTTTGCTTGCCTTTGCAGAGACTTTCCAAATGGGTGACATCCCTGAGACACCACATAGTAGAAGACACAACCAGAAGAGAAGATGTCCACTGCACAAGTCTAAAAAGAGCAAGAGCAAGAAGGTCAGCGTGGAACGTAATGGAGAATGTACGACTTTCTGTTTGGTGTGAGAAGCTCTTAAATTTCTGTTAGCGATCTTCAGAATTCTTAATTACATGATTGTACATATTTCCCAAAAACGGTTTCCGTCGTGAATTCTGACAACCAACAGCATTTAAAGGCAGGTGAGAGAGCGGTTACGAGACCACCGGACTGACCGGATTGTCTTTGCAGTCCTCACTGAGAACCTCGGGGGCAATCCAGCCCTCAGTGCCGGGAACCCCAGACCTTCTGCTGAAACTGTGGCGGCCCACTGCGAGCTTCTTGCACAAGCCAAAGTCGGATATAATGGCTCGGACCCGACCGTGAGCATTGGGCATTGAGACCAGGATGTTATGGGGTTTCAGGTCTCTGTGGACTGAAGGAAAAACCAGGAGAAAAATCATGGCATCAATATTATGGTAGACCCATTTATACATTTGTGTAGAGTTGTGTAAGTTAACAGGGCCATCAAACCATCAAAAAGATCCACGGTACAAATGGCCCCATCATTTATTATGTATGAAAGTAGACTGTAGTGCTTTAGGTATTGATTTAAAGTAGCAAACAATGAGGATGAGAAAGTATATTCAGAGATAATACCTATATTCAGAGAATGGAGATGGGCCAGTCCTGACATCGTCTGCTGGAGAAGCATAACTGGCTCGAGTCCATGACGGTCGAAATCCTGCCACTCCACATACTAGAAGGACGAAGAACAGCCTGTCAGTGCAATTCAATAATTATAAGAGTATGGAAGCTTCAAGAAAGGAAGCCCGTTCTTGTATTTTGCGTCAACATAAATGACTCCCCCGACTCGTCACTGGTGGTTTAACGATCTATTAATTACCTCCTGGAGTGATGCAGCACACAATTCAATGGCAATATACTGAAACTGACGGTCCCTCTCCGTGCAAAAGTAGCGGATGACATTTGGGTGCTCGTCCGACTCCCTCAGCAGTTGGACTTCCCGGTCTGCAAAGCTGAAGCACTCTGGGAGAATCCTCTTTACTGCCACTGGACGGTTGTCAAACTGCCCCCTTGGGGAGAAAAAAAGGCAAAACTATATTGTGATATTCCTTCATCGTCTCCTACTTCCAAGCAGCATGTGTTCACCAAAGATGATAATTTTAGCAAAGATGATTTGGCAAGCTAAAGAGATGTTTAGGACTATTAGGCCATGTGTGCGTGTGTGTGTGTGTGTGGGGGGGGGTCTATCATCATTAATAATATTTTTAAGCCTTACTTGTACACAATGGTGCCCTCAGCACCATGACCCAGGACCTCTTTTGGGCGGAACGTAATATTACCAACTCTGGCAATACTGGAGTTCTCCTCTAATTAAATAAACACATCATTTCAGACAGAGAGAACTGGTTAGAATTATTACACGAGGGTTCAACAAGTAGGAAGAGAGAATGTGGGCGTGTAATCTTCATGTCTCAGTCCTTACCTCCTTCTTCATGGTCGTTGGCAGCGTTTCCCAGCTCAGACACAGACAGGTTGGAGTGGTTGGAGGCTCGAGGGGTGACGTTGGGGCTGCTGTGGTCAGAAAATTCAGAGCGAGTGTTGTGGCCCACCTCCAAATAGTCACCTTCTGGAACCAAGCCCACATCCGCTGGGGGGAATGGCTGCTGTCTCTGGAGCAGTTCCAACCTCTCCTCCATCTGCCTCTGAAACTCCTGGTGCTGCAGCTGCTGCTGCTTATGCACTCTCTGAGGTAAGTGAACATAAAAGGTTGCTTATTATCAGCAGGTAGCTGTATAATCTTAACACCCCACTTATGTATGTGTTGCAGTTCCACTTACTTTGGGGTAGGTAATCGCGAAGGCAAGCCAGCCAGCCAAAAGGAAAGTGGAAAAGATGATGGTGGCCATGTCTTTGAGCATCGAGTCAACGGGAGCCTCTGGGCGCACAGAGCGACCAATGTTCCCCGGTTCTTGGATAGACGTTTCAGGCAGAGGAGGCGGCGGGTCATGGTCCGCACCTCTACCATTCACCTTCTGCAGCGTTGTAAGAGGAGAGAAAATGTGTAGATGCTTTGATGTCTGAAAAAATCATCCAACCGAAAAAGTATTTCATGTGTCACGCACCTCCTCGACCTTCTGGTCAGTAGTGGGTGGGATGACATTGCCTTGATTGCGGGGGAACGTATCAGGGAACTTTTCCAGAATCTTAATGTGTGCTTCAGGGGGGGTCTCGTGGTGACCTGGCATGCAAGATTGAACATTTTAAAACATTTATTACTATTAATAAGTCAGAAAGACATACTTTATCGTTTTCACTCTGAATGGTAAGCAAAAACTTTGAGCCTTGATCCCAAAGAAGTGCGGGTTCTTTGTAAAATAGCTGCTCCTGTTCTCCACTTCAAGAGGACTTAATTCAATAAGGTGCATTCTGGTGCTATATTTTACACAGCATCCCCATTTTTTTCTGATCAGGGTTGCGCACAGTATGCACGGTACATTTTAATGTCCAATAGGTGGCAGTCTCAGCGTGGCAGTCATTGGGTGCAGCGGACGGGCTCAGAGCCGTGAAAATCAAGCTGCAGTAAGTACAGAGAGTTATTGTTGCAATAGCTGTTCATTTTTCCACCTTTTGTTTGGCCCTGAAACTCTTACTCCTTCAATTACAGCAGGAACAATCCCGTCTATGTGGGTAGGTGTTTTAGATACGTCTTTGTGCCCGGTGGCTTTTACCGATGAGAAGCAGGTAGTTTCTCATGAAGTTGATGCGGTTGTGCTCCCGCAGTGCAGAATTAAACTTGACACTGGTGCTGGGTGTGATAACACACTCCTTTCCGTCCTCGGTGTCCTTGCTGTCAGGGCCCTCGAGCATGGGGAAGGTGCTGCCACGAGGCTGTACGGACGCACAAACGTGCAGGGTCAACTGTAAATACACTTCCTGTCAGACACCAAACAGGGATTTCATAAAGGCACACCGGCAAGAAAGTAGAAGAGGATGCATTCATGCAAACCACGACACTGTCAAACCTGAAAATCGCAGTCAAGACAATGAGCAAAAATAAACAGGGACGCTGAACTAATTATAAACACATGTTGACTAGTAACTAACTAGGCCTAATTGAAGACAAAACTTTGAACTGTCACTCACCACCACAGTGACTCCATCGTGCACAAGGGAGGGGGAGGCATACAGACTGGTGGAGTATTTACCGACATAGAGTGTGGCCCTGGAAACAAAAATTCAGCGTCACGCCTGCCTCGTTTTTGAAGATCAACACATCATCCGAATGCTTTCCTAAACTGAAGCTCGACAGGATACAGTTCTGAGCTCATAGCAACACTGCAGGTCCGAAAGCAGAACTTCCAGGTTTCACCACCGTTGGTTTTAATTAGCAGAAGGAACTGTGTGCAAAAATAAAAGCAGTGCTCTGGTGCGAAACCAGAACTAGTAGCCAGCCTGCTGACTCCCACTTGCTCGTTATTACATATCTAGACGCCACCAGCATTTAAGCAACGTGACGGCTTTTTGTTGTTGTTTGTCTTCCTCCCTCATCCAGGTCACAGTAATCCTGAGAGGTTAAATAAAAAGCACGGAGACTTCTTTCAGCTTGAAGACATTTCACCTTCCAAAGCTCAATCAGTTTTTGCTTCAAAGTATTTAAGGACATATGAAGTTGTGCACTAGTGTGAGTCCTTAAAGCCGTTGAGGTGCACCAATCTCTGTCTATAAGTGCTTTGAATGGTGTCCACATTTCAGACAAATAGGTAAATAATTCCCTCACGTTTTCAACAACACCCACATAACAGTATTGGGTAAGGAAATGTATTCTACAAAAGCAGACCTTGATAAAAGATCATTACACTTAGTTTGCTCACATGAATTTGTTTTTAGGCTTGTTCTCTTTGGGAAACGGGTATTTCCACTGGGTGATGCGTCCAACCTCTCCAGACATGAAGGTGAGGTAACGCAGAGTCTCCACAGCCACATTTGTATGTGCAACTTTACGAAGACCCTCACGCTGCCAGATATATATGGCCACCACTGGAGAGTTATAGTTCTGGATCCACTGAAGGTCTCCTGAGTCGCTGTCCACTGTCACCACGAGGCCGTCACCGTTGGACACAAAATGAGCCATCTCTGTGGGGTACCAAAAGGCAGACGATTGACTGGCACCGTCCTAACTCCCAGTCGTCGTTAAATGAGGACCGTCTGTAAGTCAGCGCGTCCGTGAGTCTTACTGTATTTGGTTTCATCGTCTGGGAGGGTGGAGGCATAGTCAGAATAGGTGGCATTCCAGCGTAGCTCTCTGCTCTTTGTGTCATACATGGTGATGGTATACTCTGCAAGGAGCATGAAACAGCATGTGCATTGTAACACAGGGAAAAGCACTTGCATTGCTGCGTTACTTGTGTAACACACACAAAAGACAGAAACCGAGTATCCGTATCTGAGAAGAAATGCAAAGTGCTATTGAATTTCCTTTAATGAAAAATGAGAAAGAGAATCAGAACATACACCGCTGGGTGACAATGTGCGTGTTGCCTCGACACCAAGTTAAGGTTAATTTACAAGGCACTGCTCTAGGTCCTCTAGGTACCGTTACCACCCCCCCCCACAGCCCTTAAGCGCTGCAGTTACAGACCAGCGAGTGGGGATAGTCGGAGACGCACAGAAAGGTACGTTAGGTACGTCCACCGCCTTAGGGTCAGAGCATGTGAGAGATATGGAAAATGGAAAAGGAGAGGCTCCAATTTATGAGCTGATAAAAAAATAAGGCTTAGGTGAGGAGGATAAACCTGCTGAACAGGTTGTGTTTTACCTGTGCGTCCCAGATAGAGAAGAGACGAAGATGGACATAGCATCTCAGCAAAAGAGGTGGTGAGGGTCTGCTGTTTCTCGCCAGTCAACAGGTCCACCACATACCACAAGTCCTGCTTCTTACCTACAAACAAAGAAGTGGGTGACATCATTCCCTACGGACGCGGCATTGCTTCGATACAAAGCTTCATATTTAAAAATCAAAAAAAAAAAAACTGACATGAAAAAGAGTATGGTGGCAGAAGCTGAACTAAGCAAATTAGCATGTAGCCATGAACCTTTTTCAATGATGGGTGTTACCATTCTATCATTGCATGAACAATCCTGTTTATGTCACTGGGAGTGGCAGGAATAACCCCATTATCATAGATTACAATGCATGCCTGCAAAACTGATCAATCAGGAAAAGTTGTTTCAGTGATTTGATGGAATCCAGATGATGAATCAGGATTCTCTGGCTTCATAGTCACGTGGGTATTTTACACAAACTGACTCTGTCGTGCTTTTCGATCTCCGCGCCTCCAACATGCTTTCTGCCAACAGCGGCCTTATTTGAATGAAAGCAAAAGCCTGACTGACAACGACTATGTGGAGGCAAATGTCACAGGCTCGTCTTTCAACAAGGACGCTCTGTCACTGCGGTAGATAACCTTTCCTCTCAACTGTTGGCGGACTGTATATTCAAAAGAACACTGGTCGGGCTGAGTGGAACTGAAAGGTGCTGGAAGATATTCAGTTACAGCAAGACAAGGGATGGTATTTGTTTATGGCTTTAGGAAATACAGAACACTGTTTAATCCAACATGATAATATGCTTCCTGTTTGAGAGTCAGGCGCACCCATGTAAAGGACTCCGTCAGAGCTGCGGCAGGGAGACGCTTGGACCAACTCCGGGATAGTGAAGGGTAGTTTCTGTTTGAGCACAATGAATGAAAGCACGTTTGATTGCTGTGACAATAGATAACCACATTCACGACTTAAAGATTCAAGATTTAAGACACTTTATTATCATTATGCAAACATAATAAAATAATGGAAATGATTTTAAAAAATAAGCTTTTCTTTACTGTGAGGCCTTCGTTGTTCTTTCCTCCCAGAGAGTACAGGCTACCATCATTAGGGTCAGGTAGAAACGCCGGTCTAGGGCAAAGAGTTCAGAAGATGCATTCCATCTCTCCACCAGTACAGAGTGCAACAGGCACGACTAGCTTAACAGTTCGCTACAGCTACTTGCATTGAGCACGCTTTGTCAGAAACAAATCTCTGTGTCGAATAAACTGTAAGAGACGCTTGCACTTCACACAGAACTAAATGTACAGCAATGCAGGAAAACAATTGTTGGGTACGTACTCTGCCACTTGTGTAGGGACCTGTAGAACTGGATCTGTAAGGACGGAGAAGAGGAGAAGATTCAGGATTGGCAAGAATTTCATCCAACTGACTGAAGCATTGCCAATAGTTGTTGAGAAAGAGAATGGCGAGAGCTTCAGAGGAAAAACTGCACCAAACTCAAAGTCCAAACGAGGGAAAATGTCCCTGGGGCAAGCGTGCAAGGCAAACAGACATATCCGCGTCTCCCATGATGGGAACACAAAATGATAGTCTGATGAGCTATACTAACAAATACCCACTTGGTAAACTGATTAAAACACAAGATGAATACTGTAGAGCGTGAAAACTCTCCGAGTCAAAAGCCCAAACTTCCACTGCTTCTACACAAACGCACACACACACACACACACACGCACACACCCCTGCAGTGTGAACATACAGGGCGTGGACCAGATGGTGCTGATCTCTGTGGAGGTGCCAGGAGATGTCAACAATAGCAGGTGTCCAATGCGGGATTATCAGAGGGTGGTCAATCAGCATTAATTATGTGGACTGGCGTTGAGAGAAAACTATTCTTCCCTTCCCTGCGGTGAAAAACAGTTACCGTGCTCTCGTCCGACAGACACACTGATGCCGTTTACAAAGTTAGCAAGCAGTGACTGGACATGCACGTGGGCTGAGCTGCACTGTCTTGGTCGTGTGACGAGATTCTTCCTTCCCCCTCATTACGTAGGTGTACAGTTGCCTGACTGGAGCACAACAACAACAACAACAGGTGTGTGCAGAGGCTGGCGCACAAGCAGTCAAATTCATATTCAGCAGCCTTCCCGGAACAACAGATGATGTGTAGGAAGCAGCCTCTGCCTCTGATTATTAATGACGGGGGTATCAGGAGGATGGAGCCAAGACTTGGGTTCAAACCTCTTAAAGCCTTGAATGTTTAGGATTTTCTAAGAATAAATAAATATCCTGAAACAACAACTTGCGTCAGGATTAGCTTTCCCTAGTGTCTGCGTTAGCACGTTAGCCATAGTCCATGCTGTATGTGAAGGTGAAACTACAGCAAAGTTGCTTACCCTTGCCCATTCTGACCTTGATTGCAGGCTATATTTGCCCCTCTGCTGGTTAATAATTACCCCGTTTCCATGCTGAACAGAACAGCTCACTGGATTTTCTCTGCCTGAACCCTGAAAGTATTTTCTACACCTACACAATATCAATAAAAATCCTGATCAAACTTTTGGTCCAAATTGGGTAAATATACTTTGATATAATCAGCATTTAAAACAATATTTGTGTTTATAAATGAAAACAAATCTGATGATTCCCGCGCAGCATTAGGATCTAATAACTTGATTTCCCAATAAAAACAAGCAAATATTGTTTTAATAACCTGAATAAAAACGATGCAATGAGAAAAATGAACACGAATGCGTCAGTGGCACTCTTTACCTTCTTTCAGAGTCCATTTGATAGAGCCGGACTTCTTGCTGACAGCGTGCAGGTTTCCGTCCAAGGTGGACACAAAGAGCAGGTTTTCAGGAAGGGACACCGTGCTGGCACCGCAAAGCGCCTAGAGGAACAAGAAACAAGAACAATCCAGTTGAAGTAGAGTAAATCAAACCGTCTGTACTCTAAAATATCAGACAAACTTAACTAACCGAATTAAAGTGAAAGCAAATCACAACTCAGACATTAGCAAGCAAGCAGTGAGCACACTGCCACTAAAGTCCACAGGGAGATCTGAACCCAGTGCTCCTTAGATCAAGCATAACAACGCAGACATTACTTGTTACACATTCCAGGACATAACACTATTTATAAATATAAATTACAGCACGGTAATTATTCACAAAGAAATCTGGTGGAATTTTTATCTAAGGATAAAGAACATTTAAATATTTTCAGTATTACCTAATGGTAGGGTTAGCAATTTTGAAGGAGTGGTGGTGGGGTTTGTCGTGTCACCACGACCTACTTCACAAATTAATCTTCAAATAAAAACCAGGTAAAGCGAAGAACAAACCAGGAACGAGGAACTAATTGGGTTACAATGTGCCGGATGCTGGATGAGCGCCCACTTGGGTCAAAACATGAGGGTAGCGCCTCAATGCCACCTTTGGGTGTAGAGGCTGGGCATGTGCGCATGTTGCAGCCATTAGCATCACACTCATGCTTCCACCCTGAATACAACAAGAGTATGATTTGGCTTTTTTTTTTTATTTCATGACAAACTACGCAAAGAGTGCCCGATTTTCCCTTCAGTTTCCTCTCTGAGCTCTTCTTTCCAGAAAATCCTTTCTAAACCGAGACAGGAGGAGAAATCTCTCACAAATAAAAAGCAAAGCAAAGCAAAAAAAAAACAAAGTACATCGAGTGATAACCACGAATGACTAGCCTGAATGACCTAGCCTCATGACATGACATTTGTGCTGAAAATGGAATTAATACCGCAGTCAGCATGACACGCAACACGGAATTAAAAGAATTCAGCTCCTGATAAAAATAATTTGTGGGCATCTCATGGTTTCTGGCACCAATGTACCAACCGGTCTGTGTACTCAAGATACGAACTGTTCTTCTTAAAGAGTATTTTCAAGGAACTCAAATACACATCAACTGAAAGACAAGTCTGTCCTACAATAAGTTGATAAGAAATACATTTTCTGTCATCATTAGCACAGGAGTCTCCGACAGGCTTAGCAGCTGGGATCTCCTGCTAATCCTCAGAGATACTGATCATTGTCCTGCCTAATCCTGCTGAACACCCCCCCATGGGAGCAAAGCCCCATCCATCCAGTATAATGCACAGTACAAGATGAAAATTACTACCACACAATTGCACAAGCACTCAGAAGGATAACCAACTCACATGGCTTGAATTTCCTCACACAGCTCTTACAAGATGACCAGCACATGGAAATCTGAAAGGCCCAAACTGCAGCTGAGAAATTAAGCCCATCATTCTCATCCTATGCATTCTTCATCTCAAGTATAAAATGGGAACATATGAGCAGGTCATTGCCTAGCAGAAACCAAGGCGAAAACAACCCCATAAACAGAGTTTCACATTTGTGTGGGGTCCGTACCATAGTCTCACATCCCCATCGAGCATTTATATCAATTCCGGCCACCTGTGTCTTTTCCCACCGGGCTGTATACTCAGAACCTTCACACGACTCGACTTGCTTTTTGCCCTGTGACCTCCATCAAGGGTTCTTGGTTTCACAAGCAACTAACTTTCTGAACATCTGTTTCGTCTCTGAAATTTGGATCGACGCCATCATACAATAACTTCTAATATCCTCAGGTCCACGTGTGACAGAAATGTTTAGTTCTTGCATAAGGAAGTTGCATAATCCTAACACCAATAGTGCTCACAATTTTGCCGATTGTGATAAGTCTAAAGTTGTGCATGTGATAATCAGTCTATCGTGAACAAAACACGAGCACAGGCTGTAAATGGCAGCCTTCCCACTGAGTATACACAAGCAGTCAAGTAAGACGTCTGCATTATTAACCCTTTGTCAGACACTCTGATATGTTATCAACTGGAATGGGATGAATTACACCACCAACGGTGATACTCGTGTTCTAAACAGAGAAGCTGGGCATAAACTGTAAAAAATCGTCTTCAGTGAATGAGAATTGGTTAGTGTGATGAGGGTTGGGAGAATCCAAAAGAAGTAGAGCTTCTATTATTAGAACTATTCCTGCAACATTAGACAAACAAAGGACAGCAAACGGCGTCTTTCCATCATGGCTGTTGTGCACCCCAAATAGAAAACAGGCTACTGGAATGCTAATTTTCAGATGCAGCAACATCATATGAAAGTGGAATACTAGCATGCCATGAAGCGAGTAAAGACCAGCCCGTTGACATGCGTCCTCTGTAATGGACAAATGTCCACTACAGAGGACATGCGAACGGGCTGGGTCTCAGGAGGATATAGGTTTGTGAAATACCCAATCAGTCTTCTAGATACTCTTCAAGGAAATACAGAAACTTCATGACAAGTACTTTGCTGCAAATCCAAAGACGCTCTTTGAAAGTTTTGTGAGGAGTAAGAAGCAGAAGGTACGTAGGAACAGTTTGAAGTGGTGGGTGAGTCTAAAAACACATGCCTTCAAGATATGTTAAGTGGACATTTTTTACAGAGTCACTTACATACTATGGTTCTGATAAAGGGCGGGGGGGGGGAGATTGTTATTTGGTGCTTGTTATGAGAACATTCTGACATTATATTAGTCAATATGTCACCTATAAAAGGGTTCATAATGTCTTTAACTGACAAAAAAAGTGTAAAATGAGCAGTCTGCTTTGCAGCCCGTTTCAACACAAATGAAAACAGAGAAACAGCCACACATCAAATATATCTTGAACGTCAATCAAGTCAGCCTCAAGGAATGCAGCATTAAGAACAGCCTGACGAGTCCCGCTGCAAAGACTCCCATAAGAAAGCTGTCAGACACTGGAGGTTTCCCTCCCAGGCTGTATTAAAACAACAGTTTTTTTTGTGTGTGTGTTTGATTTCATTTAGTTTCCAGACACACCTGGGGAGAGGCAGTATATTCCAGAACAAGATAGGTGAGAACTTAAGCCCTGAAGAGACAACTGTTCAAAAGTCAGTTTGCCTCTTGTTAAAAATTTTTGTGATCAATAGGGAAATCTCTTGGCAAACTCCACTCAACATGATAGGTAGTAGCGACACCGCTTTTCCAGTGGGACGCATAGCACGTGTTGGCTCTTTAACCCCGTGTACGTAGATAAAGCACCATCAACTCACTGCCATGATAAATACAATCACAACTTTTGTTATAGCAAACCAACCTGGCCTTATTCTGTTTACACAAGAATCAAAGATGCAAAACTGGGTCTGGGTTGTACTGACAGAATACAGCCGTACATAAGCAACTTCCATCCACAATTTGATTTGGGTTTGAAAGCATTATTCGTTATTAATATTAGTCTAGATAATAATATTGATGATTCAGGTCAATAATAGGATCTAACAGATTTTTCCTCAGGCCATACTCCTCCTCATTATCTCTCAAAAACCATTGAACATCCATTCATAAATTTTTGATTCATCTGGCAAACAGATGAAACAGAAACACTCCCTTCTTCACAGATGCTTAAACCATCAGGACAGTGTCACTGACATATCCTCTTTGTGAAATGCTTGAAAAGGAGACATTTATTTTACTATTGCTCCAACATCAGCAGACTGTTTATCAAGATGAGACATGACCAGGGATTAAAAAAACGACTTGAATCTGTTTCTGATATATGATGGAACCCATTCTGTGTTTATAATTTCCTTTGGTAGCTGGTCAACGCAATCAGGAAAATGTCATTCCTTTGATAAAGAAGTATTCATTACTTTGCAATCATACGACAAAATACGTTTTATTTTCTGTTCTGTTTTGTACTGTCTACCACATGCTGTGCATAATTTAATCGATTCAAAGATAACACCCTTCTTGGACATCATCAGATTTTATTATCTTAGAAACTCTCGAGGAAGCACACGTGGCACACACATATGTATTATGCATTTAATACTTTAAAAAACATGGATTTTAAGCTACCAAGCTAACGCAAACACTTTGACCGATGAATAATTCAGAGTTCTGACGCTCCTAAAATCAATAGAGTTAAATCAACAAGGTTAATTGAAATGTGTCACCAGTTATACTGAGAGCTAAACTCATCCAGCTCAAGCTATTTTACCCAGTTAGCCCCTTTTTACCTTTTGAGGGAGACCAGCGCTGCAAAGTAACGCCAAAAGGAACCAGAACCGGATCCGGATCCGACTGCTCGCTGTCCAGTCCATATTCTCTGGTCTCAAGCCGGGATAGACAGCTGGTCTAGACGACCGCTGACTCCATAGAGAGCCCGTTTAGGCTAACAAATATGATGCTACAATGTATTTATTAAAGCTGTAACTAACAGAGGCAACAGCAGTGGCGGACCGACACTCGACCCGCTTCTTCCTGAAATGATGAAAACCGGGGGGGTTGGACTTTGTGGTAAATATCTACGGCGAGTGGAGGAGTAGAAAACGGGGTCAAGTGTGAGCCAATAAGAAAAGAGCCACAGATACCGGATGTGGCGCAAACTACATCCGGGTTAGAGTCTTTTCTCTTTTTCTTTTTGCTCAGGACCGTCGACTCTGAACATGTGTTCCGTCTCTCTCGAATGAAAGGCGTTTGATTTTGACAAATATGCTAAGAACTCATTGTTTTCAGTTTTAGAGGCATTTTATGGCACATTATTTAAGTTTGGGGGAAAAAAAAGAATGTTTTGAGCAACTTATTTGCTCATACTCGCTTTTGACTAGGCCGCGCCGCTGCTGAAACGTGGAGGTAGGTTAACTCTGCAGGGTGCGACTAACGCCTTCAGTTTTTATGTTATGCTATCCCAGACCCAGTGACAAACCCATCGAATCAGTGTTGTATCGAAAAAAATGATGGTTTTAAGTATTTTTGAAAAAGTATTTTTATTAAATGATGACTTCTAATCAGCATTAGACTTCTGATGTGTAAATTAAGTCAATATTTAATAAGAATTGACTCACGAAGACTAATTAAAATGTTCTACTTCCCCCCCCCCCCCCCAGAATTCTGGAATAGCTTGATACACCGAGCATCATGATAGTAAGTATTTTGAGTGAGAAAATGCTTTGTAATCAGTTCATGAATGATGATCATGATGCGTTAGACTTCTGATTTAACTGAAGACAACTTGGATCTGACATCGATTGCATCCAGTCTCAAATGGATGGTGGTTAAATGACCCAGCTAACTCACTTGCTTTCATCTGCAGATACTGGACTGCAGCGCTCACGAAATGGATGCACAACTGTACAAAGGAGGTGAAACAATGACTTCGATTTGCTGGAAAAAAGAGACATATTGATTTATATATATTTGGCAATGTATAAAATGAATGTGATGTATTAATAAAGTTACAGAAAAAAGAAATGGTGAACTCATTTTTAACATTCTATATACTGTACTCTTAAATATAGATGTATTTCTTTTAGCAACACTTGCAACGGCCTTGTGCTTCGCTTTTTCACACAGGTCACACACAAGTGGTGCAAGATTATATCTTGTCTTGTCATAACTGGAGATTCTTGGCACTTTCTCCAAGTCTCTCTTTTAAAGCAAGGCACAAAATGTGGGGTCTCTTTCAAATTTTTGAGCCAACACGTTTAAAATGTGTGTTGTGAATAACCAAACTTGTATTCTTTCCAATAATTGTTTTTTTTATTGATCCCACAATGATCAGAACCAGAACATTCTTTGACATCACTTAACACGACAGCAATGTTTCAGATATTCATAACTGCAAATGAACAATAAAACCTGTGAAAACTAGGAACATGTCTTATCACACCAAAATGGCACAAGGACATTTTTCTCTATCTGATGCAACGAATGTGGTGACTGGCAAAGGAGGAATGTTTGATTTGATTTTAAAGGCACTTTCTGCCTCATACGCGCTACCAGTGCACAGATTTTAATGTAAAACATTTACAATAAAAGTTGTAAAGCAGTTTGGTGTCTTGGCAGATAATGGCAACTATTCATGTTATTCCTCTCAAAGTACGGAAACAACCACAAACATTTTTTTCAAAAGGATTCATCGGCTGCATGGTTGACAAATAATATGGCTAATATCCAGGATGTTATTTAGTCAAAAAGATCAAAAGAATGGGGTTGTTTTCAAACTTCAGCTGAAAAATGCTGTTTCTATTTTGCAGCAGGGTTCAGACTCCTGTTGAATCCCACTAGAAGTCACTATTTCTCTGAATTTACAGCTTCAATAACCCAAATTGTACAACTAACTCAAAGTAGTTTCAATAGAAACTCAATCATAAACTACTTATTTGTCACCATTAACTTAGTAGGGTAGCCTTCGCAGCGGACGGGAGGGTTGCTTTGGCCATAAATATTACTACTTTTGCTCATCTCAATAGAAGAGAAGCGTATTTACGCAGAAACACGTCAGTGAATGAGCTCTTCCTCGCACGGCTTGGGAGTTGCATACATTCATCAGACTTCGGAAATGTCCAGCTCCTGTGTTCGCAGATATGTTTTTATTCATCCCTGTAAAGTCATAGATCACTGAAAGCAGATGTTATGTCCATGACAGCTTTGAACTAACCTAGTGTCCTTTATGGACACACACCCATTGATCTGTTTGCATATAAGTGTGAGGGGGCTGGCATTGGCAGCAGCATGGGTTGGTGGCAAAGAAGTGCCCATGCCCCAGTGAAGTGTTTATGCAGAGGGTTTCATCACTATAAAGCTTTTACTATTCAAGTAATACGCTTGTTTGGATTCTGTTAGTGGCCTCGAGCTTCCCACAGGGCTCTGGCTAACAAACGGCCTGATTTGAAAAGTTGCACACAAAATGCTTACAATAAAACGAATGTTTGGTGCAGCTGTACATCACAGGTATGGTTCCTCTGGTTGAATTTAATGGCTATTTATCAATCCACGCACATCTAGACATTCCCCACGTGTTTTATTTCGGGAAAGTAATTGATGTCACACAAATAAAACCGTGTTTGGATGACAAGTCTATGACCACTCTCCAGCTTTTTCCATCGACTGCCGCAGAAGATCACCCGAAGTCGGACAACACTTCCAGTTTCATACCGGTGTAACCGTGGGCGTGAATCACTGAACGACAGTCTTCACATTTCCAAGACATCAGACTCATCAGGCTCTGGGTTCTTCAAGGCATCATTTATCACAGTAACCAAGTTGGTGTTTGAGCGCGAGTCCATGGCAGAATGCATGATGGGTAACCATACATCATCCATGTTTGGCATCACAAATATTTTCTGTGGGAGGACAAAAGGGTAATGAGAGAGGTCATCAATAGCCAGTCACATCTCAGCTCAGTAAACCATGAGTAGCCTGGTGTGCTACAGCTTCCCTATGTTGAAAATGCCAAATATACAGTATCACGTAGAGTAAAAAAGTATTGTTAAATTCAATAGAATTCAACAGGCACAAATAAGTAGGTCAGGTAAGTAAAGTCTAAATGATTTTCCACACCGGTATCGAATTTTTTTTCCCATTTCTGACTTTATGAATGCAGCATTGATCTTAACAAGAAGTGGGGCCTGACTTTAACCATCCCATGTGCATCCAATATGGTAGTAAGAAAATGCCACACGCTCAATGAAAACTTGTTGCACTGCAGCACTGTAATTTACTGCAGGCTTGATTACGGGGGGTGGTAAATAACAATAACCCCCTCCCTCAGAGGAGTCAGGTTGAGGTAAATGCAGATGTGGTAGACGTTACAGGGACAGCAGTCTACAAGGCTGGTTATTTAGCAGCAGGTGTGTCATTACTTTGGATATGTATTTATATCTGAGGGGTGGGAAAGCCACATGCATGCTGCTTTGAAGTGCATGTAGGTGGGAAGCCGGAAAGGAATCCTACTTTATTACTTAAACTATCAAGGGAACATTTAACTTAGCCCATAAGAAAACATCAGGCCCATTGAAACTAAACAGCATGGGAACAATATTCCCAGTGTAAATAGTTTCTTCTTTTTGCAGTGTATACCTGGAACTCCTGGTTCAGTTTCTTCTCAATCCAGTCAGTGACGTGGCCCAAAGTGACCTCCCTCTCGCCCAGTTTAGGCCGTGCTTTCAGCTCGAGGTGAGGTGGACTCCGGAAACCGTACCTGACAGCCAGGAGGAAACATCCCTGGTGAGAATGACTGGCATTACATGTTTACTTTATTCTACTAAACGTAAATTCATTTACAATGCCAGTTGGTCTTCAGACAGAGTTGACCTCTGACCTTATATTACAGCCTTCGTGTCAATGCTGAGCAGCTCAGGCATAGATTTATTTTTCATTTGAAGGCTTTTGAGAGGCCTAAAGAGGTGAAGGTATACTTGTTAATAATATCTGTTATAATTAAGCTTATAAAGAGCACAGGTAGTAGATGAATCCATAAATCTGTGGCCTAATATTCAGCACATTTTGTGTGCATGTCTGTTTTTTGACCAAGAGAGGGCGATGACTTGCATCTTCAAACCGGTATCCAACTTCACTCCTCCTTGGAAGAGAGAACATACCATATCCTGTCTGTCGGGGGAGGTGGGATGTTGACAGCCAGCGTGCCACAGCACTCTTGCACCTCCACTGTGAGCAGCAGGGGTGTGTTGGACACCTCCTCCATCTTCTTCTTGATGAACTCGGTCTCCGTGGCTTTCTGGAAATACTTCGACTTGGCTATTTTGTCCACGAAGCGCATGATCTTGCTCGGCCTGTGTCCTCCCACGTAGCTATGTGAACAGGGGAGGGAATCAGAGGAGAGGCGGTGGAGGTGAGGAGTGAGTCAGGCTCGTCATTTATTCATGGAAGCGGTTGCTGCTCGCCACTCACGACGGAGTGGTGTGGCTGGGTGCCACATTATGTCGGTGTGGGAGTGGGTGGATCGTCAGAAAGGGCAAAACCTTTTGCTTCAGCACACGAGAGAATTAGATTCTCTACCAATTTCCATTCAGAAACGTGATGTTGAATAAGAGACGCGTCCTCACCCCTCGCCTCCAGGGAAAATGGCTTTGTCACTGAGGAGCTCAGGGGGATCCTCCTCATCTGATGAGCCAGCGCTTGAAGATTCTTCATCGCTGTCAGCCAGAGAGTATGTCCTTGGCCTGGGCCTGTCTCACACACACACACACACACACATGCACGCACACACACACAAACACACACACACAGCTTAAAAGACACATTAATAGCTGTAAGAGACCCATTAACAATTGAGGCCATATTGCATAAATAGATTTTACCTGCTATAAACCACAGGGAATGAATTGCCAATTATTTTCATAAGAAATTGAACGACAATCCAGAACAAATTGTATTGTTTCAGTGATATGCATCTATCTATTCCCCAACTCACCAGTCGTTGGACAAATCCATAGTGGTAAGCGTCAGGAGAGAAGATGAGTATGTTAAGAGAAGGGAGGAACAGCCAACAGGAAAAGGGTGGGAATTGTGAGAGGAAAAAAATAAAAACATGCATTGTTAAAAATGAAAAGCTATCTAATTAAAATCCAGTGCAGGACTATTAGTTCAGAGAAAAGGTTCCTCAACTGCTGGTAGTCTGTTTTTGCTTCATCATTGAGAATGTATAATTTCATTTCAAACTGCAAGAGAGAACATTACTACAAAAATACAAGCCTCACCACTCCTTTCCATGTTCGCCCAGCCCCTCTCCTTCCTTTCCCAGACGAGCCAGGTTCATCTTGGTCTCCAACGTCATGAGGAAGGAACCCGTGTAGGACACATCCAGATCAAACCACAGACCTGGACACAGATACGTTTCAATATATATATTGCTGCATGCTTCCCTCATATCATTAGTTGAAGAGAAATAAAATTTAAAAATGAAATTAGGTGTGTTAGTATTGAAGCAAACTTGTCCTGATTAGTTGAAGCTGGAATAGCTCCTGGAATAAACTAATGATACTTCAGTGTGAGTATTTTTTATTTATTTATCCGTGGATGTTCTGGTTCAGAGACAATACAATAACGAGTACTCCAGTCTCAGCTGTGGCAATGTGGCTAACAGGACTGATCGAAAGCCTGGTTTATAATGGATGACAGCAAAGGAAGGCGGAGAAGACTGAAGGCAAAGGCTTAATGCCAGGCCATGAAGATTAATGTATGGAACGCCGCTTTTAGTCCTACCTTGGTGGTCCACAGTGGGTGTGGAGGCATGGAGGATCTTCGGAACGGAGCTTCCCATGTCCAGCTCTGTCAGAGTCAGTTCATTCATTACATATGGCAGCTGGACAAAAAAAAAATCAGATAGAAATGTAGTCATCAGTGATACCAGGTCTTTGAACTGGTCCTTTTGGAACCACCAACATTTCTCAGATTGCAAATACTACTACCTATACCAATTACTACTAGCTAATAGCTAATACCCACTCTGATCTTACTGAGCTTCATTTGGATTTTTTTGGAGACGACATTAGCCCAGTATTTCTCTCCTAGGAAATCCCAAAATATCCTTCCCAGACAGGCATTGACCCAGGCCTCAGGCTCCACAGTTTCCTCTGAACTCCCACATATCTGAAAGACACAAAAACAGGCATTTACTTTAACATTTAAACTGGATAAGAAAACATACTTTGTGCCAAAAAGCCTATTTTGTGTCATCATGCATTTCCTTGCAACATGAGCCCACATAATGTGATTGTAGTCATAAGCAAAATGGCAAATTCTCTTTCTATCTCAGGCCCAGGTTCAATATTATACTCTTATTAACAATTCTGGTTATGGCACCAAAGTCTCCAAAATACAACTTTGAGGTTTTTTGTTTTTTTTGCCTTTCCCAAAACATCATTCAGAACAAGCATTATAGGAATTCGGAGGAGGTGCAAAGCCCGCTGTGACATCATAGTTGGCCTCAAATCAAAATGGTGCTTTGGAGAAAATATGGAGGCGGAGCAATAAAAAGAGAGAGAGGACGGGTTCTTTGGGGCAGGTATATCTGTCGGAAAAAACAACAAAGTCTATTTTGCATAATAAGAAGTGTCAAAAAGGAGACGAAAAGAATGATGCCCATCTGTGATTCCCAGTATGTGCCATGTTTCAGTGAAGAAGAATTGTTAGTTATTGGCACCAGGTGTAAATACAAAGACATGTGAATTGCATGTCATTAAAGGGCATCAATAATCATAATTTGTTGCAGTATTGCCACTAACGACTATCAAAAGGAATAAATTAGAACTATGAACACCCTGCGGCCCATAATGAAAGACACTGCCCTGCACTTCTAACTGTCCATACTAAAGGTATGTGGGCTGGCGTTTCAAGTAAAGGCCATATTGCGCTTTAGACGGGCCATTTCTCAAACAACTCTGTTATTCCAGACGCTCTGTTTCCCACCTTTTTGATCGTTTCAGGGCTGCTCTCGGGGGTGTGCCCAGGGCTGTCATTGGCGGTTGAGCTTCTCAGTTGTGCCTGGGGATTGACATATTTGGCCATGTAGATATTGTAGTCCAGCAGCATCTTCTGCCTCATGCCTCCCATGGAGCCACAGGAGGGAGCTGAGGAGGTGTCTCTGTGGCGAGACTGAGGCAGCTCCTCCAGGCTCCCACGGCTGCTGCTCCTGCTGTCAGCCTCCAGGCCTCCACCAAATTGGTTGCTGCTGTGGCTGTGGGAGGGCAAGAAGGCTAAAAAAGTAGAAAGGGGGGAAAATGCAGTCAGGGGACGTTAACGTGACACAGTTATGCATCAACAACATTTTTAATGATACCATATGTCACAGGCATAAAGCATGATTAAGATTTTCAGTTGCAGCATCTAATTAATTTCTCACAAGATGCTAAATATATACAAGCAATGAAAGAATTTTCACAGATAATCGGTTTGATATTAAAATAATTTTTACAAGGATTCGGATCCCGCTTCACCACGGCGTGCTCATGTTGCCCTTTGAGCTGGGACTTTTATTCCACAGCGGGGCTCAACGTCATGATATGCTGCTTCTCTGTGTACGTAATCCTGCTGACCCATTCACACAGTTCACTCAGTTGAGCGGATTGACAGTGCCTAAAATGGGGTTTATTCACAGATCTGGTGGCTGTACAGTAGCATACTCAAGAGGAAAGCGATTCTGACAGGGTGTTCCATACCTCTGTGCATACACAGATGCATACAGTATGCACAGCGTGACAGAAACAGATAAATCCATACACTGTTTGTATCTTGTTGTGTGTTACTACACATGGCTCGGCCTTAAACTCACCACTCTTACAGATCCCAAGCAGAACTTTCCCCTCTGACTTCATTCTCGACGCTAAGAGAAATCTCCGGAACCATTCTTCCTTTTCCCGTCCCGTCCTTCCAAACAGGTAAATAGTCAAGTCTCCCCCTCCGGAGGTTAATCTTTTGGGGTCCTCTGATGATCCTGATACTTCACTTTTCTCACATTTGTCTGTCTGTTCCAGCTTCTCGCTCATCCCTGTTAATTTGTCTTCCCCACCTTCGGGCTTGTCTCCCTGGGCCTTTGACATGAAGTCCTCCTGCTTGGCCAACTCGATACAAATTGGGTACTTCTTGTTCCAAACTCTTTTCCGAGCCAGGCTCTGAGGCACCAGATGGATCTACAGAGGCATAAAGACCAAGTTCATATAATTAAAATGCACAAATAGGATGATGGCATTGCAGCAGAATGCCTACAGGAAAATGAGAATAAACAATATGAAATGAAGAATGGAAAACTCTTGATTGATGAGCTAATTGAAACTGCAAACTGCATGTGACCCACATGCCCTGAGCCAAGCCCCAAAAGAGTGCTTGAAACATGTTAAAATTATAAATAAAAAAAACCCATAGAAGCAGGGATGCAGATGTGAATGACATCTGTATTTTGTTTTTGTTTTTTATCGAACAGAAACTCTGTTTTTTCATCAGGAATTTAAGAATATCCTGCACTTCATTTTTGGACTAACTAATAGCTACAGTAGCCGGATTAAACATTTAACAGTGCTACAATTTTAGCATTAAATACATCTTGTGTTCTTTGGAGGTGTGTAAAACAATTACACTTTGATGATGAATGCATGTTTGGGACATTAAATGTCCATAAAGCAGCATTTACAAATGCAGAAAGCATTCAATAGTATGTATATACATAATGCTGATGGTGAAAACACACTTTATAGAAGTTCCATGCTTATGGAAGTTCCATGATCAGTAGATCAATAATGATCCCTTTAGATTTTTAGAGGATTAAACCGCTTTAAAAAAAATCTCTTTCCATTGCCTTGCCTTCAGATGTACCAAAGCATCAAGTCAACGCACAAACAGACACACAGTTGTGTGTAAAGGGCCAGTGGCCTGACACACAACACAATGTCTCCCTCACTGTCATTCTCTCACACTCACACACGTCTGGCAAAGCATTTCAGCGTCTCTTTTCTTCGCATCTGTTCACCCACAGATACCACACCTTGCTCTCAGTGAGGTCGTAGATCTTCTGGCTGATGTAGGTGACATCAGGTTTGGCTTCGTTGTGCATAGCGCGACGGGAGATGTTGCGGTGGGGCTTGGACAGACGCAGGACGGAACCCTCTAAACGGACGTAAACAGAGTGGGTCAGAGTGGCGTGGTACATCTCCGGGTCGTAGCTGGTGATCTCATTCATCCAGCCCTGAAGAGATTGAGGAGGCGGAGATGGAAGTGTATTAAACGACAATGTTTGAATATTTAAATATGTACTTTCTCACTGAAGTTGCAATGTGGCTACTGTCAAATTGGTTTTAGGGTTGCAGCAACATTTTTGGTCTTTGTGATTTCTCTGTCAATTTGATAGACGGCAAAAGGCAACATCTTAGGCCCGCCTCCAAATCAATGGTGGTGCTCACATAGGTTTGCCTCACATAATCACATTTTATTAGGATCTCATTAATTTGGATATTAGCAACAACAAAAAAACATGTGTTGTTGCCGGTTCTCATGATGCTGTAAAGAGTTCAATTCTTTTTCAATCTCCCACCATGTCAAAAGTCTACGAGGATAAAACACGTCTACATTTCCAAGTCTTCAACAAGACTAGCTTTAGCCATCCATGCCTTGTTCTATCTCACCTTGAAAGTTCCTGGTTCTTTGATATCTAGCTGGGCCACATTCCACTGCTCCATCGTTCGCCTTCCTCTCCTTGTGCCTGAGGAGGATCGTCGAGTTGGGGACAGCCAAAGGACCAGCAAAGCCAACAGGAACCCAGCTACAATCCCATGCACCACTGCACATACATATGGCGGCACTGGAGAGACTAAATACCAGTACACCAACTGTGTCAGGAAGATAAGACCAGTCACGGGCACAGTGTCTAACGCCGCCTCCATGTCAAGTTCACTACACAGCTCAGTGCTGCCAGTATGGGGCTGCTGTGACCCGGGACGATCCCCATCTGGTGTTTCCGTATCTGTACAGATCTCAAAGTCTTCGCTGTATAGCTCACAGAAGTCCTTATCTTCCTGTCGCGCTACCAGGGCTGACATAGAACAGCGACCCAGCGTCAGAGAAGGAGACTTGGGGAAAGCGGACAAGGAGGCCGGTGCGAGAGTTGGGGCTGGTGCCAATGATTGGAAAGAGACAAAAACAGAGTCAGGACCCTTGTCTGTTGGGGTTTCTTCCTCTTCTTCCCCTTCTGCCCCATCTTCCTCCTTAATGCTGTAGCTGTTGTTACCTTCTATGTGTCCATTTACGGCTGTCACTCCACTGAGCTCTGATGCACTGGAGGACAGAGATTTAGCACGATGAGTGGCAGCTCCAGCAGATCCCATACCAGACTCGTCCCCCATGATCTTGCTAAAAAGCTGCAGCGGGTCTGACATCACCTCCGACAGCCGCCGCTTGGTATCTTCTATCCTGGCCTCTACCTCTTGGACCTTGAAGAAAGACCTACCATCTTGGGGCATGGTGGGGGAAGACGGGGCTGTTTTGGAGTCTCCGCCTGTGTGGGTAACCGTGACGGAGCAGTAGGACAAGCGAGGCTGAGAGAACTGTTTGAAGAGCTGCACATTGCGAGGTGGAGGCCGCTGTGATGACTGTACTTGCTGTTGTTGGTGGTGAACATAGTGATGAGGAGGCCCGTCCGGATTTTCGGTCTTTGAGGTGTCCGTGGAAAGAGACTTAACAAAAGATTTCATTCGGTGACGGTGGCGTGCGTGTGAAAGTGTAGCAGTGGTGGGAGCAGAAGTGGAGTCTCGCGACTCAACTTCATTGGACAAAGATCTGACCAGGCTAAGGAATGGTTTTGAGGAGGACAGAGTTGAAGACTTACAAGGGGATGATGATGAGCTCGTGGACAGGGGATTGGCTGAGGGTCTGTCAGAGGGCCAGGAGGAGCTGGCAGAAGGGCTATCAGTCAGATAGGAGTGGGTGGAGGTGGCGATAATATTCATGGCTGGTGAAGGTTTATGTGGCTGAGGTTCTGAGGGGTCCACAGACTGTGATGTGGCGACAACAGGGAGAACAGCAGCTCCTGAGGTGTCATGTACACCAGCAGATTCAAACAGCAGCTCCTCTTTCGCCTCCAACGCCGTGGCCACAGATTGGCCATCAGCAACCGAAGCTTCAAGACCTTTACGTCTCTCCGTATCATCAAGCCCAGATTTATCAGCGGCAGACTCAGCCGGTACCCCATAAAGCTCCTCTTCCTCGTCGTCCTCCTCCTTCCCCAGAGCAGAGAAGTGGATGGTGATGGTGTCCCGAGAGACGGAGCGCTGCACCTGCAGTTTGGGCCCGGGGGCGTGGCGAGCGGGACGCATGTCAGTATGCTGGCCACTCCCCCTGCTGCTGCTGCCCGGACTGCTCATCACCACCCTGCACGGGGCTAACACCCTGGAAGAGACAAATAGAACCTTCATAACTCTCACATACACATTGAAACATTGGAATGAAAAATGAGTGCAAGGCAAGAGGTTGACAAATTGGAAATGCAAATCAGCAGCATGATTGAAGAGCTTCAGAGAGTCCTACATGCTTTACACAATCTTCCTGCACACACATGCACACACACACTTAGTCATCCTGATCTAAGTTGACTGGACAGGTGTGTCCATGCTCCCATCCATTAACTCTCATTATGCAAGGCTGTGGCTGATAGAGTCACACTCAGGCCTGACCTCTCTCTGTCTTACCACCATCCTACCCATTCACTCACTCACTCAACCCCACTATGAAAACATGACTAATGGGCTGCTTGAGAGAGAATGAGCCTTGAGGAACAAAGCTGCAATTAACCCCACCCTCCACGGGGGGCAGCCTGCAGCAAATATATGGCCGGAGGTCAAGGACACGGAGGAGCGAATAAAGAACTCCGTCCTTGGATACTGCATTGAAAACACAACACTAGCATGCTGCTAACATGTTAGCAAATATTTGTTTCGCAATAGTAATAGTAGTTTTTTTTTACATTTACACATCCGACAGACATGAAAAAAACCCAACATTCATGCAGGCTGATGAGACTTGCTACTTAGTCAATCAAGTAGAATTCACCAGCTAATTGCTAACTGTCTGCCAGATGTTTAGTCATTACATTTTGTTACTGACAAGGCTATATTGTCATGTATTATACATTTTCTGTGCTATTCGTGGTGCGTAAAACATAAACGGACACATAAATCAAACAAAGCATTCTTTCCCCTCTCATTCTAAACAATGAATGCAGGATGCAATCACACCACAAAGAAGCCGTCAGGCTCCTGTGTCCACAGAAACAAGGCCTCGATCTCAACACAGCAGACCCAAAGGCATTCATCATGCAGATATTTATTCCGAATGTGACCTCAACTTGTTGTTGCCTCCCTGTGTGTGTTTACTCTTCCACGTGATGTAGAGCCAATCATCCCTAGTTAGCATTATCAAACAGATGAAGCAAATCAAACAAACACACATGCACACAGAGAGAGAGAAAGCACACACACGCACACACACACTGCTTTCGTGGTTCATTTTCATTGACTTGTAATGGAAGAAGGAGGGACAGCAGGAAACAACAGCGCAGCTAGCTTCTCCGATTGTCTGCATTCCTCAGAAAGCTTTGCTTGGCGTCCCCCTGGGCTCCCTGGACAGCACTGAATCTCCAGCCATTGTATTTGCTGGGGTTAAATAACAGCTTTTCCTGCAAGAGTGTTTGTATGGGCCATTTCAGGTTGCTTCTGCTATGGCTCTGCTAGGGGTATAGCTGATTGAATAGAGCACATGTGTCAAACTCGTGGCCTTCCAAGCCATTTTTTGTGGCCCGTGAGAGCTGTGTGCAGACATTTGTTTTTGTAAAATGCTGCATCCGTCACACATGCTCTTAACAGCCCACATTTGTTGGTTGTTCTGCAGTTCTGTCCCTCTCAACTGTGACAAAAGAGTTTTGAACAAAGTTAATGCCATAACTTGTGTTGGATGATATTTTTCTTCGTTTATTATTTAATATTATTTACTTGAATAAGTTTGATTATTGATCGATGGAGTAGTGTGGTTTTCTTAACCTGATAAATTAAAATGATTTATGTTATAATAACAGCAATAATCTATCCATATATTTTTACAACTATACAATTGAATATGCAATGTTTGTAACTTAAGTAGTGAACTGATCAAACGGAAACATTCAGCAACAAGGCAATAACAATAGCAGCACTCTGCAGTCAGGAGATTAATAATCTGCTGGCGGTGACTATTGAAAGTTATTTGAACTTTTTTGTTTTTTCCAGCATGTGCTGACATGTTAACCCCGGCTACATATGGTGCTCAGGATCATCACTGGACAGCTCGATAGGATATAGGATATGGAGCTGTCCGGTGCTGAGCCTGAAAGTGACGTCTTTTCCGTGGCATTGACTCGGGGAATGTTCTTTATCTTGCCCACTTCGGTTGGTTTTTTGGTTTGCGCATGTCCATGACAAGACAAGGTGGTGGCTTTTTGGTTTTGGTTTGATTTTGTATCGATTATCTTTGTTCCTGCGTGATGATTGCATTTGAATGGAACTTTTCCACTATTAGATGTGTTAATTTATTCCCATCACAAACTTTGGTTCATACTTATGATTTTTCTCATTTACAGTATGGCTTTGTCTCTAACAATTTTTAAGTTACAACCTTTTCAAAAAAGTAATATCAAAAAAAAAGTTAAATAAAAAAAAGTTACTTAACAGCATGTTAAGGGGTAGTTACATTTATTTTACGTCAAATGACATTACATTTAGCTCATTTTTTTTCTACTGTGTTACAGTTTATATTTGCCCTTTGGAGGGCAAACATAACGCTAATGTGGCCCTTGGAGAAAATGAGTTTGACACCCCTGGAATAGAGTGATAGAAAGAAAGAGCAACAAAAAAGAATAAAGACAGCCTCTTCACTTCAAAAGACAAGCTTTTGAAGTGGATTTCACTAAAAGAAACCAGAGATTCAGAGAGAAAATGGTGAGGATAACAAAGATGAGGGACGAGTGGGGAAACAGAGCAATAGAGATAGAACGGTTGCCTGAAGGATGGACTACAATGACGTGGAGGTCTGGAGGGTGAACAGAGGATGATGGTTCCATTTTCTTTCAGTTCAGACTTAGGAGACTGCAGCCAAAAATCTACTTTTCTAGATTTCCAGATTTCCACATTATTTCAGTTTCTCTGGTGTCAAACTGTATTCTGAGAGTTACTCTAACTCTAAAACACATATGACTATAATTGTACGTCAAGTGCATCTCCGGCTGAATTATGTGTGACCTGCACAGCGGTGAATGGCAAACGCACGGATTTCATCATTTCCTCTCATCAAGCTGCTTCAGGATGAGGAGAAGTGGAGTGTCTGGCACGGAGACAAGACTCATCCATTTAATCAAAGCAAGCAGTGCCGCTCTAATCAGAAAAAGCCCAGCACCCTGGGAGATGGAAGAATAGTGAAGGGAGGGTAAACGCAGCAGGGTGGAAGAATGATATAAGAAGGGGAGCGGACAGCATGAAGAGAAAGGGGTGCACAGCGAACATCAACTGGGCTCCGTCACAGGCAGAGATCTCAGGTGTGGGGGGGGGGGGGGGGGGGGGAGAGGCTAATGTGACCTTGAGCTCAAATGTCTTTTCCCCCCCAGCAGCATATGGGGGTCCGTCGCCTAAGCACAATACGTTCCCAATATATCTGTATTTATGAGTGCTACTTTAACTCGCAGTTCGATAACAGCTCTGTTTGGCTTCTAATAATTCAATTTTTAAGTCTGTGCTTCAATTCGGAAACAACAGCACGGCCAAGTGCAGCGTGGGCTGAGCAAAGTGTGGCTAAAGATGGACTATTTGCATCATGATGAATTTTACAGGTATTGCTGCTGTTGGACTTTTCATGCTGGAATTTCTCATGTGAGAACTTCAATTCCGAGGATCAGGCGTCCACATATGTCGTTTGGACCCCATTACTAAATTTTCCAGTAGGAAGCGAATGGGTGAAGGGAAGAGCGACAGACCCAAATGCAGATCCCTTAATGAGCGGAGTCACGCAGCTGTGCCGGATCAAACCAGTTCCATTCACTTCGCTGCTCTCTCTAACCCAGAAACCACCATCAAAACATCAAACCTCACCACGCAGATCACTAGATTGTTGCCATGCCAACAATGAAGCTTTCATCTCGTTCTGCACGTATACCAGCATCTATCTGTTTGGAATGACAACTGAGGTAACCTTGGTCTCCTAGGGGTGTGTGAAGTGTGTTTATATACTTGCTTTCATCATTACATGTTGATCTTCTCAATAAGAGCCAGATGTATTTCATGAACCATTTCAATAACTATCAGCGTCCGACGGCGCCTAACACGATCTGACAGTTTGAGGATTTAAAAAAAGTGGAATGAGACGCTGTCCTTACCGAACACACACACAAGCATCCAAATGTATGAAGCAATTCTTAATCCATGTAAAAGCTATCTGACAGCGAAGCAAGCAGCCGGAGGGTCTGGCATTAGTCATAAACAACCCAAATGCATGAAGAACGAAGTGATACATCAGAGGAGACAGAGACAAACAACAACTGCGGTTGTATTTAAAGACCAACTTTAATATTAGAAATGTTGTTACGTTCTTGAACATCCAGAAAAAGCGGCTCATTTCACTTCTGGAGGTGCCGTTTAGGGGAAATGTGATTACAGACTGACCCGTGGCTGATAGGAGAAGAAGACAGAATAGAATATTTAAAATTGTTATTAATCCTATATTTTACATGCCCGCCTCGCGCTCGTAGCCAGCTGGGATAAGCTCCAGATGCGTGACCCATAAAGTGGAAAAGGGGTTGAAGACGAGAAGCTCGTCTCATCTATAAGAAAATAGATGGATGGAACTTTATTGATCCCTAAAAGGGCAATTTCTTTGCAGTTCACCAGCAGCACCAGCGTGTTATATGTCAGCAAACAATAGTTGTTGGGTTATTGTGCTGTTGGGTGGTTGTGCTGCTGGTGATCTGCAAAGAAATTGCCCTTTTAGGGATCAATAAAGTTGTTGAATCTTGAATCTATTACAAGATCTAATTGTTGACAAGGTTGAAGTGTGTCTGTTGAGCTGTACCTAAGTTCACTCATACCTCCCACATGTATAAGCCTGCATGTTTACATAATAAAGTAGTATTCAGTGTGTGTGTGTGTGCGTCTCAAATCTCTGTGTGTGATCTGGGAGACTACCTCCTCTCTCCCTGTTAACTTCCTGTCCCATTTCGAGGAAAGCACCACCCGCCATTCTCTCTTCCTGTTTTGTGCAAGCTCGAACAGCATGCTTCATCAGTAGCCGTGCTGTAGCTATGCTTTACCAATTTATTTTTAACTCCTGGTGAATTGTGCGTCAATGGGTGCATATGTACACGCCCACTACACACACACACACACACACACACACACGCGCACACACACAGTTGAACTGGTTTTACCATTTAAATAGTGAGTTTTGTCAAATAAAAATGCATGTGTGGCATTTCATGTAAAAATAAAATTGCATGTCTATTATCATGAAAACATCATCATCATCATCATCTTCGTCTTCTTTTTCTTGTACTCAGATCCACCACACAGACAAAACCGGATGGCTCAACAAGAACCCTGGCTGCAGCAACAGGCTCCAAATCAGCTACTTGATGTGGCTGAACGGAAACAGAATGTGTTGGATGCAGTAGATGTCAGGGTTTAAACCCGAGAGGGACAAAAACTGAAGGACAAAGCTACTCCAGGTACAGAATAAATCTCAGCAATGGAGTGTCTCCTGCCGAGTGAGAGCAGACGCCACCTGAATGGTGAAGGAAATCTAAAATAAAATGAGGAAAACTACAGAGGTCACCTTCCTGTTGTCTGTGTTCCTGCAGATGACAGGCTTTTACAATTTTCCAAACTTCAGAGGTATAATTAAATCCTCGTCATACAATCGGATCCGAGGTGTTATTTAACCGAACTGACCTTTCTTTCCAGAACCTATAAGATTTAAAACTGCTTCGTAGAATCATGTTGCTGTCAGGCCAACAAAACAATAAGAATTATTTACTACAGCTCACAGCCTCCAGCAGAACGTTATGAACCATCTGATCACATCTTACACACACACACACACACACACACACACACACACACAACTTGCACAATGATTTGATTTAGTTGTTGTTGAGCCTTCTCATGTTTATCCACCGACAACAGATTTTGCAGGCAGTGCAGCTGCTTCTGTTTTGTTTATATCGATACAGACTAATCAGGTTCGGGAACGAGTATTCCCCCTCAGACTCGCAGACACAAGAACGCATTCGTCTACAAAAGCACCTCCGTGTGGGACGCCGACATTGGCCTGAAGAAGCATCAAGTGCACCGCTAGAAAACGCAGACACAAAGACGTGCCTTTTGCATTCAGATGATGTGAAAGGATTTGAAGGGTCGTGGATTCATTCCAGCTCAAACACGCACACACACACACACACCCACACACACACACACACACAGGAACCCAAAGGAGAGGTCTTACCTTGAGATTTCAGAGACATTCAATCTCCTGATGTTGCAACACAGCCTGCACCGACATACCGAGAACCACTGTCATGCATCAGGGTGCTAAGAATCCTAGAAGGAGAGCGAGAGAGGGAGAGAGAGGGAGGGAGAGAGAGAGAGAGAGGACACATTCTGGGTGAGTGAATGGGCATCCTTTACAGATGATGCTGTTTTAAATCAGACCGGCACATAGGGCTGCGTGAGAAGCCACCTTAGCGGCTGAGACTAATTCACTCAGAGGACAGTGAGATTGTCCCTCTCAAGGGGGACAAAGGGCTGCTGCACTTGGGTGACACGGGATCAGTGCCTCGTGATGCTGTGGGCCTGCTGGAGATCTGCAAGAAGAAAGGGAATCGAACCCATTTCACCTGGTGGATGTGATCCACGCGCTGCTAGCTCACATAAATGAGAGTTACATCAGCCGATACGCAGAGCAGAGCGACGCTGCAGCATGCTGATCTAACGCGTCTCCAGCTGGAGGAAGCGGATGCGTTCTGCCTCCCCAATCTATCAGTGAGCCCCCCCAAAAAATAAAAATACACAAAGCTGCTCTCCCTCCATCCGCCCCTTTGTCCTCCTCGCCCCTTTGGCCCCGCGCTTGGTTGATGTCAAATCAGCTGACGTGAAACGGAAAGCAAACGCACCTGAAATCATCCCGCAGCCATGCTCGGAGCGCGTCGGTGCCGCAGCCTGCGGAGGGGCGGATGGCCGAGGGGGGGCTGCCCGGCTGGCCTGAGGAGGACCCAGCGGGAGTCGGAGAGCAGACGGACTCCCCCCCCCCCCCCCCCCGATCCCCGATCCCCGATCCCCAGATGCGTCTTGTGTTTGCAGCGAATGCGAGATGCTCCGCGCCACACCGCCTCCTCCTCAACATTTAAATGACATTTGCAAGAAAATATTTCGCTGTCTGATGATTCATGTTTTATTGTGTTGCAGCAGGAGAGCGCGAATTGCGTCACGGCGTTGCGGTATGCAAATAAGACGCGGGTCCCCCCCCCGCAAACAGCCTGACTCCGCTGCGTTAAAGCTGCGACTAAACGATCAGCTGTAGGAAAGAAACAAAGAAACAAACACATTATAATAATAGCTGCGCGCTTTTCACTTTTTAGAAAACGCAGTTTTCTTTTTAAAACTACGCCTGGTCGACAGATTCATCTCTTTAAATGGAATTAAATCCTCTTGGTCAGGCTGCCACCTGCCGGGCAGGCGTGATGACGTCGGGGGAACGTCCACAGTGAATTTGTCTTCGCTGCCCTCTACTAATTTACGTCATATGTAATGGCTGTGTGTGTTTTTTATGGTTGTTTGTTTTTAACAGATCTTCTGATTGGATTTATCTGCGAATGAGGATCGTTACTTCTGAGATGGCTCAGCAGCAGGAGAGCAAAGGTCGAGGGGTCCATCTGGTGGACACTGCAGGGATTTAAACTGCCGGATATAATTTTTTTTTTGTCTGTTTAAATATAAAAAATTAAAATTGCACCGAAAATGTCCCTTAAAAAAAATAAAATTAGCTGCCATGCTGGAGTAACAACCTTCAACTTAATTATCATTAAAAGCCTGTGGGGTAGTTTTTAGTTAGTGTGTGTATCAATTATCTCATGAGGAATCTGTGATGCTCATGCACATGGTGTCCTTTTCATTCTGTCTCTTTGTTTTTGTTTCCAATCAAATGGCAAATATAATTAACATTTCAGCATCCATTTTCATTATTCCATTCACAAACGACATCTTCCTTCAGGCACATTAAAGTCAAGTTAAATGTGCATTCGAATCATATTCAGATCCATATATTACAGAAGCAGAATTTATTGCAAAGCACCTGAGTCTTTGCTGCTCTCAGCCAAGAACGCCTCAGTCTGGAGAGGATAGAGCCGGTGCGTGGATTAGCAGCACCCCCTTCGGGCCACTTTCAGAGAATATTGGGAAGAGTTTTTTATTTTCCTGTAGTTTCAGTGGAATAAAGGGATTCCAGTGAAGGATCCTAAGAGTCAGAGCCTTTGAAACTTTTACAGTTTAGAAAAGGTCAGATCTGAAAAAAATCAAAACTAATATTTCTGCTTTCACAGCAACAGAAGTCCAAAAACATCTAATCAGAATGTCTTCAGCCTTCAGAACTTCAGAAAACAACTTAGAAGGCTCCGGGAAAAACAATTATGGTTGCGTGTTCTGATTAAAAGCTCAGAACACTTTAGTTAAATTAACCTCTTTGCAGTTTTTGGGACTATCGTGTGTTTTTACAAATCTATAATTATAAGACAATTTTTCAATGAAAAAAATGAATTACTTATATGTTGTCTCTTAACTGGTGACTTGTATAGGGTGCACCCTGGGCAGGCTCCAACAAACACTTAATGAATGAATGAATGAATGAATGAATGAACGTTACTTCCTGTATGGTGCACTTTTAAGTGATAGGTGTAACTTTCTTGTTATCGACATGCACTAATAGAGGAGCAGGTCAGATATGAATTCTATGATCCATCTACCTCTTCCTCTCAGCACTTAATTCATTGTGTGCTTCACACTGAAGCGAGGCCAGACCGCCCATCTCCGCTCTGGTGCTCTAACATCCCTTCACAAAGTTCATAAAACCCACTCCTCGAAATCACTGCTGAGGCTGGTCCTGGGCTAATGACAGGAAATGTTGCACTGACTGCGAGCTGACTCCTTTGAACGGAACTGTATACGCAGATTGAACAAGGGGCCAATCACGTGTGTGTGTGTGTGTGCGTGTGTGTGTGTTTGTCCTCGTCCTTATCCTGTCACAGTGGGGGGGAGGGGGGGAATGAAAGCCTTTCTCAGTGTTTTGTAATTGGAAAGACCTCCGTTCTGCCCGAACAGCATAAGAGATGACAGCCTCATCAGGACACAGATGAACACACACACACACACACACGCTGTAAAGATGTGCCCACACCTTTGGGCCAGGTGAATAATCAATAGTCTTGACTGTGTAAAAGTACACAGGGTAGCACAGGGTGCTTTTTCTTTTCCACACAGGCCTTTCTTTGTTGTGTGTAACCTTTTGATCTAAATGAGAAAAAAAGGGAAAGGGGGGGGGGTTAGGCCAATGTGTTTGAGATGGGAGGTTATGCTAAAAAGGGCAGAGGGGGGTAAGTTGCCACCTTTTCATCTTACCTCTCCTCTGTTCAGCTTTATAACGAATGTCAGCGCTGATAAAGCCTCATTTGCATATCGTAATCCCCATCTCGCAACCTTCTGATCAGGTGTGCGTGGAAGCACGGCTGTGTTCTTCCAAAAAAAAGCCAAAAAAAGATTGAGAGCAAGGGGGGGCGGGGGGGGGGGGGGGGGGGTCTGTTCGCTTTGAAAGCTGTTTGAAGTTCTCTGCCAGAGTTCAAATAACATTAAAACATGTGCATGGCACTGAGTGGCTGATTTGTATTAAAAAGAAGAAAGGCACAAGGATGGAGGGATGAAAGGAGGTCAAAGAGGGGAGTCGGAGGAACCTTCTGCAGCTCGTGAGGCCAAATCTCCTGTTACGCAGCACGTAAAGGAGCGCAGCCCATCGCATTCAATCTGTGAACACAAACACGACGTGTTAAGCGCTCTGACATTTCTATTAATCCACATATTTTGTTTCGTGCCCATTAAAAGCCTTGGCGGTCGTTGAATGGCGCCGGCGAGATGCTGTTGAACGCCGCGCCGCTCATCGTGCAGCTTCGTTCCTTTTTGCTCCGTCCAGGTTTCACACTAACAAACAGCTGAGCAAAATTCGTTGGCCAAGCTTCAATAGAAGTGTTGCTGGGCGATGGCAGGGCTGGAGAGAGAGGGGCGTGGACCTGTGTGTCCTCACCGCCGAGGTTGAGGTGTGCATGTCTGTGTGTGTGTGTGTGTGTGAATGTTATTAGCAACTCTGCATGTCATAGCAACAGATCCAAAGGTCACGGACCACCCCAACTGTGTGTTCACACACTTCATCATCCGCCACCTCCTTGATCCGTCGCTGGAGTGTCCCTACAGGACGGAGGAGGGTTTGGATGGCTTCCAGTAAACTGCGTATTTCCACCTTCTCTCTGTCAGGTACTCCGTCTTGGCTCAGTGTTCTCAGTGGCCTGTAGTCCCGGCTGAGAAGTCCGGACGTCCTTTCCCATGAGCGAGGAGGAGGGCCTCCAGCAGGGCGGCTTCAGCTCCTACACATTCTCATAGTCCGCAGTTTGGCTGGCGTTGCAAAAGCCGGACCCTGGGAGCCGGGCCGCCTCCACGCTGATCCACTCAGCCCTGCTCTGCACCAGAGGCTGTACCGCCATCTCCTTTATCCCGGCCACGGCGCTCCCAGGGCGGCCAAAGCCAGACTGACAGTCCCCCGTTGGCTCCACAGCCTCTGTCTCATTTCCCTCGGTAGCCACCCA